>NC_088792.1:175990906-176305906 GCF_011386835.1 Chrysemys picta bellii | reverse complement strand
CACGTAGGCAAATAAAGTACCGTAAGTTCAGAAAACTGAAAACCTTTCACTGTGAATCCTCTTGCTTTTGTTGTTTGGTCAGTATTTCCATGTTTTTCCTTTTTTGTGTGTTTGTTAAATATACTGGAATTGCTTTTTCTTTTCTTTCCAACAGGACATACTATATTTTATATGAATAATATTCAGAATTAATTTGATCTGAAAGCTTAATCATTATTACTTATTTGTAATGCATGAGAGCCCAGATGCCTATATCAGGGTTTGGTGCCCCATGGTGCTGGTCTGTGTAAAATAAGACCATTCCTGCCTTCCAAAACTTATGGTCTAAACCAGTATAAGCAAAGTGAAAATTGTTTGAATTAGCATCTTGCAGTACACGGTGAGTATAGAATGGCATTTGTCTTATTAATTAATACTGTTTGTTCTTCCCGTTTTCTTTTCTTTGAAGGTGTGGTCCTTATATCCCTTGCTCTCTGTGCAGATGCAGTTATAGGAAATGTGCAGGAAAAAGCTATGAAGTTACACAATGGTTCCAATTCAGAAATGGTAAATACCTGACTCTTTAATCTAGTGTTCTGTCACGCAGACCAGTGGCTCTCAACTTTCCCAGACTACTGTACTCCTTTCAGGAGTCTGATTTGTCTTGCTTATCTCCCAAGTTTCACCTCACTTAAAAACTACTTGCTTACAAAATGTGAGATAAAAATACAAAGGTTTCTCAGCACACTATTACTGAAAAATTGTGTACTTTCCCATTTTTACCATATAATTATAATATATATCAATTGGAATATAAATATTGCATTTATACACTGAAATGTATTATATAGATCAGTATAAACAAGTTGTATGAAATTTTAGTTTGTACTGACTTCGCTAGTGCTTTTTATGTAACCTGTTGTAAAACTAGGCAGCTATCTAGATGAGTTGATGTACCCTCTGGAAGACCTCTGCATACCCCCAGGAGTACACTTACCCCTGGTTGAGAGCCACTGACATAGACTATACCAATACATATGGAGTTGGAATTTTCTCCTATTTTTAAGAGATATTCTACATAAGTCAAGATATACTGATCATGTAATGGCAAACCAAAACTTAATCTGTTTATCATGCATATAAAAAGAAAGTGCTTGTGCTGCTGTACTCACTTTTTACCTTCAAAGGTACACATTTGTGTACATTATTAAATGAAACAAAGTTTTGAAGTTACAATAATTCCATCCTATTTTTGTCTAATAGTTGTATAGACAGGAAGTATATCCTTTGTTTATGCATCCTTCCTGTATAACTGAAATCAATGGAGGGTTTTCCATATAATTAATGTACTCCAGGTTTAATAAAAATATAATATGTTCCCTTAGTTTGAATTATTTTGTATTTTGTCTATTGATTTAAATGTTTTTAAAAATCCCATTCAGCACCTAAGTACCTTTAAAAATCTGGCCATCCATATTATAGTGCTGTAGATATAACTAAGAAAAACACAACTGTGGGACTAGTAGCATAACAGTGAAATCTGAAGTTGTATTGGCAAATTACATTTATAGGGGAGAGCAAGTAGACAGGGGAGATCAAACCCAAAAAAACAGTAGGCAGTGAGTTGACACTACCGCATAATTGCCCCAGATAATATGGGAAAGTAATCCAACAATTGATGTTTGTATCGCATATATACACATGCAGTTTCTAACACCTGTTGTAGTCAATTTGGTCCAGAGCTGCTGAAAAAACTGACAGAATTTTAATGGACTTATCATTGTAATTGATTTAAAAAAAAAATCCAGAACTTTGAGTTAAACTACCTTTTCCATAAGCAGTGTAAAAAACCAGACTAAACATCAAAAGTGACTGATTGCTGTTAAAGTGAAACCACAAAGGTACTGCAAAAAGAACAGGAGTACTTGTGGCACCTTAGGGTACGTCTACACTACGAAATTAGTTCGAATTTATAGAAGCCGGTTTTATTGAAATCGGTTGTATACAGCCGATTGTGTGTGTCCACACAATAAAATGCTCTAGGTGCTCTAGTCGGCGGACCGCGTCCACAGTACAAGGCTAGCGTCGACTTCCAGAGCATTGCACTATGGGTAGCTATCCCACAGCTATCCCACAGTTCCCGCAGTCTCCGCCGCCCCTTTGAATTCTGGGTTGAGATCCCAATGCCCGGATGATGCAAAACAGTGTCGCGGGCGGTTCTGGGTACATGTCGTCAGGCCCCTCCCTCCCCCGTCACAGCAACGGCAGACAATAGATTCGCGCCTCTTTACCTGGGTTACCTGAGTTACCTGTGCAGACAACATGGAGCCCGCTCAGCTGAGCTCACCGTCACCATATGTCCTCTGGGTGTCGGCAGACGTGGGACTGCATTGCTGCACAGCAGCAGCTGCTAACTGCCTTTTGGCGGTAGACGGTGCAGTAGACTGGTAGCCTTCATCGGCGATCTGGGTGCTGGCAGCCGTGGGGCTTGCCTTTTGGCAGTAAATGGTGTATTACGACTATTAGCCGTCCTATTACAAGTCGGGTCATCGCACATTAGCAGAGTCTTCCCCGAGCAGCCGATTGTGCAATAGGCCTGAAGACCATCGTCATACGCCGCCCCGTATTTGCTGCCAAGCACCCAGAAAGATGCCGAGGGCTATCAGTCACGCTGCACCGTCGTCTTAAGATGTAAAAAATAGATTTGCTCTGTATTCATTTGCTTCCCCCTCCCTCCGTCAAATCAACGGCCTGCTAAGCCCAGGGTTTTCAGTTTAATCTTTGGGGGGGAACATTCTGTGTGACAGTTGTTTGTGTTTCTCCCTGATGCACAGCCACCGTTCTTGATTTTAATTCCCTGTGCCTGTACGCCATGTCGTCACTCGGCCCCCCTCCCTCCTTCCCCTAGTCCGTCAGATACTACGTTTGCGCCACAGCTCAGAGAGCCGAGAAGCGGTTCGCGCCTTTTCTTTGAATTCTGGGTTGAGATCCCAATGCCCGGATGATGCAAAACAGTGTCGCGGGCGGTTCTGGGTACATGTCGTCAGGCCCCTCCCCCCTCGTCACAGCAACGCAGACAATAGATTCGCGCCTTTTTACCTGGGTTACCTGTGCAGACAACATATCACGGCAAGCATGGAGCCCGCTCAGCTCAGCTGAGCTCACCGTCACCATATGTCCTCTGGGTGCTGGCAGACGTGGGACTGCATTGCTACACAGCAGCAGCTGCTAACTGCCTTTTGGCGGTAGACGGTGTAGCATGAGTGATAGCCATGGGGCTGGCAGCCGTAGGGCTGCATTGCACCAGCCCCTTGCCAGGCGATGGTATATTATGACTGGTATCCGTCGTCATCGTATTGGTGTGGCTGTCAATCATGGCCACCTGGGCAGACATGCTACTGTTTCGATGATGATGGCTACCAGTCGTAATATACTATTTTCTGCCAATTGCCCAGTATTGTCTGCTAAGCACCCAGAAGAGGCCGAGGGCGATGCTGGGTGCTGGCGGACGTGGGGCTGGCAGACGTGGGGCTGCATTGCTACACAGCAGCAGCCCCTTGCCTTTTGGCAGATGATGGTATTTTATGATTGGTATCCGTCATCGTCGTACTGGTATGGCTGTCACTCATGCTGCACCGTCGGCTGCCACCTTAAGATGTAAAAAATAGATTTGTTCTGTATTCATATGCTTCCCCTTCCTCCGTGAAATCAATGGCCTGCTAAGCCCAGGGTTTTCATTTTAATCTTTGGGGGGACCATTCTGTGTGACAGTTGTTTGTGTTTCTCCCTGTTCCTGTACCTGTACGCCATGTCGTCACTCGGCCCTCCCTCCCTCCCGCCCTCCCTCCTTCTCCTGGTCCATCAGATACTACTTTCGCGCCTTTTTTCTGACCAGGCGCCATAGCTAGCACTGGGATCATGGAGCCCGCTCAGATCACCGCGGCAATTATGAGCACTATGAACACCACGCGCATTGTCCTGGAGTATATGCAGAGCCAGGACATGCCAAGGCGAAACCCGGACCAGGCGAGGAGGCGATTGCAGCGCGGCGACGAGAGTGATGAGGAAATTGACATGGACATAGACCTCTCACAAGGCACAGGCACCAGCAATGTGGAAATCATGGTGTCACTGGGGCAGGTTGATGCCGTGGAACGCCGATTCTGGGCCCGGGAAACAAGCACAGACTGGTGGGACCGCATCGTGCTGCAGGTATGGGACGATTCCCAGTGGCTGCGAAACTTTCGCATGCGTAAGGGCACTTTCATGGAACTTTGTGACTTGCTTTCCCCTGCCCTGAAACGCCAGGATACCAAGATGAGAGCAGCCCTCACAGTTGAGAAGCGAGTGGCGATAGCCCTGTGGAAGCTTGCAACGCCAGACAGCTACCGGTCAGTCGGGAATCAATTTGGAGTGGGCAAATCTACAGTGGGGGCTGCTGTGATCCAATTTGCCAGGGCAATGAAAGACCTGGTGATAGCAAGGGTAGTGACTCTGGGCAACGTGCAGTCAATAGTGGATGGTTTTGCTGAAATGGGATTCCCAAACTGTGGCGGGGCCATAGACGGAACCCATATCCCTATCTTGTCACCGGAGCACCAAGCCACCGACTACATAAACCGCAAGGGGTACTTTTCAATGCTGCTGCAAGCCCTGGTGGATCACAAGGGACGTTTCACCAACATCAACGTGGGATGGCCGGGAAAGGTACATGATGCTCGCGTCTTCAGGAACTCTGCTCTGTTTCGAAAGCTGGAGGAAGGGACTTTCTTCCCGGACCAGAAAGTGACCATTGGGGATGTTGAAATGCCTATCGTGATCCTTGGGGACCCAGCCTACCCCTTAATGCCATGGCTCATGAAGCCGTACACAGGCAGCCTGGACAGGAGTCAGGACCTGTTCAACTACAGGCTGAGCAAGTGCCGAATGGTGGTGGAATGTGCATTTGGACGTTTAAAAGCGCGCTGGCGCAGCTTACTGACTCGCTCAGACCTCAGCGAAAAGAATATCCCCATTGTTATTGCTACTTGCTGTGCGCTCCACAATATCTGTGAGAGTAAGGGGGAGACCTTTATGGCGGGATGGGAGGTTGAGGCAACTCGCCTGGCCGCTGATTACGCGCAGCCAGACACCAGGGCGGTTAGAGGAGCACAGCAGGGCGCGGTGCGCATCAGAGAAGCTTTGAAAACGAGTTTTGTGACTGGCCAGGCTACTGTGTGAAACTTCTGTTTGTTTCTCCTTGATGAACCCTCCAAACCCCCCCCACCGACCCGGTTCACTCTACTTCCCTGTAAACCAACCACCCCACCCCACCCTCCCCTCCCGCTTGCAGAGGCAATAAAGTCATTTTTTTTTAACATTCATGCATTCTTTATTAGTTCCTTACAGAGGTAGGGGGATAATTGCCAAGGTAGCCTGGGATGGGTGGGGGAGGAGGGATGGAAAAGGACACACTGCATTTTAAAACTTTAACTCTTATTGAAGGCCAGCCTTCTGATGCTTGGGCGATCATCTGGGGTGGAGTGACTGGGTGGACGGAGGCCCCCCCACCGTGTTCTTGGGCGTCTGGGTGAGGAGGCTATGGAACTTGGGGAGGAGGGCTGTTGGTTACACAGGGGCTGTAGCGGCGGTCTCTGCTCCTGCTGCCTTTCCTGCAACTCAACCATACGCTCGAGCATATCAGTTTGATGCTCCAGCAGACGGAGCATTGCCTCTTGCCGTCTGTCTGCAAGCTGACGCCACCTATCGTCTTCAGCCCGCCACTTGCTCTGTTCTTCCCGCGATTCAGCCCGCCACCTCTCCTCTCGTTCATATTGGGCTTTTCTCATCTCCGTCATTGACTGCCTCCACGCATTCTGCTGTGCTCTATCAGCCTGGGCGGACATCTGCAGCTCCGTGAACATCTCGTCCCTCGTCCTACGTTTTCTCTTTCTAATGTTCACGAGCCTCTGCGAAGGAGAAACATTTGCAGCTGGCGGAGGAGAAGGGAGAGGTGGTTAAAAAAGACACATTTTAGAGAACAATGGGTACACTCTTTCATTACAAGGTCGCATATTTCGGCTTGCAGGCAGCCATCGTAGGCCACAGTGTTTTGGCTTTTTTAACCTTCTTAACATGCGGGAAAGGTTGCAAACAGCAGCGCATTTCCCATATCAAGGATGAATTGGGTTGTCCATTTAAAATGGGGTTTCAATGTAAAAGGAGTGGCTGCGGTTTCCCGGTTAACATGCGGCACAAACACAAGTAAACCCCCCCGCCCCACACACACACACGATTCTCTGGGATGATCACTTCACCCCTCCCCCCACCGCGTGGTTAACAGCGGGGAACATTTCTGGTCAGAAGAGCAGGAACGGGCGCCTCTGAATGTCCCCTTAATAAAATCACCCCATTTCAACCAGGAGAGCTTTCTGGAGATGTCCCTGGAGGATTTCCGCTCCATCCCCATACACGTTAACAGACTTTTCCAGTAGATGTACTGGCCGCGATTGCCAGGGCAAAGTAATCATTAAACACGCTTGCTTTTTTTTTGTAATGTTTACAAATAGTTACAAAGTTACACTCACCAGAGGTCTCCTGTGTGCCCTGAGGGTCTTGGGTGAGTTCGGGGGTTACTGGTTCCAGGTCCAGGGTCACAAACATATCCTGGCTGTTGGGGAAACCGGTTTCTCCGCTTCCTTGCTGCTGTGAGCTACCTACAGTACCTCCATCGTCATCATCCTCCTCGTTCCCCGAACCGTCTTCCCTGTGTGTTTCTCCAGTGAGAGAGTCATAGCACACGGTTGGGGTAGTGGTGGCTGCACCCCCTAGGATCGCATGCAGCTCCGCGTAGTAGCGGCAAGTTTGCGGCTCTGCCCCGGACCTTCCGTTTGCTTCTCTGGCTTTGTGGTAAGCTTGCCGTAGCTCCTTAATTTTCACGCGGCACTGCTGTGTGTCCCTGTTATGGCCTCGGTCCTTCATGGCCTTGGAGATCTTTTCTAATACTTTTCCATTTCTTTTACTGCTACGGAGTTCAGCTATCACTGCTTCATCTCCCCATATGGCGAGCAGATCTCGTACCTCCCGTTCGGTCCATGCTGGAGCTCTTTTGCGATCCTGGGAGGACTCCATCACGGTTACCTGTGCTGATGAGCTCTGCGGGGTCACCTGTGCTCTCCACGCTGGGCAAACAGGAAATGAAATTCAAACCTTCGCGGGTCTTTTCCTGTCTACCTGGTCAGTGCATCTGAGTTGAGAGTGCTGTCCAGAGCGGTCACAATGAAGCACTGTGGGATAGCTCCCGGAGGCCAATAACGTCGAATTCCGTCCACACTACCCCAATTCCGACCCGCAAAGACCGGTTTTATCGCTAATCCCCTCGTCAGAGGTGGTGTAAAGAAACCGGTTTAAAGGACCCTTTAAGTCGAAAGAAAGGGCTTCGTTGTGTGGACGTGTCCAGGCTTAATTCGGTTTAACGCCGCTAAAGTCGACCTAAACCCGTAGTGTAGACCAGGCCTTAGAGACTAACAAATTTATTTGAGCATAATCTTTCGTGGGCTATAGCCCACTTCATGCTCAAATAAATTTGTTAGTCTCTAAGGTGCCACAAGTACTCCTGTTCTTTTTTGGATACAGACTAACACGATTGCTACTCTGAAACCTGTCACAAAGGTACTGACACCCTTTTTAGAGTTAATTTTCTAAAGAGCAGTGACAAAATCTTCAGATTGACTTGACAAATGTTATTCAGTCCCAAAAGATACAAAATGTGATGCACAAAGCTTAGAATAAAAGAACCAGCAGATGCGGCTGAAAAGTTTAAAATGATTGGAGAACTCCTCTAAACTTTGGTAAAACTTACATTATATACAGATATCAATAGAAGCACATCCATTAAAACTTTACCTCATCGGAGTTTAGTAGTCTATCCTCAGTACAGAACAGAGGCACTGTGACTAACCCCATTAGAAATTACTTTAGAAAATAATCAGAGCTTGAAAATTAAGTGCCTTTATAATAATGAGCAGTATGGGATTTCGAAATTCATATGAAGCCCAGAAGCTCTTCATCGCTTTTTGAAGCAGTAATCAGCTCTTTTTAAAATCCTTGTCCTCCTAAGTGCCAACATGATTTGAGGAAAGAATGATTCTCAATACAAAACATTGGTAAAGATTAAATAATGTTGGTAATTTTACCATTTTATACACTTAATGTCTTATTGCTAAATAGGAAGACCATAGCAGAAAGGGGGAAATAAAATCACCAGGGATATGGACGAGTCTAGCAAGTGAAAGAATCTGCAGCTAATCAAAACAACAAATGTCTAGTACTAGTAAAGTGAAAGTGTGAAGTGACTTCAATGCCCGTGAGCTCAAAAAAAGAGTTGATGTTCGTTGGCAATAACTACACATTAATAGCCAACCCATTAATCTGTAAATCAAATTGAAAGTGTTAATTAAATATGGTTCTGAGAACTCTTGTAGGCTTTCTTCCCTTAGTGGAATTAATGAAATTTTCATAGTAGACAACAAGGCCAGAGTAAGTGGAAACTTTTTTTGGAGTTAACCTAATAAAAAAAATATTGCTATTGCTGGATTTTATTCAAACTGATAATTAAAATTTTGTGACTTTGGCATTGTAATTAGTATACTTATCGGTTTCCTTCAATAGCATATTGCCGTACATATTTTATAAAGCAAAACCTTTTTTCTTCAATTACATTTGTTTTTTCAAATTGTATTCAGTGAAGGTAATGATGCCTATAATTAAGATTCCCTACTACTTTGTCATAGGAACAGTGGCAGAAAGATCTGATTACTAGAGCACACTCCCCTACAAAGTCTGGACTAGAACCTATTATTCCATAGTCTTCACATTGCTTTGCTGTCTAACAAATAGCTGTGAAACCCACTGGCAAAATATGTCTATAGATGCTTGTAGTGGCAGGTCTACATACAAAATAACAGCCTTCTACTGCCACCAGTTACTCAATTAGCTACAGTGGTAGAGGATTGTGCTGATGTCTTACTGTGGGGAAGGGGTCAATATGGTTGTACATGACGATGAAATTTGTTTTTCTAATGTTTTAAGTTTTTAAAGAATTTAGGAAGAGGCATCCAAAAAAGATGTTAAAAGAACATTAAGGTTGCAAAGTCAAGCACTCAAATATTAGGAAATGCAAGAATTAAGTTTACCTGACCCCTTTGTACATATGCATTATAATAAAATCTTTTTGATTGCATATTGTTTTTTCCACAGGACATCTGCCTTGTTCTATGCACACACTGGACGATGCTTTGGGAATTGTTCGAGATTGTGTAATGTATGAATTTGTTGTCTGTAGGACCTTTGCCTCATTCATTGAGGAAGTTGGAAAGTGTTTAGTGAGTGAAGCTGGGGATTATTGTGGGAAGAGAAAGGATTGTCTCATGGTCAAGACAGATTAATGCTGCCCTGGAGAATTGGATTCTGTCCCTACATCTGTCACCTGGTGGGCGGGGGCGTGGTAGGACAGGGAACGAGCAGGCTCCAGGTTGAGAATATGGATGCTGACAGTTCCTACCTGCTCCTTGGTGCCTATCCTGGGCACCACAGCCCCTCCAGTTTCTGCTGTTGCCTCTGCCCTCCCACACATACATGAGTTTATTGAAATATTTCCATTGTGGAGATGGTAACGCTCCCACTGCCCACCACCAGTTCCACCACATAGTTCCTATATGACGCTGGGCAAGTTGCTTAAACCAAACTATTCACAAGTGGCCACTAATTGTGTGTTACATGTTTTCTCGATGCCCAGCAGGAGACATGTAGGGCCAGATCTGAAGGAGTGTATAAGGGCTCACAACTGTAACAGAAGTAGAAGCTGTGCTATAAATGCATAAAATATTAAGTACTCTGAAAAAATCAGGACCTTGGTGTCTGAAATCCACCTCCCAAAATTAGTGGACACTTCTGATAATTTTGGTCTTTAGACTCAGTCTCTCATTTCCTGATCTGGACAATGAGGGGGGAAAGAGGGGGAAATGCCATCTCACCTCACAGGGTTGTTGTGAAGATAACTCAATGTCAGTAAATAACTGAGATACTATGAGATTATAGTAGAAAAGCCCATGAGGAAATTAATTCTGTATTCAGTGCAGTGTTCGGATGATGTGCAGTGAATACAAAGGGCTACACGCCAAATGATGAAGATAAAAAGAAACGTTAAATAGCTAACCATTTAGTGATCACTGTCTGTCCTTCTCACTGAATGAGGCATGGGTTCTGTGGAAAAAATAATATGTGGTCATGTAAATTAAAGACTGTCATGATGAACATGCTCAAATGGACTGAATTAAGGTTGCACAGGCAACCTTAATTCTGGGATTTCCAAATTTATGAATGCTTGGCTTTGCTAACAATGTAGTTTTGTTTATGTAATTTATAAGTGTATTTACTTGGAGTTTTGTAAATTAAAAATAGTTGAACAACTGCATGTATTTATAATTGTTCAAAGTTTTACTTAAGCAACAAAATCCTGAATTTGAAGTATCCACTTTCTCTTTTAGGTCTGGCCTGAGGATATTAGTAACTGACTTCCTGCATATGAAAGATTTTATTTTGTGTGGGGTAGTGGTAAAATGGAAGATCATGATCCTATTACCCACTCTCACTTTCCATATAGTTACTTAAATACTGATGTTTGAGGATGTTATGTGCTACATTTAAAATTAATTGAGTATATTAACACAGCCACATATTGGAAAGCATTTAATTTCCTACTTTAATTGTTTAGTAGAACTAGCTAATATTTTTATTTTAACTGTTCCAGGTTCTGTATTCCTATTCAATAGGTTTTGTGTACATTTTATTGGGATTAACATGCACTAGCGGATTAAGCCCTGCAGTAACATTTTGTTCAAAGGTAAACACTGATTAATCTCGTTTTAAAATTAAAATGTTTAAATTGTTTTCTGTGTACGGAGGCCTCCTCACTGTAAAGATTTTGTTAATATAGTGTGTCAAGTCTTGCTGTTCTCTTAACATAACTTTCTGATCTGGAGTACAGGTAAACTTGTGCTATTTACAAATTAATCCTTTTTTAGTCCTTGATCAATAAAGTAGCTGAATTTTAAAAAGTGCCATAGCAGAGTTCATAATTTTATTTTTCCATTATTTAATGAAAATTAAATAAGAACCTTTGCATGAATGCATTGTTGAACAGTTTATTATTGCTCACACAGTTGATTAAAGTCTGTAGTTTTATTTCATTTTGCAACACCTCAGGGTTTGTTTTGCATTTTCCTAACAGGTTTTTTGTTGTTGTTGCAGCATCCAGTTCAGACTTATGGTTATGCATTCTTTTTTTCCCTGACTGGATATTTTGGAATATCCTTTGTTCTAGCGTTGATTAAAATCTTCGGTGCCCTTCTAGCTGTAACAGGTATGAACAAATTACATATTTAGTATATTAATATAAAAACAATCTACTCCTATTTTCCCATTTAGGACAAAGCTTGTGAGAATTGTTCTTGCTCTCTCTTGCTTCTACTCTGAGCTGATTTACCTGAGTTCATATAGCATGACTTCTCTGTTGCAGTATATTTGGAAACCAAGGTTCTTTCTAACCCAGTGCCTTCACCTAGAAGGGCTTTGTGCACAAATATATGAATACCAGGAACCCTGCTAGATACATAAACAATACACTTGACAGATCTGTGGAATCAGAAATACACACCAAAATATAAGCAAAAAGGTAAGACTTATTTGGGACAGGGAGGAAAAAGTGTTAAAATAAAATGGGGCATAGATGTGCAAAAGGCAGTATCATGCTTCCCAGACATAAAATCACAGCCTCTGAGAAATTCCAGGAAGCCTTTCTACATTTATTCTCAATAGACTTATGTAGTGCACTCTGTTTAAGGCCTTGAACCTGCAGACATTTATAATTAGATGCTGCTAAGGCAATAGTAAATGTACATTGCAGGTTTGGTGCAAAAAAAAAAAAAATCAAGAAGAGCAAATTGTCTTTTTAACCCCTGAAATCTTGCTTGGTCATCTGACTAGGATAACAAGATATGTTGAATTGTACATGTCAGGACTTAGATCAGAGATACAGGACATCTTATCCTATCTAACTTTTATTATATTAGTTTTGATTTGTAGCTTTTTTTATAAATACAAAATAAGTGCTGGTCCTGTGCTCTAGGCACCCTTGACAGCCATTAAAAATACCATCTATAAATATAATTCCAACAGTCCATCTCCTTCATTCAGAAGTTTAAACAACAAGCAGTCAGGTAGAAGCAAAAGTCAGAACAATACTCTTCCCTCCCCACAACACCAACTCAACTTTCAACCTTCACCAGTTCCATCTTACTACATCCACCACAAAAGCCTGTGTAAACAGATGCGCTTTGTAGCATGCCCTGCTGGTCAACAGATAAAAGCTATTTTAAACCAAGGGAGTGTGTGAATTCCAAAGCTGAATACCCTGCCACCAGTTCACTCTTTTCCAAACTAAGGAAGTTGCTATTTGATTTCTTAATAGCAGATGGAAATCTTACTGTATATTTAGAATGCAACCTGTGTTGGGAGGTATCAGACAACACCTTCTATCAAAGATGCAAATAAACTTTGTCTAATCTTCCAGATGCTTTGCCCAACCTTACAGTGTTACTCCCATCTTGTTCCAGATAGTCCTTATATATGCTCCATTTTCTACCAGATGCTTAGTATGGCACATGACTATACCAGGTACATCAGAAGACATAGTTATACTGTGCTGTGTCATCAATATATTGAAAGTACTTAAGTAATTACTAATGCTTCTAAGAGCAACATATATGCAAAGAACAAGAGAGGTGACAAGATGGAATCCTGTGGGACTCAAGAAGGGAGTATTCTAAGGAAAGAAGATACCCAATACCATTCTCTGAATGCTCCACAAGAAAGGAAAAAAGCCACCCTAAGGCCCCCTTGTCCTGTTGGGGTACAAAGGCACAACATCTTATGATCTGTAGCATCAACAGTATTAATCAGTAGTATTGACAGTATCGTCTATAGATGGCATGGACACTTGACTTCCACTCATTGGCAGGAGAAGATATACTAGCACTACCCATGCAGTCTGTATCCATACACAGGTCAGTACCCAGATTGACAAGTATCAAGGGGATCTGTGGCAATGAGACATCCATGACCTAGATAGAAATTCCAGTCTCCCAACCACTGATTTCATCCCAGTAATATATCAAGAATATGCCCAGCTACATATGCTGAGTAGTCAACCATCTGGGATAGTTGTGTGGTGAGCATGAAAAGCTTGAGCCAGCTCAGAAGATTTGCCATCTACATAAATGTTGAAGTTACTAAGCCCTTAGTGCCACAGCAGCAAGGAACCTTACCTGCTTATGCATGAACTTTGCAGAGGAACAGGGTGATGTGCACACAAAAAACAGTTCAGTCTTAACTCAGTCTTGGAACCGACATATGGAATGTGCTAGCAATGAATTTTTTTCCTCCCCTTGCTCGGAGAAGAGGAACTGCAGTTTAAAGTAACGAAAAATGATCAGTGCTAAACAGATCCTATATGAAATACTGGATCCCAGTACTTTTTCCAACAGGGCAATATTAATTTAGTCCAGTGATTTTCAACCTGTGGTCCACAGAGTATGTTTAAGATTTCCAAAGGGGTCCTCACCTCCATTTGAAATTTTTTTAGGGGTCTGCAAATGAAAAAAAGATTGAAAACCACTGATTTAGTCTATTAATGTTTTGTCTGTCTAACATACTTAATGGAGGATGATTCCACTGTCAGGAGTAGTATATTTACTTATCAATAATTTGTTTAAGCTTTAAATTGTTTCTAAAATCAAATGTATTACCAGAATGGCAAGTATGACAAACCATGATTTAGGGATTATCTGTACTAATTTACTGTGGTTTACATCTGTATTCACTCAGCCATCATCATGGAGCTGGTCATAATATTTTAGCACATAGTGTTACTTTAATGTAGTAAAACTAGCTACAGCAAAATTACATCGCTAAGTGAACATTATTAATCTGTATGATCGTGACCTTGCAAGTCAGCAATCATAGAAGCTGCTTGCATATCAAGGTTATCTCTGGTTTTGAATGGGAAGGGTGTCTCGAAATGACTTTATCAAGTTGTCTCCAACACAAACAAGAAGTCAGGAAAGATTCAGGGTTTTTTCTTTCTATATCCCTATTTCCAAAATCCTTTTTAAATTAATGCTCCGTGTCATAGTCAACTATGACACAGTCACACCCAGAGCTGTTTAAAACAAGGGAATTGTTAGACTTCGAGAGGGTAAAATTTCATTTGGATATATTTCACAAGACTAAATTGTGTCCCTGATCCTCCTCCATTTTATATAGATGTAATAGCTGTGTGTCGAAAACGGTTACGTCAGGCTCATTTCTTCCTTAGGTTACCCCTTTTGATAAATACAAACATCAGTCACAGGGATTGGGGGTTAGGGTGGGGGGAAGCAGGAAGATGCCAGGGAACTTCTTACTTCCCTTCCCTCTGCCCCAAAAGCTGGTTTCTGTAAGGTAATGTTCTTCTTCATTTACCATAGTGGAAGGGAGAATATGGACAGTTTTGACCCAAAATATTAATGGTCTAATTTATTATAAAGCATTTTAATCAAGTTTGCCACTGTCATAGTTTGAGTTTTGCTTTTTTAACCAAGTTCACTATATGCATTGATTTCAAATGAGCACAGATGAGAAGAGTTGTTTCATGCCTTAAAACAGTTTTTAAAAAGTGTATTTTACTGTGTTAAAGAATGCTGTGGAATAGTAAAACCTTCCCAGGAATTCTGTGCCTTGACCTTGACAGTCTTAGCACTCTAGCCCTTTCTACTTTGCCTGTAGCAATGGGGAAATGTTTACCATGCCTTGGAAGAGCATCACATTCATTACTGCCCCCCGACTACCCCCATATTGAGCAAGAGGGGGAAGAGAATTTAATGAAAATTGTATTTCTATTAGCAGAATGAGAAATTATCAGACTTAATTGGAAAAAAGGGAAAGCACTTAATTTAGAAGGAAATGGTTACATAAATATTTTAATTAATAACTAATTTGGTGAAAGAACAGAAATAATAGTACTTAGAAAAACTCATGTAATTTAACCATTTTTAAATTATTCATCTAAACTCTTTTCTAATTAAAACTCAATTTTCTTTTTTATTCCCTTCATTTTTCATTAATTGAAAATGATTTTATTTGATATGCATAAACTTCTTAAAATGTAAAGATAATTACTAAAAAAGTTGAGATCAGGTGAAGATAAAGCAAAGGTACAAGAGAATACTTCTGCCCATGTTAATCCTAGTTTTAAGAGAACACTTGTGGAAAAATGTAAGATTCACCTGACCATCTATGAGTGTTATTGTTGAGTAGTTTCCTATTTGACTACTATATAAACAGTTATGCAGTCAGAACATGACCATGTAGACTAGATAATTCATATGATATTTCAATGCAATTTATGGAAGTTGTGGTTAATTTTGGCATAATCCAGCAGGTTATAGCTTTACCTAAATCTGTCCTCATAAACAACAATTCAGATTTTCTTTAGTGACAAGATCGCAGGTAGGCAGAGATTAGTGAAATAGTACATGTGGCCTTCTGAAATCCATTGTCCCGTTCAGTGTCCTGACCAGAGTTATTTCTCTGTACTGAGGCCTGCTGTTATGTAAATAAAACTTTAAATACCTTCAAAAAAGTTAAGATGCAAATACCTATCCCCTTCAAAATAAAACCAAAAGCAAGGATCTATGCCGGTAGATTCTGACCAAAATAAAGTAAGATTGTAATAGTAAGTATTACAGTATATCTAAATTTTATTAACATTTTTAAACTCTTCATTTTGTTTTTAAAATGTACATAATCTAGTTCACAATTTCTACCGGCAACGGTTTCAAAGATGGTTTATCACATTCCGATGATACCTGTGATCTGGTGAGAGTAAAGTGAGCATTGGGATAACTGAATCTGGTTACTTTGAGAGTGTCTGTACTAGGATTATCTTTACTGGTTTTGCTACATCGATGCAAACCTCACTGTGGATGTGGTGCACCAGTTTCAAACCAGGAGAAGCCACACCCCCAGTGCAAACCTTATTTGACACTGGTCGAGTCATCTACCAGTTTGCACTGGTGAAGCTCACCAATACAAATATCCCTGCTATAGATAGGCCCTTAATTACCTAGTTTATTAATATCTCCTAATAACCGCTTTCGTTGGATTATAACGAGATCTAAATTATAGTTAACCATTGTTTTTCCTTCTGCAGTAACAACAGGAAGAAAAGCAATGACCATTGTGCTTTCTTTTTTGTTCTTTGCAAAGCCATTCACATTCCAGTAAGTATCTACTTGTCCTTTTATGGCTTGTGTATTTCATAAAATCAGGTTCTTGATTACTGAAATTAAATAATATTACCAGTTAACCATCAAAATGTTTGAGTAAGATTTTCTTCTCATTTCTACTACAAATGTTTGAAAGTTGTTGTAAATATTGACTGGTTTGTTGATTGTTATGCCAGAGAGAATAATTTCATTTTTTCCCAAAAACATTAGAAGACAAATCCATTGTACATATTGGGAGTGGGCGGAAGGTGATGGTTTTTTGTTGTTGTTTTTGGGCGGGGGGGGGGGGGGGAATTTGGTAGTCTAAGAAAATCTTATGTAACATCTAGCATTTACTTGTTAATTAGCTGCTTGGGGGCTTACTCTGTAGAGAAAACTTTGGCTAAAGAACTGTACTCTTTCCAATAAAATGATGTAGTTTTCTCCTGGTATAGGGCTCAACTTTGAAATCTTACTCAATATACTTTTTTATAACTAACCTTCTATTATCTTGACCATTAACTTGTAAGTTTGTTGGCAGTATTGACATAGCTTTTATTAAGGGTTTTAGAACACTTTCCAAAGGGTTTACATTGATAAATAAGGCTAAATGATTTACATCAAGTCTAATTATTTCTGGATTGAAACAAAATAGCATTTAACTTTATTGCCATTGTACTTTGTAACAAGTTGTATTGGAGGAATGTAAGCAAAGAATGCCCAAAATACTTACATGTAATTTAGTCCTTCTGAAAAAGGTGAAGTCTTTTTTTTATATACACACCTCTACCCCTATATAACGCTGTCCTCGGGAGCCAAAAAATCTTACCGCATTATAGGTGAAACCGCATTATATCGAACTTGCTTTGATCCGCCGGAGTGTGCAGCCCCACCCCCCCGGAGCGCTGCTTTACCGCGTTATATCCGAATTCGTGTTATCTCGGGTCACGTTATATTGGGGTAGAGGTGTGTATAAACATATAAACACAAAGCCTAATGGTAAACAAACAATTTTGATGAGTGCAACAACAACAAAAAAGGTGCTGAAATTAGGCAATCCAAAGTAATGATGGAGAAAAGAGCCCTATGTAGGAGCAGTAGTCATAAAATATAGCTCCTATAAACATAGGAACGTACTGCAGATTGAGGGTATTTTATTCATACAGCTAAGAACCATTACACTTAATTATAGCTTAGTATATGTGGACAGGCTATGTCAAATCAATTTCCTTCTCCAGGCTACTTACCTAAGAGGAAGGAGAGAGGATAATAAAAATTAAAGATCTAAGCTAATACCTTGGCTGGGTCCTACCACTTGCTTCTCTCTCACTGGAGACCATCTTTTAGATTGTCAACTTCTTGAGGCAGAGACTTTATTTTTGTCTTGTAGAATATGAGGCACATCATTGGCACATTACAAAAACTGTTAATACTATGATTATTTTCCTCTTTTTCCCCCTTCAGGTACGTGTGGTCAGGTTTATTAGTTGTCCTGGGTATATTTCTGAATGTTTACAGTAAGAATATGGATAAAATCAAGCTGCCTTCGCTACGAGGTCTTTGGAACAAAACTGCGGAAGAAAGAAAGACACGGACGTTGTCACAAACTGTGTAGACAATGGTTTTATGCCATGTCTTGAATCTGACTTATTTTATTGGAACAGTCTTCAACTGGTTCACTTTCCACAGGGAACATTATTAAAACCAAAGGAGCTGAAGGCATATTGTCTGCTTGCAGATGATTTGACATGAACAGTTTTATGTGAGCCTTCTCTTCAGAGCACTTGAATTCGTCATAGGTGTTATATACCATTGTCAGAAGGCATTATCAAGCCAATGAAGGAAAGCAACTCCTGGCAGACTGCTGAAAAACTGTGCTCCAAATGGGGGACAGTAAAATATTAATTTGAGCGTTTTTATCATATCAGATGTGGCTGATTTGAGATGAGTGGTTGTTTGTTTTTATTGTTGGGTTGGGATTATTTAAAAGTAATATTGTATTAACACTTAATGGAAGCTAATCAGCTACTGATTGACCAAATTGAAATTTTAAAGTTGGAAGAGGTAGAATACGGTATGTCATGATTTTTCATTTTAAATAAAAATTCAGTTTAAGTTCTTGATGAGCTTCTCAACATTGTACATTTGTTAATATAATTGGCATTTCTGTTGAAATCAGAATCTGATTGATGTAAATTTGAGATTGAAAGAATCATGATTTTTTTTTCCATTCCCCCCCCCCCATCCAGCTTTTAAAAATTATTAAAAAGTGCACATAGACATTGCTGTTAAACCTAATGTGGGGGGAAAAAGTACCAAGATCTGTATCTGCTTGCAATACTATCTCACCATCAGAGGAGTTGTCTGCTGCTTACTGTACTGGTGTAAAACAGTGAAAGTTCTCAGCACACAGGTTAATATATTAAACATTATTTCTCTTCACTGTCCTCAAATTAAAGCTTTAACTCCAAACATGAGTGGATGACAGAGAGATTTTTCTTCCAGTGGATAGAGTGCACACACAGGATCTTACTGATCAGGAGGTGTGGGTAAATGAGAGACACAGGGATGGATTCCAGGGCTGCCCAGAGGATTCAGGGGGCCCGGGGCAAAGCAATTTCAGGGGCCCCTTCCATTAAAAAAAAGTTGCAATACTATAGAATACTATATTCTCATGGGGGCCCCTGTGGGGCCCGGGGCAAATTGCCCCACTTGTTCCCCCCCCCCCCCCCCCCCCGTGGGCAGCCCTGATGGATTCAAGGGGCAAGCTACAAACTTAACTAACACCACCCCTCCCCGTTGCTATCTGCCCATCCTCTCTCTCATAGCAGGTATTTAATTGGGTCCAGTGTGGAGTTAAAAGGATCCCACCATAAAACCAATAATTCAGCTCACTTCTGAATCCTCTCACCTCTCTTCCTCCCTCCAACACCCCCCCTCCCCCAGTAAAGACTTCAAGTCTCTCTTTCTCCTTACAGCAAAAGGTTCTTACCAGTCATATGTTGCAATAAGTTAAAAATTCCTATTCTTATTCCTTTATGCTGCACTGCGCCTCCACAAAGCTATGAGTGGCAAAAAAAAAAAAAAAAACCCTTTGTACCCCTCCAGTTCGGCCCAATAGGAAAAATTCCTTCCTGATCTCCAAAATAGGTGATGTGTTAGACCAGGGGTCTCAAACACATGGCCCGGAGTTATTTCCTGCGGCCTGCCATAGGCACCAACTCCACCTGCAGCCAAACTCCTCTTCCTCCCCCCCTCCCCACCCAAGCACGCCACGTCCCCGCTCCTCCGCCTACCTCCCAGCGCTTCCCGCCATCGCTCTTTAGTGGCACTTAGGACTTTCCAGGAGGGAGTGGGGAGGAACGGGGAGGTGGCGCACTCAGGGGAGGAGGCGGAGAAGAGGCAGGGGTGGGGATTTGGGGAAGGAGTTGGAATAGGGGTGGGAAGAGGCAGGGCCTCATGGACAAGCAGTCTGAGGTGTGAAGGTATGAAGGTCAGCATGTATGATTCTTTGCAGTGAGTAGTTGGGAAGCATGTTTGTTAAAAGTGGCAACATATTTTGTATGAATAGTTAAAAAGTTCCTGCCATTACAGCTATGTTGATAGACTGTTAGTGTAGATCATCATCAGTGTTATTGACCACATAAGGAATAGTTACAGGTGTTTATATTTTATTAAAACCCCTCTTCGCATTACAGTTTTTAAAAAGTTAATACATTGACTTTTAAAGCATACTATTACTCTTAATTTTTTTTCATTTTTGACTATACTTTTATATGGTTATATGAAAAGGTTTCAGTTATGTGGCCCTCGGGCCAATGTACTAGTCCTCATGTGGCCCTTGTGGTGATTTGAGTTTGAGATCCCTGTGTTAAACCCACAGCATCTTGGAAACACATCTCAGTATATACCTCAAGTAGAGGGAAGAAATATGGGGCAGCATTCACAGCAAGATGGCCCCTGGATGTCTGGAGAGGCTTTAAATTAATGTCTAATGTCCCATCAACTCCCCTGTCTTCCCCAAATGGCCAATGCATGGCAGAGAAGTCCCTTTCCTGAGGCACTCCCCCACATGCACTTGAAGGCACAAGGCAGGGCTAAGCTCCAGCATTTGAGGGCATCAGCTGTCCCCTCCCTCTCCCAGGAGCTGGCCATCCCCTTGCTATGGTCCTATCATTTCCTTCTGCTCCCTGCCCCCCCGACTCTGAGACAGGGAGGGGCATTTTCAAGCTATGTCTCCATTTTTTGCATGCACATTCACTTGCAAACTTGCACACACAAAAATTGAATGCAGTCATGTAAAAATCACACCCTCAAATTTTGCTGTCTGGAAAGTCTTTTCAGCAGTTAAGCATGCCCTTGCTCTGCACTGGCTACTCTCATAATTTGTGATGGAAAAATATATTGGATGGAAAAAAAAATTTGGGCAGAGATTGAACTATTCCAAAATCTTTTGGGTTTGTGATGTAAACATTAGTACATCGTGAAATAGCAATCATTGCTGTACATTAGTTCTCACCATGGAACTACTATCATGATTTGCTGCAACTCTGCTAATCGGACTATACTGAGATATAAACATTTTATTAAAGTTAATGTTAAAATTATATAATACTGTTTTCTTAACCTGTGTCTCTGTACATCTGGGTATAGTGCTTAGATTATCCATAATGCAACGTTTGTTTTAAGAGTCATAAGATACATATAGTACATAATCAGCAATAACCCAAATTTAGGTGAATAAATTTAACACTAGTTTAGATATTAGCCTCCAGTTACTAATGAAAAGTTAAACAGAGTTGGTTGTGGAAAGCAAATATATCAATGAGTAAAGATTGTCCCTCAGTAATTGAGAATTTAGGGTAGATTGTCCGTTAGAAAATACAATCCATCAGGGAAGTATTTGAGTTACTTTCCCGATTGCGCTTCTCATCAGCACTCCAGCTCATCTCTCCTGGTATTGCCTACGTCCAGTGATACGTTCTAGGTAGATGTCCCTCGACCACCTGATGGCGTCCGACATCATGGGTTGCCCCATCAGCTGAGCGTAGCGTTAACCAATTCCACAGTCTCTCAACACTGACTCCTTACTGGGGTCCAATGCGCCCAGAGCTCCAATGATCAGCACATGAGTTTGAACCTCAAAGCCCCAGCTCTCAAGGTCTCATCCAGAGGAGCCTATATTTCCAGATTTCGAGATTAGGTGTCACAGAAGGCAGTGGTCCTGTTTTCAAAGGGAACTGTGACATCCACCATGATCTTCCAGTCCTTGTTGGTGATGATGATATCCTGTCGCAGTTGGCTGTCCGTTCCGGGGATGGCGGAGTTCACAGTGACTTCCCCTAAAGGTGGCAGGATGGCTCTGACCAGGCAATCTTGGATGGTGTTGTGGCACAGCTGCCAGGCTCTGGAATCGGGCTTGCAGCTACACAGGACATGGGGTAGTGTCTTGTTGACATAGCCACACTTCCTGCATCATTTGTCCCGATTCCTTTGGCGGACAGGTCCACTCAGCGGAATGCAATTGAGCTGGACCCTGTGGATGAACCTCCAGTCAGCAAATCGGGTGAAGCTGCCCCCGGGGAGGAAGTGGTTGCTGGCATCCCACTTGCATGTCACCTCAAAGGCCTTCCCATGATCTGGCTTCTGTTTCAGATTTTCTATGTCCTGACAGTGGATGGAATCTTTCACGGTCCTCCACAGCATGGATTCTAGCTCTTGGAGTGATCATTGTGTGCTCCGTGTTCTTCACCTGTGCCAGTGGCAGCAGGACTTTCAGCTCCTAGCATTCCTCACACTACATCCAGTGGCAGCCGATACGCTTCTCCAGTCGTTGCATAGCATTGCGGGCACGAGTCCCGAGCGAAGCAAAGTTCCCCATCCCCCCTTCCAAATTTGCCTTCCAGGGAGCCGCTTAGGTAGGAGGCGACATCTTGCTTGGAGGGGGTCCTTGCAATTCGCTTCTTGATGGCATCCTGCATAGCACTTTCCGCGGCATTCCTAACCGTTGGTGTCTGGGCACATCAGAAGGCGTGAGTGATCACTGCAGCGTCACACAGATCACCCATATGAGGGACGTTGGTGCCACCCTGCCTGTGTGAGATGTATACCAATTCATTGCTGGTCCTCTGAGGAAAAAATATCCACTTCTTCACTAGCTGCCTGATGGTGTTGTCTACTTTAAGAGGTACCTTCGCCATGGCAGATCCCCTTTAAGAATAATGAAATACGGGGAATCAGAAAGGTGTTCAAGGCATTGATCTTCTGCCATGGTGCCAGTAGGGAGGAGTCCATCCTTGCCACATCTCGTAGGATCTCTGCGATGGCATCCTCAGGTGTCTGCTGGACACAGAAACCCATGAGCATGCTGAGATGTTAGTATGCTTGCCCGTCCTTAAGGAAGATCATGGGTTCACCCTGGATCTGAAACGGTGTTGCCTGGACCGAGTCCCTTCTACGGTCATCAATATTCAGAAATGCACACTTCCTGGCATTGAAGCAGAATCTCATCCAGTTGGCAGCCTCGCTCATGACATTGCACATTTGTCGGAGACCTCTCAGGGTCGTCTGCAATCAGGATCAGATTGTCTGCATAGGCCAGGATATTCACTCTATTGCCATAGGAGGTCAAAACCACCTAGACCGCTATAGATAGCCATGGAGCTGCTAATTCGAGCTAAGTTGAAAATGATGGAGCTGAGGGGACAGCCTTGCCTGAAATTCCTATCTATAGTGGCATGAAGCATCTCTACTTCCATGGAGCAGATGGTGGTGGTGCAGCCATCATAAAGTTCCCGGACTGGTTGGCAAAAGTTTTGAGGGCATCCCGAACTCACAGCATGGCAAAAATGTGCTGGTGGGGCATCGATCCGAAAGCATTAGCCAGGTTGAGCTATGCTATGGCACATTGCTTCCGTGCCCTCTTGGCCATGTGAATGGCAGTCTGAAGGACAAAGTTGTGTTCATAACAGCCTTCGCATGAGCTGAAGGCTTTCTGGATGGAGCTGATGACTCCTCCATTCACTGACCAGTCTGTGATCCTAGCCGCTAGGCAGCTGGTTGGTGTACAGTTTGTACATGGTGGAACAGAGAGAAATGGGTCTCCAGTTGCTGGGGTCGTCTTGCTCACCTTTCTTGTAGGCGAGCACCATCATAGACTTCTTCCAGGAGCTGGAAGTACAGCAGAACTGTTTGCATTTGTTGAAAATGGCATTAATACCAGGCAACTGGGGTCTCATTTTTTCAGGAAGTAATAGCAAATGCCATCTTTTTCTGGGGCCGTTTTTGATCTTTGTAAGTCTGGTCATTACTTCCTGTGATGTAAAGTCTTGTTCCAGGTCCCCTGTATAGCCAACTCAGGGTAGAGGATGAAGGCACCCTGGACACTGCACTTCGTTCTGAGCTACACGGTCAAACACACCCTTGAAGTATGAGAATAGTCTCTCGGATGGGATTCCGCAGCAAGATGAGGACTCATCTCGAGGATCTCTCATAACCTTAGGGCAGTTTGACCGGTAGAGCTTCTGGATCCTGGATGCTGCTGCTTGATCGTAGCAGCAACTGATGTTCCTTCTCCTGGCTTCTCTGATGATGATGTGATGGCCCAACGCAGGAGTTCTGTGAGAAGTCAGTGTGTTTTCCTGAATTCCCTTCCTCGTAGATACAATTTCTGCAGACAGGTCTTTAGTGAGTTGGTCTACAAGGAGGTCTAAGTCAAAGGAGGCTGTCTTCGCCAACTCCTCCATCCAAGTGGCTTGCCATGGTGTGGCAGCCCTTGCTAAAGGCTGAAAAATTGCTGTGGAATTAGCCTGTTGCCTCATTTCCTCCAGGTGTTGAGAACTCCTTTCAGCCAGATCTTGAGGCGTGATCTCCGGTATGACTACAGTGTCTTCCCTTACAAATTTTAGGGGAGCACTGGTCTTTTTAGGAAGGACAGTTTTGGAGGTACCAGTGCTGGCCTTTTTAGGGATGTGGTCTTGCGTGGGAGTTTCTGGGACTACGCTGGTCTTTCTGTGGATGAGTTCTGTCTGTTTTGTTTTTGTTTTGTTTTGGATGCAGTGAGAGACTACCTAGGGGCAAGGTCCCGTTGGGTGGTCTTGGAGGCCGTGCTGGTCCACCTAGGGTTGAAGTCCCATTGTAACTCTTCACAGTCAGCTTTGGACTTAGCTATCTTGAGTAATTTTATATCATCTGCAACCTTTGCCACTTCCCTGTTCATCCCCTTTCTCACATATTTTATGAATATGTTGAAGACCATAGGTCCCAGTACAGATCCTTGAGGGACTCTACTATTTACCTCTTTCCATTATGAAAACTGACCATTTATTCCTACACTTATCTTTTAACCAGTTACTGATCCATGAGAGGACCTTCCCTCTTATCCCATGACTGCTTACTTTTAATAAGAGCCTTTGGTGTGCGACCTTGTCAAAGGCTTTCTGAAAGTCTAAGTACACCATATCAACTGGATCAACCTTGTCCACGTGCTTGTTAACACTCTCAAAGAATTCAAGTATGTCACATTGTTGCTAATTCTCAATTTTATTGAGAGTCTCACAATACTTGATGTTTCTCTTAAACTCCCAGCTACTGGACTCACAACATTGACTGGTTATGCCATACATAGGGGGCTGGATGAAAGAAGTTATGGAGGTGACCATATGTGGGCTTGTCTACATGAACACTTAGTTTTTGGCAAGCTGGGATGTAAATCTGCCGGGCACTAAGTGTCCATGTGGACCCTGCTGCTGCACACTTATG
The DNA here is from genome assembly GCF_011386835.1 of Chrysemys picta bellii. Classification (NCBI taxonomy): domain Eukaryota; kingdom Metazoa; phylum Chordata; order Testudines; family Emydidae; genus Chrysemys; species Chrysemys picta. Next base: position 176,280,824 of record NC_088792.1, on the reverse strand, counting down.
GTTCCTTAGTGTGCTTTGATCTACCCCACTTTGATTTACATCACAGTTTGTCACAAACTAAGTGATTACGTAGACAAATCCTGAGGAGCTGACAAACAAGTGGATGAGACTGAAACAGTGGCAGAGAGGAGAGAGTGGAGGGCAACATGAAAATTGACAAGGGATCAGAGGATTTGAAATAAGTTCAGATGCATTTTTTCCCCGCAGTCACAGCTCTTGTTCCTTCCTCTCCACATCAGCCTTAAACAGCTATTTCCCAATGAGGGCAAGTCACATGCCAGGTTTGCAAAGGAGGGGGGAAGTTTCCAGGTATTTAATTTTTTACCGATTCTGAAAAAAAAAAGTTTTCAGTCTTCCTTAACTCAAGAACAGATTAATGGATTCCCCTCAGATTTGATGAAAATGTTTAGGTGGAGACCAAGAATGGAAGAGGTGAGTCCCAAAGGAATTTCTCAGGCAATTTTTGAGCAAGTGAAACCAGGGTAATAAAATCTTAACTGTAGTATTCTCTGCCTCACTATAATCTGGTGGTTAGTGTTACTGATTTACTGGGTTCTGTATCTGTGCCTCAGTTTTTCCATCTGTAAAATGGGAATAATAAAGAAATTTTTAACAAAGGTCAGAAGAGTCCTCAAATGAAAATTACTATAAAAGTATTAATTGTATCCTTAAAAACAACAAGGAGTCCGGTGGTACCTTAAAGACTAACAGATTTATTTGGGCATAAGCTTTCGTGGGTAAAAACCCACATATCATGTGCATCTGAAGAAGTGAGGTTTTTACCCACGAAAGCTTATGCCCAAATAAATCTGTTAGTCTTTAAGGTACCACCAGACTCCTTGTTGTTTTTGTAGATACAGACTAACAAGGCTACCCCCTGATAATTGTATCCTTGATACATTCATACATCTTAAATCAGTCCAATCACAATTTCTAACTGAAATTAAAAGATACAGATTGCAGTGACTAATGTTCTTATAATCAGCATTTTGTCTGAAATTTCACCATTTGGTAACTGTTTGTAGTGTTAATGGAATTAATCAAACTGAACAATTTTCTTCTCTATTTCATACAAGATTGAGCTAGTGGACCGCACATTAGAAAATGTCAATTTTTTAAAGAATTGCTTTATATTATAGGTGTTCTGGAATTTACAATACTTAGACTAATCTTGTTATGGCTTTAGAGTTTCTAGAGCAAGTTAAAGAGTTGGGGGTTTTTTTGGGGGGGGGGAGGGTATTTTCATAGGTGTGTTTTAATACTCACTAATCCCCTGTATATAACGGAGTTATGTAAGGGCAAACTTCACAAAAGTGAGAGAAACCCATAATTTGCCACCAATCATGGTCTGTTTCAATTTCATGGCTTGTAGTCAGAATGCTACTTATACTATGGTGTAGTGACATTAAGAGAATATTCACTTCAGTGAATTACTATTTTATAATGAGCTTTATAATGCAAGTGGATAAAATGTACACACCTTCAAGTGTTCTTTATTTAAGGCTTTTTTTTTTTTGAAGCATTCCCCCATATGTGCATGCTACTCATAAAATGGCATTTTACAACAGGTCAGTAAAGCTGATTATTATTTGTATTGCATTAGCACCTACCACCTTAGCCATGGTCCAGAACCTCATTGGGCTCCGCACTGTACAAACAGAACAAAGATGACCCCTATCTGAAAAAGCTTACAATCTAAGCATAAAATGAGTGAAACTATTTCCCACCTTCTCACCACAGAACTTCCCTGTAGAGGAGGTCTGAGACATGTGGACAAATCCTAAAAAACTACATCTAGAAACAATGGGATTAAAGTGAATTCTAAACCTCAGGTGGCCTGGGTTCCGCAATCAGATCTGATATGATTGTGCACAGTCCAGGCACACAAGTCCACTCAGACACCACTGCAGGACTGGGGCCCAATTCTCTCCAAAGAGATTACATCTGCTATGGCTTTCCCATGTGAGGTTGCACTATTGCATTTCCTGGGCACCTTCGTATGCCAAAAGTATTAAAGTAACTGATAACCATTAACTCGTTTCTTCTGTCATCTTCCTATGTCAGTTCTGCCAAGAGAGGAGGGGGGAAGCCGGTACAAATTACCGGGGCCCAGCAGTCCAGAAGGGGGCCCAGGGCCCGGCTTCCCCCCAGCTCTCGTTGGCCCTGTTTAGCCGATCTGCCCTTGCTGGGGGGCCCGAAACATTTTTTCGGGGCCTGAACCCGCTCTCGGCGGCCCTGCTGCCAAGGTATTAATAATTCTAACATTTGTGTGTGTATATAAACCTATAAAAGTTAACGTTCAAAATATCACACATTCAGCATTTTGTGACACCATCATAGATTTAGTCTGTCATCACCTACTGTGTTATCTACTTAGTCAGTGGCTAGATTTAATGTAAAATTTAGAGATACACCCTCATCTCTCCGATTGTTGCATTATCTCCCATCACTTCAGTGACGCCATGTCCTCCTCTTAAATCACTCTGCCATTGGGCTGCAAGTGTTAACTACTACTTGCCTCTTAGACCCTACCTCTAACTTTGACTTGGTGTCCTTTCACATTTTCTAGTCCATGTCAGTGACAGCAGCTTTGATGTCCCTTTCTTTCACTTTTCCCACAAGTGTTTCCATGCTCTCTTTCATAGAATCATAGGACTGGAAGGGACCATGAGACTATTACTTATCACCTTATTATCTTCTAGATGTTTGCAAATTGATTGCTTAAGTATTTGCTCCATTATCTTTCCTGGTACAGAAGTTAAGCTGACTGTTCTGTAATTCCCTGGGTTGTCCTTATTTCCCTTTTTATAGAGTGGCACTATATTTGCCACTATATTTTCCAAACTTCTGGAGTCTCTCCCATCTTCCATGACTTTTCAAAGATAATTGCTAATGGCTCAGATATCTCCTTAGTCAGCTCCTTGAGTATTCTAGGATGCATTTCATCAGGCCCTGGTGACTTGAAGGCACGTAATTTGTCTAAGTAAAGTAATTTCATGTTTTCCTTCATGCTTGGAATGCCCTCCCCAAACCTGTTCACCAATTCACATCCTTTGTCTCATTCAGTCTTTCCATAAAATCTCACTTCTGCGATTTTGCCTGAGACCTAAGGCAGAAAGCAATATTATCATTTTTAGTCTCACGGTGAGGCAGAAATATATCTTTATTTTACTGCTGAGGAGGAAGAGATGTCGTGACTTGCCTAAAGTTGCCTGTTCTAGGGTGAATTGGGACTAGAACTAATAGATGACTCCCTATTCCTATGACTTAACTCAAAGATTGGCCTTGGAGAGATTCAGACCCACAACCGAACATCACCATCATCAGCTCAAGCCTATTGTACCTAGATGTTAAAAGGATTTCTAAATTACATGTAACTTTTGAGTTCAAAGTGGAATAACAGCCTTAAGTTTTAGTTTCTATGCTTCTTGTCACAAACTTGGTTTTAGTATGGTTGCATTTATTTTAACACTATGGAAACAAAAAGAAAGGGGGGGGGGAGATACTGGCTGTCACAGGAGAAAGCACAGAACCTTTTGGCCCCTAAATAACCTAGCAAATCTGGCCCTTAGTGCCTCACTGGCTGTCACAGGAGAAAGCACAGAACCTTTTGGCCCCTAAATAACCTAGCAAATCTGGCCCTTAGTGCGTCACAGGAAGCGTTCAGGACTGAGTCCTATTGTTTTGTACAGCAAATGGATAGTGCACAAAAGTTATATTAAAGCTAAAAATGCAGATAGGGACTAGCAGGATTTTCATAAGCATGTTAGGCTCTTCTGAAAAAAATCCTCACTATATACCTTTAGGTGCTAATTACCTTTGAAAATCTCGCCTTAACACTCCTGATCGGGTCCACATAGAGGATGCCAGTTCTTGCTGCAAGAAATATACAATCCAAAATATATCAAAAGACACTGTTTTCCTCCTTCAACCTCCTAGAAAGGCACCAAATCTGGATCATTTATTTTTACATGGAAATTTTTTCATATTTAGAAAATGGAAAGTTTAGTTGAGGAAGTCTCTGGATGCCTTAATACACAATTCAAAATTAGCTCTCGGATAGAGTCAAATTCTGCTCTCAATCACACCTGTATAACCCCATTGTGTAGGTGTAATCCAGGGCAAAATCTGGATGTAAGGTGTTTGTGCTTGTTCATGGGAGGAAGTGTAAATTCACGGTTATGCTGCATCACCATTCATGATAAAAACCCTCACCTTTGGGAGCTCAATACATAGGGAACAGGCAATTTCAAAGGCAGCTAATCCCAGTTATGAATCATACCCAGTCCTCCTCCTGTCCACACCCTTAATAAGAGTGAGTCCTAGCTATACCAGCTCAATAATCAAACTCCATTTTTCCTGGGATTAAAACAACCTCAGATTAACAAATCAGACATGCCTCCTTGGGGTGAGAGCAGCTATTACTTAGTACTTTGGGCTCCCTAGGCAGATGGGTAAAGCAGAGCCGGATTAACAAAGTCTGAGATGGTTCCTACAGTGCAAGATTAACTATCCTTACATCACCTATTTCTTTGCAGATTTTTTAATAATTTGGAAAATGTACTCTGCACAAATGTTGTTTCTAAATAGCAGTGCTATTAGTAAATAGAGAAAACATTAGCTCTTTATACCTATGGGTTAAAATTATACAAAAGTGACTAGCATATGTGTATCAGAAAGAAAGACTGGTACAAGATGTTCTGCTGTTTCTTTTTTTTTTTTGCTGCACACGATGGAAAGAATGTCGTTTCTCCATAAGTAATATGACAGCTAAATTACAGTTATAAAGGCACTTCTCCAAATCCCTTTTTTTTTTTTAATCCATCAGGCTTGTAAGCTTGATTGGAAAATGTATTTAACATTCATCTATAGGGGTACCTAGAGCTTTGGTGGGAGGATGAAGATTCCAGGCCAATGGGGGTCAAGTTCCTAGCTTGGGGCTGGATCCCGCCCACTTGTTGTCAGTAGTAGAACCACAAAAATACATCAGTGGGAGCTCTGCTATGGATAGTGGCTCATATATAATCCTAAATATATACCCTGGCCCACAGTTAAAAATGGAATTTGGCCCTGAATGAGTTGGACCCTTCTGTTCTAGGCACACAGACTTCCCTAGGGAAAGCTGTGATGGTGCATACAAACAATCTTTGACTATATTTAGAGGAGGGAGGGAGAGGAAGAAACAGAACCACCATGAAGTATTACATAAATAATCCTCTTATTTTTATATGTCACATTTAGTACAGCTAAATGTTCGGTACAATCCCCTTTCCAAGCTAAGGGCAGCAAGTGGTGGCATCTTTGCTTCTTTCAGCTTATCCTCACTGCAAGAGGATACAATGTTATGCCTTTGGCATGCAGATATTAGAATGATGGGTCAGCATTTCATCACTGACATTTCGAGTATGTGGGGCAATAAGGAAGAGTTTTTGCCCTTTTGCATGAAGCGGGTCAGTTTCCTTCAGCCTTCCCACTCTGATTCAACTCAAATCTCACATCTTCCAGTGCTCGGTTTGTTTTGGCAATGCTTTAGATTTTTAAATTGTGGCTTTACTTACTGTCACTTTCATTCACAATTTTTTAAAAACTAATTGGGATTTGTGCAGACCAGGATTCTTAGTAAATCTTTGTAGTTATTAGCCTTTTATCCTCTCTTCTTGGTGTATTGTTGAGATGCACTTACAAAGTGTTCTCTGCCTATCTTCCTCCATTTGCTCCCTTCTATTAATCTCTCGCTTCAGCTGGATTGGTGACCTGTTATTTCCTCAGCCTTCTGTAATAAATAATGGCAGATGTCTAAAGCCTCACAGCAAATAGGGTGGTATATAACACATCCTCTCAAAATTGCCACAGCAGGGAGGGCTGGCAGTCCATCCATTACCTAAGTTATTTCAGGCAAAAAGCTTTATTTTTGTCCTCTGATATGATGAGGCTGCAACTAAAAAGATTTTGGATCCTAAATCAGTTACACTTTGCAGTGCTGACCACAGCATCGTCTAAATACAATCTGGACCAGAGAGACTACTTGTCAGTAGGCAGGCCATTCATCTGATTTTAAGCCAAAGACTCCTGCTTGTCTAAGATTTGTCCCCCTTCAGTACCCAGACAAAACCAGATGGAGAAATCCCATTTTGAAGCTCACCCCATACCCTGCCACTGGCATGACCTCACACGCTGATTCTAGTATTCTGGGGATGCATGAGTGGCTCCCCCACTTGTCAGGTAAAGAACTAATTAGGGTGGGTAACTAGCTAGACACCTCCTGGACTATTTATAGAATTATTCCCAGAACACTCACGTGAAATAGGGAAGTAATAGACCATTATACAGATGGAAAACTAAAGCATTGAGATTAAGTGACTTGGCCAAGATGCTTCAGGAAGTCTAAGGCAAAGCAAGGAATTGAATCTCTGAGTTCTGGTCCACTCTAAAAACTGCAAAACCATCCTTCCATGAGGGGTAAGGAGCTATTTGTGTAAGGGTGGCAGAATCTAGCTCCTCCTGTGTTAACATAGACAAGTTCTCACTGGTTCTTTACAAGCTATTAATATTGAACTATCAAAAGACCAATACCCTGACAAGTTGCACATTGCTCTGACTAAGCAAGGGCATATCTTATCTCTAGAATACTATTTAATATAAGATGCAACTTTTTATATACATTAGCCTAATGATGGATCAATACAATTCATCTCTCTGACCAGTTCTATTAAATGTGATTCCATGAGGTCTCATATGTGAACCACATCCAATTTTTTCCATCTCTAGATGAATATGAATATGAATCAATTGTGTGTAGACGTAATGCACTTGCTGATGGGTTTTTTTGGAATATGTGGAATGACTAGAGCTGAGCAAGTAATTGATAAATTATTTTAACTGAATTTTGCCTATTTGCCCATGGGGTACTGGTATCCAAACGCAAATTGTGGTTTACTAGAATTTCTTATTCAGAAGTATTTTAATTACACCTCTTACAGATTGTTTTTAAACTATGAATTGATTACTAGTAGTTCTGAATAGTTGATGCTGTTGTGATTGGTTCAGCTAAGTCAACCGGTATTATTTGTTTCCCAATTCAATGTAATTTTTTAAATTCTGTTTCAGAGAACACTTGTGTCTACAGCTTTGATACCCTGTAGTGAGAGTGGTACATAGGTGCTGGAACTAGGGGTGCTTTGAAATGGTGTCCGTCACATCCAGGGTTTACAGTTTTGGTTCAATGGCTCTCAGCACCCCCACTATACAAATTGTTCCAGTGCCCCTTGGGTGCTAGGAATACAGTACTTAAATAAAAGATTTGATAATATTAGAGCTGGTTGGAAAATGGGTTCTTCCTCCCCCCCCCCCCCCCACCATGGAAAATTTCAACTTCTCTTCAAAACACTGAAACCTGAAAAGCCAAAAAACTCAAAAACAGAGTGAAATAAATTCCAGTTTTCTGACAAAATACTGAAGTTTCTTAAAAGCACAAGCACTTTCCTCAAAATTTAGTTTAGTCAAAACCTGCTTTGTAAAAAAAAAAAAAAAAAAAAAAAGCGTTTATGGGAAATTTTCAAACAGCCCTATATAATATGTAATCATGTCTTTCTGCAGAGGACAGGCATCAGTCCGCTTTGGTTTGTCTTGGTATATGCTATTCTGATTAGCAATGGGGAGGGACCACAGCATGGGAACCAGTCTTAGCCATTTTAAGGGAGGGAACTGAAGTTAGTGTGAGGAGTGGAACTTCTCCCTCATCCTACTCAGATTTCACCCATGACCATTAAATTCCATTCAATCAGGTGTTTCCATACATTTCTAGCATTGTACATACAAATGTAGTTTGCAATTTGCAAGGAGCTCCGGGATGTCAAATCTTTGCAGATTTAATCAGAAATAGCCTGCTTCACAAACTAACAAAATCCATTGACACAAGTAAACAGCATGTAATGCAAGTCTGTTCATTTCATTGCATTGAAGATTGAAAGGAAAATAGAAGTCTCAGAATACCAATGTGAGGAGGAATTACAATTAACTACACCACCCAACCCTCTATCTTTGATTTCCCGTTGAAACAAAAGAGCTGGTATTATTATGCAACCCAGGAAGAACATCCGTCCTAAAGAAAAGTAATAATTAAAATACTTCTCTTAATACATGAGATACAGGAGTCCTATTACCAGCTCATATGTTTCATATCCACAAAACAATCAATCATTTTTAAAGAAACATTTTGGATACAAATTGAGGCCCATGGAAATTATTGAAAAATAAAAATGATACAGGTTGTTATGGAAGCACTGGTCGCTCCTCCATAATTAAGGTTGAGTTCTGTTGTGCATTTAAAGCAGGGATTCTGCATCTTTGCTTTGTATGAAAAAGACGATGTATCCTCCCCAGTTTTACAGCACTTTCTGAATACAATTTGATTTTTTTGGAGAATTTATAAATAACACCGTTAGTTTATTTCTTTAGAGGTTCCTCTAGTTCAGTGCAGCACTGCCAGGCATACTGAGTCAGGGACACTGGGGAAGCCCTTAAAGCACAAAGGCATTGAGATTTTTTGGGACTGGGCTCTCCCTTCACATAGCATCAGTCTAACACAGCCCATTCCACCCGTAAGTCAACTGCAAATTAAAGAGTCAAATTCAGCCTGTTTTGCCTGATTTGCATTGCTCTTGCAGGTGTAACCCCAATTTAACTGGCTGGTGTGCACTGTCTGGCTCGTGCTACTGGCGGTCTTGTGAATTTATCCTGAAAAAAAGTTAGAATTTTTTTAAATGACTTAAGGTTGATGTAATATTTCTACTGATTTGAAGATATATTCTATGATAGCTTTCTCTTTGGGTTTCTTGTTGAGTGTTTGTGTATTAAACTTTTAATAATTTAGAATACCTAAGGAAATCCCAGACAAAAGACTAGTCAAAATGGAAGTAAGGTTGAGATTACGCTTGATATTTTTCAGAGTGGTAGCCGTGTTAGTCTATCAGCAAAAACAATAAGAAGTCCTTGAGGCACCCAAATAAACTTTTTAGTCTCTAAGGTGCCACAAGGACTCCTCGTTGTTTTTGCTTGATATTTTGTAATTCAAGAGTTACAGAATGTAACAAGGATATTGTAGGTAGCCCAAAACAAAGCACTACACACTCAAATAACCTTAACTCTGCCCTCTAATGAATAAGGGAGGAGCGGAAAATATGAAAAAAGTCTGTCCTTAATAAATAAATCAGTTTAGTCTATTCTGGGACCTAAATACAAAAATGCTTTAGTCATATTTGTGTAGTTATAGTTATCTTTTCAAGACAGATTCACCAATATAGCAAGTCAACACATCACTAAAGGGCAGAGGTAAGGTTGTTTGGGTGCCTCAACTACATTTCTTACTTTGATTTCATTCAAATGCAGACATTCTGCATTTCCTAGGTTTATAATGCTTGGTACTGGGAGGATATATACCCTTAAAGGATTTCCATGCAACTTAAAATTAACAGCAACAACCACAAAACAGAAGTGCTGAGCAACCCTAATGTGGTAGTCCCTATACAAACCCACAGTAAAAGGCAGTTCCTGCCCAGAAATGCTTATAATGTAAATAAACAGACACAAATGAAGGGTGGAAGAGACGGAAATATTATCCCCAATGTACAGATGAGGCATAGAGATAAGACATTGCCCAAGGTCACACAGGAAATCTGTGGCAAAGCTGGGAATTGAGCCCTGAACTCCCCAGTTCCAGTCTGGCACCTTAACATGACTGCCCTTCCTCTTCTTCTTTACTCTTACATTGTGGTGTCATTTAGTTAGCTCTTTTATGCTGTAGTTTTAGGACACAGTACTGCATGCTTTATTCCCATCAGCAGAAAGAGGGATGTGAGAATTTCATTAGCTTGATAACCACTCTGGGTCTAGCTGATTTAAAATGAAAAATGTAATTTAAAAATACCTTCCAGGGCTGCCCTGGTGGCCCAGAAATAGTGCTCTGGGTGGCCATGCCAGAGACCCCAATTCATTTCACAGCCTTTCAATCCCCCAGCTGCCACGTGTACTGAGTGGAGTTCCATGCGCTCTTCCAAAACAGGCAGAAGGGTGGCTGTGACAAGAACCAAACAATTACTTTAAAAAAAAAAAATATGCATGGATATACTTCTTCTGGCTCAGTTAGCGACTATCTCAATGGTCATGACCCCTAGGCTGAGAATCCATGCCCTAGTGAACGAGTTATGGATTAGAATGCTCATGGAAACAAGGGATTTTATAAAAAGCAAGTTTCAGAGTTGTAATCTTGTATATTCAAAGTAACGCTGATTCTACAAGTTTCACGCATCCAGTGAGGGAACCAAAATGTATCATGATCTAGACTACCTAATACTTGCACCTAACCACTTGCAAATAAGCTTCAGACCATGAATTCTTCAGATTTATTCAAAATTATTTGCCAAATATGTGTTTAAGAAAATTATGTTGCATTTGTTTACAATTCACACAGAAAAAAAAAGGAGGTGAAATTGATCAAAAAAATTGTTTGTTACTAATTATTTGCCTAGCTCTAGCTGTGATGTAGGGCCTTGAGGGAGGGAATAAATTATTTTAATGAGGGATTATGTAAATTCATGTTATAATTTCTCATTTCAAGAGAGAATCTCAACACTAATATGTGCCTATAACTGTGAATCTTCTTTAATAGCTGCCTGTCTTCCTTGCGCTGCATAAAACGTAACCAAGTTCCCTTTTTAAATCCATGTTTTGAAAAACGAAGTATGAGGCCTCCCAGACTTCATTGTCATTAAAAAGGCCTGTAAACACAAATATAGACATTTGCTTCAAATTGTAAATTATATTTGATTATGTAAGGGGGGAGTTTCAAAACACAAAGGACAGTTTAGGCCCCCAACTCGCACTGGCTTTCAGTGGGAGAGCTGTGCACCTAATTTCCCCTCATGCCTTTGAAAATCCCCCAGTAAAATACAACTGATCTAATGGACAATGATAAATGGGAATAGTAACATGGGGTTAGTTACAGTGTGTTAGTAGGAAAAAATGGAGGCAGAGGCAAGAATAATTACTTACATTTTTATTGCGATACAATCATGATTGGAGCCCCATTGTGCTGGGTGCTACACCCATGATAGAAAGGTGGTCACTGCCCCCAAACAGCTTATGGCAGGGGTAGTCAATAGGCAGACAGTGGGCCAAATCCAGACCGCCAGATGCTTTGGAACAGACCATGAAATCTTTTTGTTTGCTTATCACCATCATTATTGTTATTGCGATATGAAAAATGTTTCTCTGGAATCTGGACCTTGACTATAACTTGACCAAGATTTTTGGACCTTGACAAAAAGTAACTGACTACCTGTGGCTTATGTTCTAAGTAACAGACTTAAAATAGATCTAGTCTCTTACACAGCTGGTCGAAAAATATGTAATTAAATGTCCCCCTGCCCCCAAATCAGAAAATGCCGATTCATCAAAACCAAAATAATTTGTGGTTTTGACAAATCTCCCAATTTGAAAAAAAATTATGGAAAACAATTTGAAATTTTCAAAACATCCTATTTCAATGTTTAAAAGCTTTGAATTTGTAGTTAGTTTATACAAAAAAAAATAGATCAGAACTGAAATGAAACCTTTCAAAGCCATCATAACATTTTGATTGACCCAATCTGATTTTTTTCCCCCCCACATAGTCAGTTCAGAAATTTTCATCCCAATTTGATATTAGAACATGTTTCAATCTCAAAAATTCTAGAAGGACAGGAAAACATTTCCTGCCCTGCTTTATCTTACATCTCTATTTCTAATACAATACTGCTGGATTAATAATTCATAATGAAAATAATCAAAGTCTTTTAGTTAGAACATAAGATCTCCAGGGCAGGGACCATCTCTTTGTTACAGTGCCAGTAAAATGGGGCCCTAGCCACTAGGTGCTACTGCAATACAAATAGCAAATATTCCACACATACACCCTCCCCCTCAGTACTGTTCATCTGTAGACCTCAAAGTGCTTTACAAAAGAACGCAAGTATTGTACACATTTTACAAATGGGAAACTGAGGCACAGGGAAATGAAATGAGCCTACCCAAAATCCCACAGCAGATCAGTGGTAAAATTTGGAATAAGACACAGGATTGCTGGTCCAGTGCCTTAAGGAAGCATCAATCCCATCTCAATAAATGTGCATGATCTCAATCCTTCCCCAAGTCGTTGCATTTTTAAAAGGTCATTTTTAGTGGCAGATTTGCAGCATGAGAAAGGATAGGAGGGAAACATTTGATGGTCTCACATTTTTGTGGATCCTTCGTTGGTGCTGAATTTTATTTAAAAACAAAAAACAAAAAAAACACCACTTCACCAAGCGTGACAAAAATACAGCATCTAAGTTGATAAGATAACATGCATCAGCAAACTTCCCAGCATTCTTTGTCCTAGTCTATGTCAATTTAGAGGCAGCACTTGTGTGTTTGTGCCGTAAACATTCATCACCTATTCGGTTCAGTTGCCTTGTCGGCCACACGCGCACACACAAATACACACACTCGCACAGAGCGGCAAAAAAATGAGCTCCAGACACTTCATTCATGTCAGAACTCAACAACTTTAACAGAGCAAATATTCTGCAGTCACTCATGAAAAGAAATTTTTAATAATAAATATCTAACAATTAATGGGCTGGTAGCTGCAGTTGTCTTCAGGGCATAATATCTAATTTCCTTGCAATGTTTCATATCCTTACTTTTCACGCTGCAACAGTCTATCATTAAAACCGAATGCAGGTTTCTATCACTTTTATTTATTTTTCAAATCAACTTATAAATCAGTGCCAGGCCTTGTTACAGATGAGTTCCAATAAATTATCGGCTGTGGACAAATTCTGAATGTTAAACATTCTCTGTTTCCTCCCTCTCTTCCACTTACTGTGCGCCTATGCAGCCCCCTGGGCCTACTGCCACAGTACTTGCAGGATTTTTCCTCTGAAGTAGAAAAGAACCTTGCTACTTAATTACATGCTATTTTAATAATGTAAAAAGGCATTTATTTTTCAGAAAAATATAAATACATAAGGAGCAGTTTTACACTAGATGCAACACCGATATTCCTTCTTGCTAACAGAGATCCATTTTTAATTCCCAACTATTTCTTTATAAGGCATCTTAAGTCTGTTACCAAAATGTCCTGTCACCTCCTGAGAAGCATCTCAAGTGTTGTCATTGGCTAATGACAATTTTTACTCAACTGATTCATCACTTTTAAATTGGATTGTTGTGCCTCGTGATTTACTGCTCTTACTGACATGGCGTTGCCCACTGAAATTTATTTACAGTTTTGCCACTAGGTTGAAGTATGTACAGTAAACAATACCTCTTTATCCTAATGGGAAAGTGATCTTCATTGGTAAAATGGGCTTTAAAAATATCCTGGATTGCAACAGCCTAAAGCAGTCACATGACAAAAGCAGTAAATTAGTATTTTCACTCAATCTGGAGCTTCTATTCAAGTATGTGACCTCATCACGATCACAAACAAGAATATAGAGCAAAGTGCCAACACATTTGAGGGCGATACTAAGCACCCCTGGATTCACACCCTATACACCATTGTAATAGTCTTTGTACAAAATAGGCCTTGTGAGGTATCATTTGAAAATGGATAACTCACTGATCATCAATATTCTTGCATGATATATGGCTGCAAATGTGTATTAAGAGTTATGAATACCTGCTGGAATTATGACTAAAGCATGTGTAAACCAGGTATATTGTGGAGTTGTTAAACACATCCATCATAAACAAAGAAGTGTGTGTTTACTTCAATTCACAGATAAGCAGTAAACAGACCCATCAAGCTAACAAGGGGTGGAGGCAAACCTCACACTAACAAGTTGGGAAGAAGATAGTCTGGCATCTACACCCAGCAGGAAAGAGAAGCCTGCTCTGGGTTTTTCCCTTTTCAGAAGAATCTATTTCAAAGGTTTACTGGTCTATAAAGATGGGGGGAGGGGAGGGGGGGAAGACAGGCCTGAACCTCAAGTGACAAGCAACTGAATCAACTGATTGTATGCAATATGATTGTATTATAAGAGTGTCTAAAGTGACACTCTTTTCTGAAAGCTAATGACACACTGGTGATTAAATTCATTGTGAAATATTAACACTATGTAAGGCATTATGCATACTCATTGATATTAAGTTGTATAGTCCGCTCACAGCCATCTACCTGTCTCCTATGTAAATTAAGCACGATGGAATCAGAAACAATGGAAGCCCTATATACACACAGAAATCATATAGGTGGATGGGAAGCCCACAAGAGGGAAGAATAGCAGTCTGTCAATCCTACCTCTTGAAACGAGGTCATTGAACTTTGGGATTCAGAAGCAAGAACAGAAAGCCATTTTGGGCATCCATCACTAGACACACACAAGAGGCCAGAGTTCTTGCAAGCTGAGAAAGATTGGTCCTTCAATCAAGAGGGGCTTGAAGTCTCTGGAACTGAATATAGGTGAGAAACCTACTGAGGTAAAGATCTTTCATCTAAGATGACCAGGGAAGCCAGCACCTTGTACTTTTGTGGAAGATCCTGACTGAGGGAAAGCTAGCCACAGCTGGGAAGAAGAATGACTGGTGAAAGAAGCCACCTTGAACAAAACCTGTATCTTACTAGATTAAGCTTTAGACTTTTAGGAGCGTATTTTGGTTGGTTTTATTTGTAACTCTTTCTATTTTCATTCCTTATATTTGAACTCTTAATCCTATAGATCTTTTATTAATGAATTCATAAATGAATTCAGTGCTGTGCTTAAAGGGAAGGGAGTATTTATCTCCAGTTAAGTTAATAAGATGTGATGTGTTTGTGTGTCTTTATAGGAAAAAACCAACAGTATTATTTCTCTGAGCTGTCCAGGAGAGATGTGGACATTGCGGAGCACACAGTTTTGGGGGAATTTGGGACTGGGAGTATGTTCGGGTCACCTTGCTGGTTGTAACCCAGGCTGGTGGAAGCCAGAATGAGAGCACAGACAGGCTGCTAGTGCGTCAGAGCTGCTGAACCAGGGCTGTCTAGCACACAGACACTCCAGGTGTGACCTGCGTGCTGGTGGGCTGGTTGTGAGTGGCCCAAGTTGGGAGTTACAATGGCAAAGCATTGTGAGATGGAAGGTTACAGGGCAGATGGTGACAACTGCTCACTGGGCCTAGATTGCACCACCCCACCCCCTGAACACTGACATGACAGACAACATGAACAACTGAAAAACCAGAGATGTATTATAAAATGGATTTTAAGTCTACTCATCTCCCTCTTTCCCTCTACTTCTTTTTTCACACTTCCTTTCTCCATCATACCTCCTGCCTGTACTAAACTTATTTCCGTTCCCACTGCTGTACAGAACTGCATTAATTCTCCTGCCAGACATGTTATGTGTTCCAAACCCTACAGCCTGGAGAACTTCCTTATATTTTACTTTTAAAGATGCAAATGGGATCTAACTCGTTGACTCAACCATAAAAGCAGAGGAAAATAAGCCAATATTTGTTATGTTAAAGTGTCTTCAAAAAACCAAACATCTACTGCTTTTACACCTCCTTGGTTATTTCAACAGGTGATATTTCTGGGCACTCCATCGTAAAAAAGTGGCAGTATCCTCATGGTTAAATAAGAGTGCCTATAAGAATTTCTACCCTACTGGTTAGTTGGCAGACAACCCCAAATTCAAAGGGTATCAAAGTCTACAACTGAGAAATATTGGATTTTTATTCAAAATATTATATCTCAGTATAGTATGACGACAGCTGATGTAGAAGAAATACATAAGGCTCAATCAGGAGAAGTTTCAGAAAAATACCACCCACCTTTCTTTGACTGTACTGTATGAAATCATTTCTATGATAAGACTTTCTATGTTGGACAAAAAAGGCAGAAAAAAACTGGAGTGATTCAGCTGAAAATTCAAGTTAACCTCAGGAAGAAAACTGGAAAAATTTCAAGGCAAAGCTGCAAACAGGAAAAATTATTTAGAGAAGGGCCCTAAATGGACTACACTAACAAGTATAGCGTATGTAGCAGTTGTATATGCTGTTTTATGCTCCTTCAGTTTCAATCAAATATGCTCATCTGTTGATCATACACTGCCCACTACTGGCCCTCACTCTAAGGGCAGGTCTACACGACGGGGTTAAACTGACCTAAGTTACGCAACTCCAGCTACATGAATAATGTAGCTGGAGTCAACGTACCTTAGGTCAACTTATTACGGTGTCTGCACCATGCTGGGTCAATGGGAGAAACTCCCCTATCTACTTACCTTATGCTTCTCGTTCCGGTGGAGTACCGGAGTCGACGGGAGAGTGATTGGTGGTCAATTTAGCGGGTCTTCACTAGACCCACTAAATTGACCCCTGGTGGATTGATTGCTGCAGCATCCATTGATAGTAAGTGGAAACAAGCCCTAAGAAAATACAGTCCACATAAAGTCAGTGATCAAAGGAACACAGTGAATTTGAACAAACATTGAAACCCTGAGAGGACACCAGCACCTTCCTGAAAGGCCTGTCAATGAGAAAATTTTCATTATGTACTCTAGAAGGTGATAGCTCTTCTACTTGACATCTAATAGACCCTAATGTGACAACATTAGCATAGAATGATTTGACTATTACTTAAAATCACTCCTTTTGTAATTCCAATCTCTGCCTCTTCCTCAATGCTATGTCTATCATCTACCATATTCTGGCAAAATAAGCTCCCACCCACCTTCCCACAAATTCCTCCTCAAAAACACACTGTCCTGAAGCTAGTTAGTCTTAATCCACCACCTTGAGTGGTACGAATATTCATATAGAAAGGTAACTATGTATCTGATTTGTTGTTTCTCATGTCTCAGATTATAGCCTCCTCAAGGCAGGTATCTTGCTTACTCCCTATTCTGTGTAGCTCTAAGTACTTCGGTAGTGCGCAACATATACACAAATAAGCAGATGTCCACAGATGGACCACAGGGTCTCCCCATCAAGATATAACTGTTTTGACACCACGTGTATAGATAATTCACAGTATCACCACTCATATAGATGACTGACAAAAGGGTTTAAAGTTACCTAGGACTACTTAACCAGACAGTAAAAAAAGCTGCTGGATGAACTTCCCTATGCTGTCCTGACCTAATAAATTTAATTGAGCCCATTTACACTGTTAATGTGATATGAAAAGCTGTCAAGAATATGGAGTGAGCTGGGAGGGCGCAGCTCACAGTTTTTCTTTGGATGCGTATTTTAACTGTGGTCCCAAAGATGAAAGGCAATTGCTTTTTCATAATCCTGCCTAGATGAACTACAAATAGAAAGGGAGAAAAACCCTTTTTCCATTCTTTCCAGCAGAGACTTTTTTTGGATTTATTTCCCTCAAGTGCATGGCTTCTTTAATAGAACTGATAAGAGTGCATAATTGAAGTTTCATACATTTAAATTCTGCAATGGGTACAGCAAGAATGTTTGTTCTACCTACCATGTACTAAACCCTTAGGAGAGGTCAGCAGGCACAGGAATCAAGTAGCAGGGCATTAGGGAACATGGGGAATACATGCCAGGGATCATCAGAGGGATGCTGGCACTCATTCTAGGCAGCAGTCCCAAAGTTTTCTGCCACCCTCCTACTAAGACCTCTTCAACGTCCAGACAAGTTAGACAGATGGTTGCCTACTACAGTGTGGATTTTAGGGGAAGTTCTCTTCATTGTAACTGTGCAATACTCCCTTGACTACAATGGAGCCACACCGATTTACATCAGCAGAAGATATGGCCCACTATGGAAAGGGTAGAAAATGTCACCAATAAATATATTGCCAGCCAGCTATGGTCCACAGCTATTAGCATGTTTAAGCTCCCTTCTGTAGGTGTGGGGGCTTTTCTTTTCAGAAGTACATCCTTGGATGTGCTCCTGTGAAAACTCCTGACCTATTTATAACAAGGAGTCTGGTGGCACCTTAAAGACTAACAGAGTTATTTGGGCATAAGCTTTCGTGAGTAAAAACCTCACTTCTTCGGATGCATCCGAAAGCTTATGCCCAAATAAATCTGTTAGTCTTTAAGGTGCCACCAGACTCCTTGTTGTTTTTGTAGATACAGACTAACACTGCTACCCCCTGATACTTGACCTATTTATATTGCACCATAGCCTGGGTGTGAAGATGTCTCAAACTGATAAGTGACAAATGCCTGCAACACCTAACAATCCAACTTTTCTTTTGCTCTGACAAAATATCAACATTTTTCAAAGTGGAAGTTTAGAGTCAGGCTCTCAATCCATATTTAGGCACATAAATATAAGTGACCTGATTTCTAGCCGCATGTGCTCAGTATATTTGAAAATAAGGCCACTTATATTTATGTGCCTAAATACCATCAAGTCAGATCTTTAAAATTGTGCCCTATATGAACATTTAAGCAATCAATTTATTTCCCAGTCATCAGTGCTGTCTATGTATATTTGTGTTGCATGTGTACCTATGTTTTCTAGTAGTAGTTCAGTAAGATGAGAGAGTCAGGACTCCTGGGTTCCATTCCCAGCTCTCTCACTGACTCAAAGTGAGGTTTAGGGCAAATCACTCTTCCATAGTTCCCCCCCCCCCCCAATCTAGCATCTAGACCAGTGGTTCTCAAACTTTTGTACTGGTGACCCCTTTCACATAGCAAGTCTTTGAGTGTGACCCCCCTTTATATTAAAAAGTGTTTTTAATTTATATTTAACACCATTATAAATGCTGGAGGCAAAGTGGGGTTTGGGGTAGAGGCTGACAGCTTGCAACTCCTCATGTAATAACCTCACGACCCCCTGAGGGGTCCCGACCCCCAGTTTGAGAACCCCTGATCTAGACACTACATCCTACAAGACCTTAGCCCCCTATTGGCCTAATATTGACTTCATAGGAGTGCAGTGAGGTGCAATTAATTGCTTTGAGTTGCTTGAATGGAATGCACTGTAGAAGTATATATTATTTCAAATGAACCCCTTTCATTGTTCTAATGAACACTGCCTGTGTCTGGTAAAGACCACTTTCAAATCTTTCTAGATGAAAGTTCTATTAAAATGCAGACGAATAGGGCACAGTATTCTTGAAGCATAACTCTTTAGCATGTTAATGATAAATTCACAGTAGTGGCCCCTACGTGTTCTAGAGAAATACAGGTTTTGGTCAGCACTTAAAAAATGCAATAATAAAATGTATCACTCAGGTAGACTAAGATTGTCACAAGAGATAAAAATCAAGAAGTCTGCTTACACAAATTTATCCTTTCAGGGTACTAAATATGAATACACTATAATCTGGCCATTAGTATAGTTGTGACACCAAGCACCCCTGTAGTCACACCCTGCACACTTTGTACAAAGATTATTACAATAAATATGCCTTGTGATGTTTCATTGGAAAACAAAAAACTCACTGACCATCAATATGCTTGTGTGATATAGGTACACAAGGGGTTTTAAGAGTTATGACTATATTATGGAATGATATTGTGAAATACATGTATTAACACCATTTAAGGCATTATGGATACTCTGATATTAGGCTGTTCTGTCTGTCCAGACAGGAGGGAATGTTCTAATAGTATTTGTATGGGACACATATCACATACAGACATAGGGCTACATTTTCAAAAAAGTTCAGGACCAAATTTCCTAGTGCTCAGTGCCCATTTAGGCACCAAAATAAAGCCAGGCTTTCAAAAGTTCCCAACACCCAGCAGCTCCCTTTATAGTACCAATGAGCAGGAGTCTGTGTTGTATACAGGAGAAGAGAAAAATTACATTCCTGACTCTACTCAAAATAGTACAATTAGAGGAAAGTTGTGCTTACTGATCCCAGTGAAGTCAGTGGGAAACCTCTCCTTAACTTCAAAGTGCTTTGGATCAGACCCTAAGTTGGGAAATCATATTTCACTATGAATGAAAGTAGTTGGAGTGCAGAATTTTTATATTCCTATGAAGTAGTCCCTCTCCTTTAAAAAAAAAAAAATAGTTCCTTTGTTTTCCTGTCATTTGTGTTTTAGAACTTACTCTTCAAAACACTCCAAGTGATTTGCTCTGCTATCCATGCTTTCTTACAGTCACCTTGATCAAAAAGGCTATGAATGTGCAGATTACCCAATATTAAAGGGGGACCTTAGGGAAGTTTCTCCTTCAATTTAATTTATTTACTCTTAATTTAAAAGATGTACATTAAGAAGCAACTCTTTCAGAATTTCACACCACTTGTCTTAGATGAAGACAGCACAGAGCTCAGCCTACCATAGAAGCAAGAGATGGAATGAAAGTATCACATTTTAGCATGCTACTTTAGCATCAATATATAAGTATTTAAGGCTCCAGTCTGACTTACTTTACTCTTACAAACCTTTATTTCCCTACAAGACAATGTGTATTGGCTACACAATGTTCTAACAGAATATCCAAACTGTGTAACCACACCACACTGTAGGACATGTATTTAATAGGTCTGTCAGAGAACCCTATTAAGAGAACGTTTGCCAAAGCATTTAAAACTATATTAGTTATTAAATAAAGGCATGCAGGGAAGTCAGATTATTGGGGATAGACTCTTGCTAGGCATCAGTTGGTATCAATAGGTTGGTTCTGGTGCTCTGAACTGATGAGTACCTCCTATGAGGCAATCAGCTCTCTGCTTTTTTATTACATGTACAGTGAGTCACTTCTTCAGTGCCCCAAAACACAGGCGGAGACAGATGCAAATGAGTTCAATAGTATGCTGATGCTTTTTTATCATTTCTTTCCGCTTCAGCTTCAGGCTGTGTCTATATTAGAGAACTGAAGCGTTAGTAAATAAGTGAATGGGTGGGACAGCACCTATGTAAGCACCAGTGGGGCAGTATTCCCACACTAACAAGTGCCACTTGGGTTGCAGTTTAGCCCCACATTAAACAGTTGTGCTGTGCAACACCATTATCATTGCCAGGGGCGGCTCCAGGCACCAGCGCAGCAAGCGCCTGCCTGGGGTGGCAAGCCGCGGGGGGTGGCCTGCTGGTCACCCTGAGCGTGGCAGTCAGGCTGCCTTCAGTGGCATGCCTGCGGGAGGTCCCCCGGTCCCGAGAGGTGCCCCTGCTCTTACACACCCCAAATACTCTGTCTAGCACCTCCCAAATACCATCTCCCAGGACTCTCACACACCCCTCCAGCACCCCGAAATACCCCCTCGAGCTCACCCCCCCACAGCAGTGTCCTCTATTAGGGAACTTGAAATACAGGTGGGGTCACCCTAGATACAGTTGAATTTTAAAGGCAGGTGTTTCTGTTCTTCCTCATGGTGTGACCGCAGTGGGGCCAGGCTCTGGAAGTCTTAATGAGCTACAATCCCAGCTGTGTCCCCAGAGGGCAGTTCCAGGTGGACGGGGTGATTCCCTGCACAGCCCAGGCAGAGGCAGCGTTGCCCTTTTCTCTCCCCTCATTCCGAAGGCTTGGCCCGGAGCCATGACACAAGGTTGTGTGAGCTGGGTACACGCTGGGAAAAGCCCTGAGTTGGGGGGACTCAGGCTGGTGCAGAGAGGGGAGCAGAGCCCGGAGGCCTCCAGCCTGGCTCTCTCTCTCTCCTTCCCCTCTCCACCTAGTACCTTGCGTACCCCGCTGTGGCTAGGCTGAATCTCGCCCCAGGGGACCCAGCCGAAGGACACCCCGTCTCTCTCTCGCTGTCCCGGGGGTCTCTCCTGGAGTCAGGGTCACCGTCCACTGACGGAAGAGGTGCCTGGTGGTTGCAGGGAGTCTCGCTTGCTCAAGTGGAGATGACTCCATCCAAGGCAGAGTGGCGCCTGCCGACATTCCCCGCTCCGGCGGGGTCTGTCCACTAGCTACCTCATCCCTGGAGCGCAGGGTCTCGCCTCTGCCCCACACGGAGGGAGCCCTCATTGCTCAGTGTATAACAAGGGGGGTCGCTTAGCCTCCTGTACAACATGAGCAAGAGCCTTGTGTCCAGCATGTATAAATGGGAGTGGTTCCCCCCGGGCTTTGTCTGTGGGTCTGGAAGCCCGGGAGGGTGCCGCCCCTCACTCCCAGGCTGGGGTGGCCGCATGGCCGGAGTGAGACTGCTGTCTAGCCCTGTCCACATGGGGGGCAAAGAGGGGGACACGGGGGAACACACACCAGAGCTCCTCACCTGTGATATAGGAGCACAAGCCCCATGGACTCTCACCCTCAGTTTTACAATTGTAAATCTTTTTTCTTTCTTTGTGTGTGTGTGTGTGTGTGTGTGTGTGTTTGTGTGTGTGTGTTTGTGTTTTTTCTTAAGTTATATTTTTACCTTTTTAATATATTTTACTTGTATTTCCTTTGTGATTTTATTGATTATATATATATTTTAAGTTTCATTTTATTTTATTTCCCCTTTTATGTTTTTTAATGTATTTTACAATTTTTATTTTTCAGTTATTATTTCACTTTTTTTAAGTCTGTTAATATTTTTGTATTTTATTCATTACTATTTTAAATTTATTTTGCACTTTTTATAAATGTATTATTTTTTCTATTTTTTATTCTACTCTATGTGAATCGTATACTCTGTTGTCCAGTCATTTGGGCTCCTATCTTCTCTCACTCCAGTGAGAATCTTCAGCCTCTCACCCCATCATGGTAGTCATGCGCTGCCCCAGCCAGACCCTCCACCACCACCATTCCAGCCCATAGTGTTGAAGCGCACCCCCTGGCTTCTTGAAGTGGTTCACTGACTCTCAGCACCCCACTATAAAAATTGTTCCAGCACCTCTGATCCAGCCTGGTCCCAGGAGTCAGCTGACTGGTGTGAGGGCCAAAGGGCTGAGCTGGGTTTTTACAGTTCAGTCAACAAAACCAAATAAAGCATGTGTAAGCCTCTGTGAAAAAGTGTTATAGCCTAAGGGAGTTAGGCACCAACTTTTTTAGAGCATAAAGTGCTATAGAAAGTTAACAGTACTCCTGTTGTACCCCACCGATAAAACTTTAGCTGTTTTATCAAAATGTAAATTAATGTGACCATTTAACATAACTTGCTTAAATCCAAGGAGTGAGTTTAGTCCATAAGGGCCAAATTGTCAAGGCCCCAGAGCCAGGGCCGGCTCTAGGCACCAGCAAAACAAGCTGGTGCTTGGGGTGGCACATTTGTAGGGGCGGCATTCTGGCGTGGGCCATGCCGCCCCTAAAAATGTGCCCCGGCCGCCCTAACTCACCTCCGCTGCTGCTGCTCACGCACCGCTGCTCGCCCTCCCTCCTAGGCTCTCAAACCCGGGAGGGAGGGGTAGATCCCGAGCGGCCGCGGCACACAAAACAGCTGATTCGTGCGCCGCTGCTCCCCCTCCCTCCTAGGCTTGAGAGCCTGGGGGGAGGAGGAGGCAAGGCTGGGGATTTGGGGAAGGGGCGGAGTTGAGGCGGGGCTGGGGGGGGGGGAAGAAAAAAACGGGGGGTGGGGGAGGCGGCCAAAATTGTTTTTGCTTGGGGCGGCAAAAATCCTAGAGCCGGCCCTGTCCAGAGCTCACATAAGTCAGGGATGGGGCATTGTTTTTAGAACGTGAATAGAATAGAATGATTCCTGGTTAGGAAGAAAACAATTCAGTGATAGAGTGGGGATACACAACTGCAGTTATTGCTGTAGCTCCATAAGCAGGCTGAACCGACTTCTTCCCTGCCCCCCATATCTTCTCTCCCCCCCGCCCTCCCCTCTGGTAGATGCATAGGGAATCTCCTAGCATGGGCCACCTAATTCATCTCTCCTTTCCTGGACTAATCCATGACCTCAAAGGAATAATTGTGATCTTATTACCTCTTACTAGCCACCAGAAGGCACACTGGATGCACAAGCCTAAACACAAATATTCCCTTTGAGTAAAGCAAGTGGGCTAAATATCTTCTTTTAAAAAAACAGCTCTGACAAATGCTGCATTTAATAAATCCCTTTGCAAATCAATTCCAACAGCCAGGGAAAAGTGGTTTTACTGAACAGCCATTATGGATAAAAGCAAGGGGAACAAAGGAAATTGCACTGCAGAATTGTGAAGGAGTGAGGAAGCATGACAGATGTAGCTACAGAATAAGTTAAGTGGGAAACAGGGCCAGCTCCAGGCACCAGTTAAAGAAGCTTGAGGCGGCCAATACCAAGGGGCGGCACTCCGGCCGCTATCGGGGTGACACGTCTGGGTCTGCAGCACGGTAATTCGGTGGCAGGTCCCGCAGTCCCTCTCAGAGCGAAGGACCTGCCACTGAATTGCCACCGAAGAGTGGAATGGCATGATCATGCTGCCGCGGCTTTTTTTTTTTTTTTTTTTTGGCCGCTGGCTCAAACCAGGCACGGCACTGAAGTCCCAAGCTGCCAGGGAAAATGGGCCCAGAGGTAGTCACAGCACATCAGTTGGCAGTTCCCAAGAGGTTTCAGTGATCCAACCTGTCACAAGGAGTCATTTGGTGCTCTGGAGTTTTAAATAAGATCTTTATTAGGGTGGAGTATCTTGTTTTGATGGGGCTAGAATTATTCTAGCACCAACTGCTAAAATGCTCCTTTATGTGTTTTTTAATGCAGAGATTATACATTTGATGATCTCATGCATCTCTTTTTCTCCCAGTTAATTATTGATTTGGATTTGTCATAGTGAAGTAATTTACAGCATGAATTGTTGTTTTAATCATATTAAAGAACAGTGTAACTGATGTGCTAGTTACATGGATAAATTTTTCAAGATTCAGCTTTACTATACATAAATGTGCAGACCTTCTGCAGTTGCAAACCAACAGAACCATTGCTTCACACATCCAGAAAGTGCATCTCCTTGGGATTCTGATTTCCTCTTGCAAATGAATGAAACACCTGAAGAATGTAAATGATGTCCAGCCTGCTTGACCCCTGAGCACTAGAGTTTGGAAAATAAACCAGAAAGACCACCTAAGTAGTGACTGGTGCATTGTGAGATGACTGTTTGCACAGTTAGGACCACTATACGAGTGATTTGTCCATGTGGACTGTGCACCAGTAGATGGTGGAGAATCATAGTGGTTACTATTGCTTAAAGGCAAGTCTAACCCAAATGTTAATGTGATCACCGATGCACACTGGGGGAAGCAATTTTGTATTAGGACACATTGGGTATTACAAGTGTACAGTGAGGGGAGGGGTAAACAGTTAGCACATCAAAATTTCCCTAGACTAGACAAGGCCAAAGAGTGGACTGGGCCTTAGTCACCTGCATCTTTTACAGTGATAGAAAACAGCTAATTTCTTGTCACTTCTTCCAATTCATACTGGCATTGTTCCATTGACTTAAATGAAGTTAATCTTGCTTTACACTAGTGTAAGAAAATAATCAGCTCTTGAGAGCATCCAGATCAACTATAGATAACAAGCAGGAAATGTATTGGATTTCTCCCCAACTAAATGCCCAAGACAGTAAAGGAGAGGTTTAAACATTTGACAAGTTTGGAGTGGAACTGTGAACATTTCTACTGTTTTGATACTATTTTTGCTTTTAAAGGGAAATATAGTTTTTCTTATACTTGCAGAGGCCTGTGTGGGAGTAGTTTTTATTTATCAAACCAATTTAGGGTGACCAGGGACAGTCCTGATTTTTGGGTCTTTTTCCTTATATAGGCTACTATAACCCTTCACCCCCATCCCAATTTTTCACACTTGCTGTCTGGTCACCCTAAACCAATTTTGATATTGTTTCCAATTATTTTGAGGCCCAAACTTTCATTCCACAGACTACCACATTTATGCACCTACACAAGTGATCTGGTTTTCAAGAGTGCTGTCCACACAACAGCTCCCACAGAACTGAATGGAAACTGCTTTACTCAGCACTTTTGAAAGACAAGTCACTATTCAGGAGCCTAAATAAGGCTTTAAAAGCCTCCATTGAGGCTCCTATTTTACTAGATCTTGGCTGTGCTGTATTGCACTGCTTTATCACTTTCATTTCTATTTCTTATTACAGAAAGAGGGAAGAAGGACAACCACAGCCTTCATATCCATGCAGGCAGCTATCCTGTCTCCCTTTACCCATTGTTTTAGCTTGAATCTGAACAAAATCAAGTGCTATCTGTAGAAGAATGGACTCACCAGTGATGCACTCTCTCACAGCTGCATATGACATAGTATGCTCTCCTCATCTGATGTCCCCCGCTAACAGGCACTCCAGCACTCTGGTGGTCTGCATCTCATAATGACAGGTTTCAGAGTAGCAGCCGTGTTAGTCTGTATCCGCAAAAAGAAGAACAGGAGTACTTGTGGCACCTTAGAGACTAACAAATTTATTAGAGCATAAGCTTTCGTGGACTACAGCCCACTTCTTCGGATGCATATAGAATGGAACATATATTGAGGAGATATATATACACATCTCATAAGTTAGCCCTCCAGCCAGGTAACTTTGAAGTCTCACCCCTTCTGGGTGATCAGTGTCCAATACAACTAGTTATCAACACAGCACCTTCTGCTCAGCCAGAGCTCCTCTCCAGCCCCACTCCTCTCTCAGAGTAGCAGATTCCCAGGCTTCTCCACAAAATGCAACCAAAATAACCTCCACCCATCCAGGCTTTACCTTTCAGTCCTACTGGGTTCTCCTTGGCTCTCTGCTATAGAGCACAAAGCTACTTCCCTAGAGCCTAGCCCCTTTTTCAACGCCTACTACAAGGACTAGTAGCCCCTCTCCTACAGCTTACTGGGGGTGTCAGTGTCTCTCTCTCTCTCTGACCTTATAGCTTTTAATTCCTTCATTTCTGAAGAACACCCAGTTTCTCCCCAGCTGGGTGTTATAACAAATCAAGCCTGACTCACTCTCCCAATGCAGCCCACTGGGCTGAGCACTCAGACTTCTGTTAACCCTTTGTTCACTTGTGTGGAGTTTACGCCCCGCCACACTCTCCATAAAAGGTTGTTTTTAAGCCAAAGGGACTGATCCTCAGCAGGTGTAAATTATCCGAGCTCCAGTGACTGAACCTATGACAATTTACACCCAATGACAAATTTCTGCCCCTAAGAACTTCCAGCCAATATTTTCACATGTAATTCCTTTATTTTCTCTCTCCTTAATGACAGTTATTGCACACACATGATGGCCCTGATCCTCAATTGTGCCAGAGCTTCCACTGGGCACATGGGGTGAGAGAAGAAAAAGTCACTGTTAAGCCAGCTTTGTGCTCAACCAAGCAAGCAAGGCAGCCAGGGGCTGCTTCAGCCCCTGTTGCCAATTAAAGCAGCCTGTCCTAAGGCTCTGTAAGTGCCCTGGTTTGGGACAGCCCCCTCCACCCAATAGCCATTAACACCTGCAAGGAAAGCCAGAGCACAGCACTCCCCAGTCATGTCTCTATGCTCTGGGGTAGTGGGGGAGGACATTTAGAGCAGTCTTAATGCCCTTTTGTGCTGTCTCACTAGCACAAATAGCCCTTTACATAGGCAAGAAACTGGCCTTGGGTTTTCTCTGTAGAAAAGGGTAGACTTGTCTATCTGCAGTGAGGAACATACATGTTATCATGTAATGCTGTCAAGGTTTCTATGTCCACATTGTTATCTTAAATGTGGTTTCTTGTTTTGTTTTTTCTTATTTACGCTAGGAATTCCTATCAGGCTGCTTTTTAAAGCCAACTTTCACTGAAAGATACATTTCTTCCCACGAATCAATTTACTTCTTAGCATAAACAAAGCAATACACAGAGCACCGCCTCTGTCATCACTTGTGCACAGTTGTGTTTATGATGGCCAGGTCATGTTTTTAAAGTAACTGCTTGGTGCCCAGTTTTCCACCCTTTGAAGTCGATGGGAGTTTTGCCATTGACTTTGATCAAAGCAGGATTGGGTTCAGAGTTTATACAGACCATTAGTAAAGTACTTTGGAGTTCATCTGGATGAAAGCTGCCATACAATGTAAGATCATATCACTGTGGAAAAAGCAGCATAATCAAAGTAACTAAGAGTATTTATAAGAATTACTGGGTGAAATTTTATGGCATATGTTATGCAGGTCTGATTAGGTCCCTTCTGTCCTTAAAAATAACCATACTATAGTTCTCAAAATATAGTGCTTCTGCATTTCCCTTATAAGGGAAACAAAATCTTCTGCTCTAAATAGAGATTAATTATACTTTGAATAATCTTTATTTTCAAAAAGAGATAAATTATAATTTAAACCAGGTAAGTAACTATTTCAATGATATCCATCTACTCCTAAATAAGCCATCAGATGACTCTTCATATTATTATACCCAAAACCCTGTCCACTTTCTCTAATACGAATACATCCAGATGTGTACAACTACAAGGCAGCTAGCTGCAATTTTTTTAGAAAATGATTAAATGAGTCATTAAACAAAAATCAAAATACCTTTGGCTACAAAAATAAAATAGTGTTTGCCTGACCAGAGCTTTAAGTGGTTAGATAGCTCAGCATTAGACTAGCCAGTAGTCAAATTCCATGGAGAGAAATTTCCTGATTTTCACTTTGTGGGCCTGATCCAAAACCCATTTAAGGCAATAGAAAGACTTCCATTAACTTCAGTGGGCTTTGGATCAAGCTTTTTGTCTGGAAAAATGGATGCTGTTTTACATTTCAGCTGAAACAGTAACCCTACCAGTTATCTTCCTCCCACACACACCCAAAAAGCAATTTAACGCTCCAGCAGCAGTTGCCTATTAATCGGACTAGAAAAAAGGTAGCCTGGGAGGGTGGGTTTAAAGGAGGAATGTGGCACTATTATGTATCGCTTGCAAAGTAAACAAGCAACATCAGTATAGTCATTTTCTAATTACGAGCTGTTTCATAAACTGTAAATGCTAACATGGGAAAGGTAAATCACAGCAATTTAATTAATAAAACAGTTTAGACAATTAAACCCATATGTGCAGTTCCCGGGGCATAACATCAATAATAGAAGCTTGCAGGCATATTTTGGAAATTCTATGCAATCATTTGCAGATCTTGTAGTCAATAATTGGTACAAACTGCTTAACCCCTTTCCTGCCTTGTCTGGAGTTTATTATTAATGATTATTTTTATTTGTTTTATTGCTACTAATATGTTGCCTGTTTATTTTCATTTTAGATGTGTTTTAAATGCTTTTCTGTAGCAAGCACAGTTTGAGTCTGTATGTGCAGTGAGGGTATGTAGAACAGAGGTTTCCAACCTGTGGTCTGTAGACTCCTAGTGGTCCGCAGACTACATCTAAAGGGTCCACAAAAGTTATCGTTACCACAGAACAGTGGTTTTCAACCTGTGGTCCATGGACCCCTGGGGGTCAGCAGACTATGTCTAAGATTTCCAAAGGGGTCTGCACCTCCAATTGAATTTTTTTAGGGGTCCACAAATGAGTTGAAGACCACTGATGTAGAAACTAGGATGGATGAACTCCACCCTAGAACAGTGGTAGACTCTCTCTTATCTAGAGATCTAGGGTAAAATTTTGAAAAATCTGTAAAGACTTTAATGGAACTTAGGCTCCTAAGTGCCAGAGCCACTTTTGAAAAATGAGACTTGGGCTATGAAGTCACCGAAGCGCTTTTGAAAATTTTCCCCCTAGGTTGTTTATTTGTTTGGTTGGGGTTATTTTTTTTAATTCTCAAGATCAGGGAAAGAAGGATGGCGGTGCAGGGAGGTTACAAGATACCTAGGGCAAATGACTATGCAAGGATAAGAACACAAGCTTTTCTTGTGCCAAAGTAATACTCATATGTAGGGGATCTGTAGGAAAGAAAAACTAGAAGATCATCGTCCCCTGCTCCCTGAAATAAAATGGGATGTCATTTTAAAGGGTGACTTTTGGAGGTGGCAGCTGAAGATGAATAAAATAAATATCTGCCTTTCTTAAGTAAAGCAAGGCAGATATTTATTTCTGCCTTTCTTTCATTCTCCTTTCCTTTCTTTTTTATTATGGTCTTTGGGTAATTTCTGTCACAGAGACAGGACTTGTGAACACTATAAAGTTGTACTTCTTTAATTATACCAGGGTGGTTAAAATGGGACAATATCCCTAGTGTGGACACAATTATAACAGTACGGAAGTTCTTACACTGATATCACTTATTCCTATATTGAAAGGGGAACAAGCCACACTAATATAAGGCTATCGCTACTGTACAGACCCATTGTCGGCATCACTGTATCTGCATAGATATGGCAGCATAATCCCCAGAGGAGAAAGTTTTCCTGCAGGTGCAGGACCAGCGCCCTCCTGAATGACTTTAGAATGCTTCAACTGGCATAGCTTCTGTCAACATAGATGCAGCTACACTGCAGGTTTTGCTGGCATAGCTATCTTGGTCAGGGTCTGGGTTTTTTCCCACATCCCTAACCAATGTAGCTATGCTGATATAAGTTAAGTGTAGATCAAGCCTACGGCTCCTTTATACTGGTATAGCAGCATCCACACTATGGCTTTAACCAGTATTACATCACTAACCAAATTAGTTCTACGGGTAAAAATTTTAAGTGTAGACCAAGCCAAACAAAAATAATCCACAGACTGTCCATCCACAATGCTGCTGTGTTACTTGGATCTCTCAGCTAAGGCCCTGGCTACAAAGAAAAGTTACACTGGTGTAACTTAAAGGTGTGAATTTAAATCGGTACTGTCCTGGAGCCAGATAACACTCACACCACACTCAGGCTATTTCTACATTTCAAACTTTGGTCGATGCAAGTCACATCAGTATAAAGCCACCACAGTTAGTATATCGCTCATGTATGTCCACACAAGGCTTCTTGCACTGGCGCTGCGTGAATTCAGCGGGGTGCTTGTGTTGATGCACAGTGCAATGCACCATGGAGAGGTATTTGAATGTGTAACTAGCTATCATCCAGCACACTGTCTTATGGGAAATTTGGGCAATGCATGGTGGGACAGAAACGAGTCGCAAAGGGAGTGAGGGGTCAATTTCCCATCATGCAACTTTCTCCATCCCATAATGCCATCCCTATCCCATAAAATGTTTGTGCTTTTTAAAAAAAAAAAATCCCACAAACCCAAGTGGGACTTGTCGCAGTCTGCCATAAGCATGGAGCCCGCACACCTCTGCGCTATTGTCATGAGCATTTTAAGCACAGGATTCATGATCCTCAAATATTTGTAGAGCCACAAGAACCACCACAGCAGCAGGAACATGATGATTTCATACAGAACAAATTGCTGTGGGACATTGCCAAAACCAATTCAGAGTTGTTGTTGTGGTTCACGGAGCAGCTGCAGAGATTGTTCACTGCAGCTGCTTCTGGACCCAAGAAGCGGGCACTGACGGGTGGCATTACATCACAATGAGCAGTGGCTGCAGAACTTTCAGATGCAAAAGGCCACATTCCTATATCTGTGGGCTGCTCTTACCCCAGCTCACCAGTGCAG
Source organism: Chrysemys picta bellii (assembly GCF_011386835.1). NCBI lineage: Eukaryota > Metazoa > Chordata > Testudines > Emydidae > Chrysemys > Chrysemys picta. The sequence goes on along the minus strand of NC_088792.1, from coordinate 176,249,491 downwards.
GGACACCAGAATGAGAGCTGCACTGATAGCTGAGAAGCGAGTGGTGATCACATTGTGGAAGCTTGCAATGCGGAATGCTTTGGAGTTGGAAAATCCACAAGGAGGGCCATTGTCATAAAAGTGTGCAGGGCCATTAATCATTTCTTACTATTCAGGACTGTGACTCTCAGAAATATGCAGGACTTAGTGGCTGGATTTGCAGCATGGTGTTCACGAAGTGAGGTGTTGCAATAGGTGGTATGCATATCCTTATTTTGGCACCACCTTGCCCAAGAGTACATCAACAGAAAGGGCTACTTTGTTATGCTTATGCAGGTGTTGGTAAATCAATGGGGACACTTAACCAGCATCAATGTTGGCTGGTCAGAAAAAGTGCATGATGCATGTATCTTTAAGAACATAGCACTGTTCAAAAAGCTACAAACAGAGACAGTCTTGCATGACCACAGCTTACCCCTGGTGCTGTTGAAATGCCAGTAGTCATCCCAGGAGACCCAGCTTACCCCAGCTCATGACATCGTACACCAGCCACCTCAACAGCACCAACTGTCACTCTGCACCTGGCTCAGCAGGTGCAGAGTGACAGTTGAATGCGCTTTTGGTCGCTTGAAGGAATGCTGGTGTTATTTACTCACAAGATTGGATCTCAGTGAGAAAAATATCCCAATGGTTATAGTTGCCTATTATGCCCTGCATAATATCTGTGAGCCAAGCGGGGGAAAGTTGCTGCCAGGGCAAAAGTGGAGCATCGGTCTGCGGGGTTTGAACAGCCACACACAAGGGTTATTAGAAGAGCACAACACAGAGTTATGTGGCTGAGGGAGGCCTTGAAAGGGCATTTTAACAGTCAGCCACAGAAATGTGGTGGGGGACGGGGCTGTTCTCCACCTGGCCCTGAAGTTTTGGGAACTGTTAGGAATGATGTGGTGCTTGGTGTACATCTATGAATATAACACTGTCTGTTAACATACCTATTAAGTTTGTGGTGCTTGATATACCTTTATGGTTATTACCCTGTGTTTGTCACTGATCCCATGAGAGCTGTTGCCCTGTATAATAACAAGGAGTGTTTTCAGTAGTGCTAGGCATTCTGTATCATATGGTGTGAAATAATAAAGATACATTATTCTCCAAAAATAGATTGTGTTATGTACCAGAACCAATGCATAGAAACTATGTGCAATTAAAAACAAATGCAATAAAAACTTCTGAAATAAATTAATGGAACATAATTAAACAAGGGAAAAGAATATTCATATCCATTTCAGTCCATTTTGGCCACATACACGGCAACTAGAGCTCTCACAGGTCAGTGTACGTGAAGCTGTGGTTGTCCTTACTGTCCCTAGGTATGGAGTGGTAGAGATAACTGTGCCTTTAGAAAATCACCCCGATAAGTGCCTACTATAGTATCTGAGTGCCATTTTGTTTCTTCTTTCCAAAAATACTTGAGGGTTTAAGTTTTACTGGCATAAATGTTTGCTGAAAATGCATTTCAAAGTTGCTGGTATATTTACAGAAACCAAAATTTTAAATATGCACATGCTGGAAATGCTTGTGCACTCATCCAAGCCTCCAAAGGAGCTGTAATGCCTCTTTAGGGATGAGAGTTCTGTCTTTAATGTGGAAAACAGATGTGCAAAAGTGCACACAAAATGGACTTTTAAAAGCACAGTATAAATGTTGCCACTTTGGCCGAGTGGAAAGTCAAAATCCTAGCCTTGTGGGAGGAGAAATCAGTGACATGGAATCAGGGTAATATATTTAAATGCAGAAATATACACAAAGTCCTGCTTCTGTGAACAGTAAAAACTCAAACCCAAGCCAGCACGCCAAACCCATGTTCAAGAAAGGACTGTTTCTCTACCTCTGCTTGTTTACAGGGTCACACTACAACTGCTCTGGCTTGCCCACACAGCACTGAACCAACAATTAGCCTGGTGTTTGGATCCCCTTACTTCTACATTCCTTAGCTTGCTGCCAAGAGGTAAACCTGGGTCATTAGCCTCACAATACCACTTTAATGACTGCCTGGGTGGTTACCTTTCTCCCTTTAAGAAAGCCTGTTCACCACAAGTGATGTTCACAATTTGAACATTCCTTTTATTCCCAAACCCCTACCAACTCCCCCACCACAAATCCTCCTCCTCCCCACAAAAAAAAAAAAAAAAGGCAAAGCAACCTACTCCAAGCAAACTTTTCACTCCAAAAAGGAAGTTGTTTCGGCAATTCCATGAATTCCACTAGGGAATTTACGACTGCTTACGGATTTTATGTGGAAGATGCTCAGATATTACGGTGATGGGTGTAAGTATAAAACTCTAACACAAAATTTAGTTCTGATTTTTTTACTCAAAAAGCAAACACCACAGGTGAAAGACTGGCTCCATTGACGTCAATGAGAGTTTTGCCATTGATTTAATTGGAGCTAGGATTTCACCCAAGTTGTTTAGACTCAAGTACTGAAGTAATTTCTCTGACACCTAAAACCTGAGTCTGTCACCAGTGAAGTGAATAGTCTGGTACACAACAGTACATGCTGTCTCCTTTCAGGGTGTATGTGAGGATTTATAGTATAGTAAAATATCTGGAGTTGAGTGAATATGGACTCTTGGATTTTATTCCCCTCCACACAAAGAAATTATTTCTTTCTCTGACTTTCTAAGAAACGTTTATACCAGGTTTTTCCCAGAAAGAAAATAGCATCCCAAAGCTATTCATAAATGTACATTATTTAGAAATTAGAGAAAGTAGTACATGAAAGTAGGTATATTTTGCATTACATTTTGAGATATCACTTTTTGTCATACCATTTTATGTAAGGTAGTAATCTTAACCCCTACATAATGTAAAGCAAGGGGATGAGGTTTAAGTTTTTCCATCTCATGAACTTTTTTTCCCCTTTTCCCACCACTGAAACCTATGGGGCTCCTTGTAGACACAAAGTTCCATTTGTCCATTGTAAGTTGCAGGATCGGGGGCCTAATTCATTAGTGTCTGCAAAGTGCTTTGAGATCTTCTAAGAGCAGGGCCGGCACCAGCTTAACAAGCATGTGCTTGGGGCGGCCAAGGGAGAGGAGCGGCACCTATGGCAATTCAAGGGTGGCAGGTCCCTCACTCCCTCTAGGAGCGAAGGATCTGCCGCTGAACTGCCGCCGCCGATCGCGGCTTTTTTTTTTCCCAATTGCTGACGCTGATCGCGGTTGCGGCTTTTTTTTTTTTTTTTGCGCTTGGGGCGGCAGAAATGCTGGAGCCAGCCCTGTCTAAGAGAAAATATCATAATGCCACTTTATAACTCCATTGTACTCCCACACATTGAAACATGCATGCAGTTCTGGTCACTCCATCTCAAAAAAGATATATTAGAATTGGAAAAGATACTGAAAAGGGCAATAGGAATGATTAGGGATACGGAACAGCTTCCATATGAGGAGAGATTAAAAAGACTGGCACTGGTCACCTCGGAAAAGACGACTAAAGAGGCCTATGATAGAGGTCTATAAAATCATCAATGGTGTGGAGAAAGTGAATGGGAAGCATTATTTACCCCCTCACATAACACAAGAACCAGGGGTGACCCAATGAAATTAATAAGCGGCAGGTTTAAAACAAACATAAGGAAGTACTACTTCACAGAACACACAGTCTACCAGTGGAACTCATTCCCAGAAGATGTTATGAAGACCAAAAATATAACCGGGTTTAAAAAAAAAAATCAGATAAGTTCATGGAGGATAGGTCCATCAATGGCTATTAGTCAGGATGGTCAGGGATGCAACTCCATGCTCTGGGTGTCCCTACACCTGTGACTGACATAAGCTGGGACTGGATGGCAACGGATGAATCACTCAATAATTTCCCTGTTCTGTTCATTCCCTCTGGAGCAACTGGTACTAGCCCCTGCCAGAAGACACGATACTGGGCTAGATGGACCGTTGAGCTGACCCAATATGGCCATTCTTATGTTCATAATGCAATAAACTATATTAGCTATTATGCTAAAATGTTAATATAATTATTATGCTAAATGTTTGCTCTTCCATACAGAGATGCTGGGGGCGGGGCAGAGAGGAGGTCCGGGGAATCTTTCATCTGGAATTATGGGCGTCACAAAGGAAGAGATGATTTAGAAAAATGTCTTCATTTTATTGAAAATAATTATATTGTCGATCTTTAGCTTCTTCTGTGTTCTTTTTATTATTATTCAGGCAATTTGCCATTCAACACAATATAGCATATTAGTTTTATTTTAAACAGTGCAACTATTTGTAGCATGAAATTCCAATATGAGGGACTTTGATTGTAACTACTTAGCCATTTTCAAATAAATGGCCAAAATATAATGATGGGTGTTTTGATTCCCCTCCCTCCTCCAATCAGGGCTGGCTTCAGGCAGGAGCGGCTTTTTTTTTTTTTTTTTTTTTTTGCTTGGGGTGCAAAAATGGCGGAGCCTGCCCTGCCTCCAATCTAATAGAATACAGTAAAATGTGCTTGGTTCATTCCCTTTGTCACAACACACGCTGATGTCAAAATGAGTACTGCTGAAGTGGTTATTGGCAAAGTGTCATGTAGCACACACGTGTGACATTGTTAAAGTGTAAATGCTGTTTTAGTTCATTAGGATGTTTAGAAGTTTAAAAATTTGATTGCAGTGCCTTGCGGTGCTCTGCAGAGGGTTCCTGTATTGTTACTTCTGTGACTCTGAATATCAGCTGGCCACTCCCATTAATGTAAGATTAATAGCTGCCCCTGCCATCTTTCAGGTCCTACCATACAGCTGTCAAACATCACTGATGACAATGCTGCTTCTACCATAGTTTAGAAGATCTGTCAGGACAAATTAGATCCATTTACTCATTTGTGGCTCAGCGTTCAAAATGTCTTTATTATATAAAATACTGATTTTTTAAAAATTGGGGGGAAAAAAGCCCATACAATATGGATGCAATGGGACCGCTACAGGCTAACTCCATTCCCCAATGGAGTTTACAGATAGTTGTGATGTCATATGGTTTATGCAGAGCATGTCAGACCAGAGCTGAGTCCACAGCTGTAAATACACAGAACCCACGAATTACCATTAATAAGCTTAGTTGTGCCTGGTTAATTTGCCGAATATCTCACCGAGCCTGACTAGTTGCTCAACATTCAGCACACAGGGCCTGATTCAAAGCTCCTTGAGGTGAATGGAAAAACTCCCAGAGACTTTAGTGGGTTTTGGATCAGGCCCATATTGAGGTAGACAAAAGCCTCTTGGGCATCCCTTCATTCCACCATATTGAAGGGTTTGGTCAGAAAGGCACCTTGGTTAGCCAGTGTGCTTTGACTGTGATGCTGCATGCCATATCTGCCACTTTTGCTTACATTACCACAATAATGCAACTATTGTCCCAGATGACATCACTCAGATTCTTTGTCAGGCTTCTTGCCATTGACTATCAGGTGTCCTCAACTTCTCAGTCAGGGAAATGGCAGTATGATTTATTTTCCAGCAGCTGTGTGTGCTGGGGAGAAGCAAGAAAGCATGATACTAACAAGATGATATGTAATCATACTGGTTATTTTAACATTTAGTAAAGACTTTTTAAAAAAATAAATATTGCTTAGATCAATCTTTTGAGCTGAAGCTTAAACATTGTGGTTTTAGATTCAGTCCGAACAACCCCTTTCTGCTGTAAATAAAGTGAATAATTTGACTGAATCCTAATGTCATTCACAATTAAATTATACCTGTGGATTCTCTCAGAATATACATACATATGCTTTACGTATATACCCCAATTACCACCCAGTCTCAGCCCTCCTTCTTTCAGGGAAGCTTTCCAATCACTCTTGCACACCAATGACATTCTGGGTGAAATATTTCCAGTCAATAGTTTTTTCACTGAATACATTTTTAGGAGGGTGGGGGAACCTACAAAACTATTCACAAATTCAAGTCAAATTCAACAATTAGTTTTAGCTGAAAAGACCTGGGGGGAAAAACATCAAAACGTTTCATTTCATCTTTCCATTTTGAAATGGTATTTAATTTTCAAATTAGTCCAATCTTAAAAAAAAACCATTAAAAAGGGTGGGGAAAAAAACCTGAAAGTGGCCAACTCTAAATAAATAAATAAATAAATAATCATTTTGAGTTGGCTGAAACATTTTAGTCAACTTGAAATACACTGAAAAATTGTTTCTTGTCAACCGGAAATGTTTTCATCGATCCAGAACAAAATTATTTTAAATTTTCAATTCAACTAAAAATTCAGGTTTCCAGTTCTAATCAAATCGGATTTTTTCTTTTTGGATTTTTCGGTTTGGACCCCAAACCAAAAATCCATTATTCGCTTAGTTAATTGGTTTCTGGTTCTCTTTTGGAAAGGATCTTCACTAGTGTGGAGATATTTTTGAAACCTCTACCACCATGCCTTGGGTCAGGAGGTGATCATGTCTGTGGAACTCATTCGCCAGACAGATTTCTTTTTCAGGAACAATAAGCTAATTTCAGAACAAAATTGAGCCCCATTCTGAGTGAAAGGAGGTTTTACAATTCAAAATTTGATTGTTCTTTCATCAAATTCCATAAAGAGAGAGATTTGAAGCCACCTGTATATCTCTATGATGTATATGCATTTTCTTTTTAATTGCTCCCACTGACTTCTGGTAATCAGTGCCATGGGCTGACTGTAAATGTGGACTTTGATCTCCCTGACTATGTTATAGCCTTGTACAGTTGTGTTTAACTGCTGAAATGATACCCTAAAGCTCAAAAACAATTCATAAGATTATTAAACAGAGATTGTCATGCTCAATCAACTTCATAAATACATCCATCTAGGGTTTGGTTTTTTTAATCCTTCCTATTATTGCATTGGTGAATTAGATTTTTATTGAGTCTTATTTGTAGCTGAAAAGCATCCAGCATGATTTAAATTAGTAATAGGCAAAAATAGAAACACAAGATTTACTGGGAAATGTGGCTTTCTAACAGCTGCTGCAGAGTTGGCACCTTGTTTGAAAAAAAAATCCAAAAATGTCTGTTAAATATGAATAATACCATGCCATTCACATTGCATGAGCCTGCATTATACCAGGCAGCAAATACACCAAAAATCACCATTTGCTACAGGTTGCCACCTACCCTCACAGTAAAGAAATCATGGTCATTTGCATGTAGGAGGAACCCTTCAATGTATTAAATAGGATACCCAGAGGCTCTTTGACAATTAGGACGAGGCAGAATCAAAAGGAGGTAATTAAATGTTACTTTGGGTGTGGAATACTTTCATCCTAAATTGGAGTCCCCATCATCACTACCAGATTGCTGGGAGATGTTATACACACTGGGAAGCTGAGTGACTCTGTAGGTTCTGACAGGAAAGGGAGACATCTACTGGTGGGACAAAATAATAATGATTTTAAAAGAACAGCATGAATACAAAACCTGCTGGCCAGATCATGTGGGTTTAGAGTACATTAGAACCCCTTAACACAGAGACTCGGGGGGGGGGGGGGGGGGGGGGAGACAGCATTTTTTAAGGAAGATAAAGGGAAAGAGGTACCCATCTGATACCATAGGTAAGAATTAACATGGGCATCCTTCCATTTGTAAGAGTTCTAATTTTCATTTAGAAATATTGTTTATACATATGCAAGCCCTTTTATTGGCTGTCAGAATCCAATGCTTTTTCTCTTCACGGCATTTTGTAGTAATAAAACATATTTTCACAACAATGTACCAGCACTTGGTCTTTTTTGTAATAACTACATGGTTTCAGATATCTCCCCAGTAAATTATAATTTAATTTCCACCTATTTAAAGGTCACTCTGAATAATATATATGCTGCTTAATAATCAGTTAAAATAATGGCATCTTTCAGGAGTGGTGGCTAATAGCATCGTTGCCTCTGTGTGGGCTTTTGCCGTTTTCATTTGATGTGTGCTCAGTGAAGCAAGAGAGGAAAAGTTCCCCTCAAATGCCTGGGCCACATCTTCAATCTCAATCCCTCTCTCTCTCGCTCTCTGTTTTTAATGGGAGGAACAAAAACCTTTTCTCAATCAGTAATAATCTCTCCAAAGGTCTTTTAATTTCAAAAGTCATAAGTGTTAATTAGCTATTATTAAGTGCCCTTCTGTACAAATTAACATGATTGATGAAAAAATTAAGGGTAATGAAAAATGTAGCAATGCATGTATTTTTAAGAGACTATATTAAAGATGAAGGTCCCCGTGGACAGAAACTAAGGCCTGCTGCACCATTGCCCTGCCTTTATTATTATGAATAAAAAAGTGCATTGAGAATGCACATCGACACTTGGACATACTCATTTCTACATATTTCTCCCTTCATCATTTTTTGATTGGCACCCTTTTGCGCTTGGGAGTTGTACTAGTATGGAGCAATTTATCTGATTGGGGGGGGCAGGCAAGAAGGAGATTCTTTAAAAATGTAAAATGGGGTCCAAAGGGTAAAGAGAGAATTGAATTAAATGAATGACTGTTTTTCTCATTATTTTTAAGTCTAATGTGGCGTGAGTGGCACCACTATATTTTACAAAAGCAATTCTCATTATCTGTTCTCAGCAGAAAATACCAAAGTATAAGTAAGGAAAATAGATATCCATTTCCCACCCAAACTGACTTTACGCTTGGTTATATACAGCAATAGGCCCTGATCCTGCAAGCTGCTCCACACAAGTGCACTTGTTTGCAGCAGCACTAATTTCCATGGCATTTCACATGGAGCAGGCTCTTAATCTGAACAACTGTGACTTCAATGGCAGATATCTGAGTAAGGACAGCAAACTTTACTCTGGTGTTTCCTAACTTTTAAGTACACGATTTTGCAATCTTAATGTTCTTTTAGTTTGTGTGAGTGTGTGTAATATGTTGTTAGTAAACTCAGTTATTTTGGACCCCATTGTGCCTGTGTGGTTACTTCCTATTATGTTGGTAGTGTAAGAGCAAAATATTCAACAGTTAAGAATTTATCACTTTTTGTCATATTTGCTATCTTCAGTAAATTATTTTCTTTGAAAATTACACTGCTTATTGTATTATGCAAAATGAACAGCAAAAAAAAAAAAAAAAAAAAACCCCTAGCTACTGATAGGAATAAAATACAGTGAAACCCATTTATAGCACACTTGGATATAGTGAAAGTCCATTTATAGTGAAGTAGAAATGAAAGTCCACAGTTGTTTCAGTACAGTGCAATGTACAAATGCTATAGCGGTTTCAGTAATAGTGAACCTTGGCTTGTGGGATGAAATTCATCTGTGGATGATGGAGGGCCCATTCCAGGGACCCTTCCTCCTGATTTAATTTTTTTAATAAGTATCCCAGGGCCTCTGGCACCTTAGGGTGGAGGGCTCCATGGTTGCTCTCAGTACGCCGACATGGAATGGAACACTGGGAGAGAGTCAATGGGCCAGGCAGAAGAAGGAACACTGGACTCACATTTACATGGAGACAATGGGCCAGATTCTCAGCCAGTATAAATCAGCATGGCTCTGTCAAAGACAGTGGAGTTATTCTGATTTACACCAGATGAAAATCTGGCCCACTGAGTGGAGCCGCTCCCCAATGCACTGAAGCCCAGCATAGAAGAGCACCAGCTATGGAGAGGCTTTGCAGTAGTTCTGAGGCAAAGCTCTAGTCATCACACAGCTCAAAGCCAGATTAATTTTGACTTTAACATGTATCCATATGAAAGTTGTTCTGTGAAAAAACAATTTTACCATGGGCTTAATCCAAATCCCACTAATGTCAATGGAAAAACTTCCATTGACATCAATGGGCTTTGGATGTGGGCTGATAGGAGGCTTCCACACGGTTTAGCAGTTTGAGGGCATAATGCACAGCATGAGGCAGTACTCCAAAATGCAGGGCAGGTGTCTCTTGTATAGCTGTCATTTCCTAATATTCAGTAGCAAAGCTTTACACCAAAAATCACACTTCTTATGAAACACAGTAAAATAGCCAAGCATTGTGATTCCACTCCCCCTCCCCCGTTTATCATAATCCCAGAAACAATGTGCACATCTGAAAAGCTGATTTTGTGCACAACGGGGTCCTGATCCATCCAGCTACTAGTAACTATGGTAATACAAATAATAATAATTGTGGGCACAGAACAACTACAACAAAATCACCATTCATTTCAGTCCAGTTGATGCACACGCTCATTTTCATCGGGGCCATAAATCAGTGGGAAAATATCTTACGGTTACAACCTTGTTCTAATGTTAAGAAAAACAAAAACAATAATCCGTCAGTTTTGCACTGCTCTGTTTAGGACCAGGTAAAACACCATAAATTAGTTCTCCATTATAATGCCTCCCTGTTTAAAAACACTAATCAAATCTTTCCCCTGTCACTGGAATTATTACATTTTAACAAGTGTCGGACTTACCATGGATGCAGACTTCACAAGCCCTTACTCATATGAGATCAGTCCTTACATCAGCAGTTTGATTACCAACAAGATTATTCACATGAGTACTGCTTTGATGGATCAGGCCCTTAATTAGTTGAATGCTTTCAGGGAATCTCTCTAAGTATTGCAATCTCCCTGTGCATTAACCAAGGTATCCTTCCCACCTCCTTTGTGTTAATGACTTGGGCAGGTATGTATTTGTCTAGTGTATCAATCTATCTCTCCTCCTTTTCTATCAGTCTAGAGCCTTTCTGATTGCTTCTCATGAATTGTTAAGAAGCTCTTTGACAGGAAAGACCTTGGCATCTGCATTACACACGTCATTGCGTTTGATTTTGTGTGATCCCAGCTCCAACTGAAGCATGGTCCAAATCATCAACCTTGTGTGTTGTTTTTAATCTTTCCAGCTGCTTTTTGTCTTTCTGATGCCCTCCCAGAGCTCCCTGCAGCTGGAAGGTTGTCACTGCCTGTTCATAGGTGTCCTAATCAGCATCCAGAAGTGACTACAGATGTTGCTGAGGTAATCACTTTAATTAGATCTTTGTCTGTTCAAAATGGCAGAATAATTTGAAACTGGAACTAACAATTACGTTATGTGATATATTAACATATTGCTGGTAGGAGCAAAAGGAGAAAGCAGAGGACGGGAGGACATGGTAGGAGATGACAAATTATCTAAATTAACTTCTGATTTAAAAATCCTCTCCTTTTATTATAAACTGTTCTGGATAATCAAATGTTAAATTCACCTTCTGAATATACGAGGAATTGGAATATACAAAGGCTGAATTAGAGCTTGAAGTGTCTACACAAGCCCTTTTCTATCAAATGTTGAAGGAAGTGTAAAACAATAATGTTTTACAGGGAAGTTTTGATAGTAGTGAAAAAAAAATCCTGTGATAAACAAAATTAAGTGGCTTCTTTTAGCTTGCCTACACTTTTGTTTGTCTTTTAAATCTGGCCAACACTCTAGGGCAGTGGTTCCCAAACTTTAACAACCCGCAAACCCCTTTCACTAAAATGTCAAGTCTCGTGAACCCCCTCCTAAAAATGAATATTTCCAGGCATTTTTTTCCCTTACCTGAGCATAAATTATAAAAGCAGTGATCTTGGAAATACAAAATTTGTTTTTATGATATGCTTATTACACACTATTTATTATTTATCATTACAGTAATTTTATGACATTATGAAAATGGCAATACTCTTCCAAGATCTCACTTTTGTAGCTTGTAAGACAAGGCTCCCATGTTTCATCAAGGAGTATTAGATGTGAAACATCAGGAAGGTATTTAAGAAGCCAACTCAAAGAGTTCCTCCTACACAAACATTCAGGTCTTGAGCAATCCAGGCAAAGAATGCACATTACAACAAAGCTTAAACTTGTTCTCCATAATAATTTTAAAAACAATCCTAGCTGCCTATTTAATTTTAAAAACTGCAAAATATATCCACCTTCCTTTCCATTTCTTATAAGGAGTGTTGAAGTTTAAATCTCCTCAGTGTGACAGAGATGCTTGCTTTGATCTGCTTAGCTCTTGGAAGTCCCCAGGGCTCCGGGCTGCTAGCCCTGTGCTGCCCAGGATCCCTAGGGACAGCTCTGTCCACCATTAGGGAATTTTTGCCCAGGAACCCCGTTACATTTCGGGAACCCCCAGGGGTTCACGAACCCCAGTTTGGGAACCACTGCTCTAGGGCAGTGGTTCCCAAACTTGTTCCGCTACTTGTGCAGGGAAAGCCCCTGGCGGGCCGGGCCAGTTTGTTTACCTGCAGCGTCCGCAGGTTCAGCCGATCGCGGCTCCCAGTAGCCGCAGTTCGCTGCTCCAGGCCAATGGGAGCAGCTGGAAGCGGCGCGGGTCGAGGGACGTACTGGCCACCGCTTCCCGCAGCTCCCATTGGCCTGGAGCAGCGAACTGTGGCTACTGGGAGCCGCGATCGGCTGAACCTGCGGACACGGCAGGTAAACAAACCGGCCCGGCCCGCCAGGGGCTTTCCCTGCACAAGCAGCGGAACAAGTTTGGGAACCACTCTTCTAGGGCCCTGTTCCTGCAAGGTGATCCAGACAGGCCTTTGTGTCCATGCAGAATTCCATTGGCTTCAATAGGAGCCCATGGAGATATAAGGGGCCACCTGCATGACTGGGGCCTAGGTTAGTGGTTAGAATGGCAACTAAAAGCAAACAGAAAAGTTTGACAGAAATTCCTGTAGTTCTCTCCCTCCCACCTCTCTCTCTCTCAAACACGCTGCCATCTAGCTGTGTTGTGGAATATTTTGATTTGTATTTAAAATTGGGAGATGTCTCGTTGCTAGAGATGAGTCAAAACCACAATCTTTAATCTGAGCTCCTTCAGTTTTGGGGTGAGGAAGGGGAGATTCAGATCTCCACATCTGAACAGTTCAGGTCTCTGTGGTTCCTTCTTGTCCAGGTCTGACTCAGGTGAGCCATTTGTATCATAATAGTCATTCTCAATGAGATTGCAGCAGAAAAAGGCTGAAAGCTCCTAAGAACAGTTGAACTTGGGATCAAATTTCCTCGCTGCTCATTTCTGTATTGTCTCTTAGCTGTTACCCTCTCAACCCAGAGGTGGCTACATAATTTCTGTAGATATACAGGGAAAAATCTTCCAACTATAACCACATGTGAAGACTCCTCATCCTGCATGAAGTGCCATTGACATTAGTGAGGCAGATTCTGCAAAATTTGCAGAATTGTGCCCATAACCTAAGAAGATCTTTGTGGTAACAAACAAGATATACACATGAATTCAATATATACATAACAATTACTTTATCTCAACAGTTCTCAAACTGTGGGTCAGGCCCCCAAAGTGGATCGCAACCCCATTTTAATGGGATCGCCAGGGCTGGCGTTAGACTTGCTGGGGCCCAGGGACAGACCCAAAGCCTAATTCTCACTGCCTGGGGCCAAAGCCCGAGCCCTACTGCCTGATGTTGAAGCTGAAGCCCGAGGGCTTCAGCCCTTGTTGGCAGAGCTCAGGGTTACAGGCCCTCTGCCTGGGCTGAAGCCCTTGGGCTTGGGCTTTGCCCCCCCCTCACCCGCCTGGGGCCAGGGGGCTCAGGCTTTGGCCCCACCGCCTCAGGTGGCAGAGCTCAGATAGGCTCAGGCTTTGTTCCCCCCTCCTGGGGTCGTGTAGTAATTTTTGTTGTTAGAAGGGGGTCACAGTGCAATGATGTTTGAGGACTCCTGGTATATCTGTATAGTTATTCTCCATGAAGATTTAGGGCAGACTCAAACATACCAGTCAGTCTGTACCCCAAGATCTGAAGTGACCCCCATCAAACTTGGAATGAATTCCTGGCTGTTTCAGATTATTTGGGAAACAAAATAATAGCGTTATGATAACTCCTTGAAGCTGATTCAACTAACTGCAGTAGATAGACACAATAGGTGAACCAAGGGGAGAGTTTTAGCCTTAACTCTGAATTTCCTGAGTTTAATGATTATAAGGGAGATATTTCATCTTGACTGAGTGGCTGTGGCTTTGGCAGTAGGGCTCAATAAAGCCTATAGCTCTACTCCTGCACATGCTGGAAACTTCCCATAGTCTTCAATCGGAGCAAGATCAGGCATTATATCTTTTTTAAAAACATACTCAGCACTATCGGAGGGGAGCTCTCTATCCCTAAAAATAATATTATCAGACACATATGCAAGCCCAAACATTCAATCTTTCCCATTTCCTGTTGTTCCTTTTTCGTGTGTATAGATATAGATATAGATACAAAGATAAGGATCATTACTATGATATAGTGCCTAACTCTTGCCTGCCCCCTACCACACTACTATATAACACACAGTGACATTATTAAAATATTGGCTTTCTGGTTGCATCTCACAACACAGAGTCCTTAGAGCTGACTTTGACGCCTCTCAAATTCTCTTTCAGATGTGTCTTCAGACAGTGATACATTCTCTGCTCTGTAGGTCTTTTCGTGAGGCATCCAAGATCACAATTGTATAAGGGAGAAACACTGATGACTGTCTCCCTAAAGGACAAAAACAGAACAAACCAAAAAACTCTCTGTCAATAAAAAAAAGGATTTACAGCAAAAACATTTTATTTTGGTTTTAATCTGTTGCTATAAAGTGCTAGTTGTCTTCAGGAAAAGAATGAGTCTGACAGTTTGTGTTGACTCTTACATTTCCCATTACTGACTCTTTTCATCTCTGTCCTGAAGCAAAAATAAATTTCCCTTTTTAAGCTTTTGATGATAAAAATCTCATCTGTAGCCTCATAAATGATCCTTTATTATCTATATTAATAATGAATAAATGTCTGTTGAATACCCCAGATCCTTTGCATTAATAGCACCAGATGTATTATAGATAACCTTTTGATTTAACAGCACAAACTATGAAACAATATTAAAACAGTAAAGGCCTGATCTTACTGGAGTCACTAAGGTCAGAATTATAAACATTTATTTAGTTTCTATTTGTAAATTGTCCCATTATGCAACATCAGCACCTATCATTTATATTTTTGAGCGAAGCACCTGACTAACAGCAGACCCAGAAATACAGCTCATACATTATATCTTGCACAATCTTTTTTTTTTAAAAAAACATTTCCTGCCCTTCCATTTCTCTTTCCTAATGCAGCCTGATGAGCTCAATTTACAGAGCTGTACACATAGCTCAGGCCCACTTGTCTCACTACCCTTTTAATCTCATTATGATTAAAACGTATGTTCCTCAACTCCCTCGTCCATGTATCAGAATGAGGCACAGACTTCATTCAGTCTTCTTACGGGATCATGAGTGGGAGATGTTACTTGTTCTTGGGCAAATCACTTTGAAAAGAGAGCCTTATCCCTTAACACCATCTCACATGCTCATTTTGACCCTTCCCTGCATATCATTCCCACCTACACCTCTATCATCCCTTCTGTTCTATCTGTTCAGGACAGGTTGTTATACTATGCTCATCACCAAAGTGTCTGAGTGCCTTCCAGTAGTGCATTAAGCACTATGACTAACTTTTGTCACATGCGGTCTGTTCTTTCTTTCATGTCATATGTGACACCCACAAAAGGGTTATATGCACGATTTCAGTGTGGGTGCCAAAAATTAGGCACCTTAGTCCATGCTTAGGCACCCAAGTAATTACCCAGTTTTCAAAGGAGCTGAGGACACAGCAGCTAATGGGAGCTATTCTATGTATATAATGCTTCTGTCTTGTATTCCATTGGCTGAGTGTGTCGTCAGTATATCCTGCATCAAAGATGCATGAGGACAATTCTAAAGAAAGCTCACCTCAGCTTGTAATATAGTTTAATTAATCTCTCTGTAGCTCAGCCCAGTCTAACTGTGAAAACAGTACTTCTAAGTCAATTAAATTACAAGGAATGGAAAGAATTTTTTAAAATAGTAAAGCACTATTTTTCTAAGTTAGCTAGCTAAGTTAGCTTGTAAGTTGGGTACAAACAGGAATCAATGTGGGAATAAAAAGTTAATTCACTCTTCATGTTCCATTCACAATCCCAGGATAGCTGGATTTTTCTGCTAAATTGATCACCAAGGAAATAATTTTAAAATGAAGTGCAATCATTAGGCTTCAGAATCAACATTCAACTAAGCTGCAATAGCTTTCCTAGAATGTAACAAATGGCACATTTTAATTGTTTTGGATATATCCAAAGTGTTCCATGATATGCTAACCGTGATTAATTGTGAGTAACAAGCAATAACACTAGAGGAAAATAGCTTCCTTTCACAGTAATATAGCTAAACAGTCATATGAGCAATCGTTGATGATCCACTACCAAAATGCCATTAAGGGGCATATGCTGCAATATATACATAGTACTAAAGAGTTTATACAAGAATCATTCTATAACTGCATCCTAGATAAAATAACAATGGTACTGTAACTCAGTGGTTCTCAGCTTCTTCCATATCCATGTTGTGATAATACCATTCAGGTGGTTGTGTAACCCAAATGCCCAAAAGAAGCCTTTCGCTATCTTCTTGCAGCATTATTTGGATTTGCCTATCACAGTTTCAACAACGCAAAGACCTTGCATGAGATCCTGGCCCCACTCAAGTTAATGGGAGTTTTGTCTTTGATTTCAGTGGAGCCAGAATTTCACCCCTTCCCCTCTGACTGTTACTAATTCTGATTTTGCCTTCCCTGAGGTCAGAAATTCTGTTGTGGAGACTATCATTAGCTAACAGTATCCTAGACCTAAATCAGGTTCTCAGAAATAAAGCAGATTTTTATTTATTTATTTGTTTATTGCAATTTACAGAAGTAAAAAGAAAACTAAATAATAAGTGGAATAAACGGCATCTCTAGGCAGACAAAGTTTTCATTAAAAAGTATTGAACTGTTACCTCCAGCAGGGCAAAATTAACTACTTTTCCTTTCACCACCTTACACTGTATCTTATCTCATGTATCATATATCAATCAATTTAATTTGATTCATGATTTAAAACCACAGCAACTATGGACACTAGACAAGATTCTCTTTAAAGATCCAATCCTGCAAACCCTTGTACACTTGAATAACTTTCCTCATGTGTGCCAGTCTGTTGCAAGCTTGAACCTTAAGGACTCACTCCTAATATTGCATGTATACAGTGAGCATATCTAAGGCAAGTTTGACCATGCTACACTATGGTCAGCATTGGAAGATTGCATAGCAATAACAAGATTTATTCAGATAAGAGGTATCCACATACTTTCAAGATCATATCATCTCCTAACATTATAGTCTAACTTCATTTTCAGCTACCCTGGTATAAATCCAGAATAACTCCTTTAAGAGCAGTGGTTTTATGCCAGTGTAATTAAGCGCAGAATTTAACTCACTGGGTGAAATCCCATGCAAACTCAACAGGAGTTGTGCCTTTTGACTTTAATGGGGCCAGGATTTCACTCAATAACTCCAGCTCTAGCTATTTGTCACAGATAAATATTGTTCTTCTTCACCATTATTCAACTTTTAACATACCTGTTACATGGCAAACCTAAAATAGTTTATGCAAAGTTTCTAACATGAGAAAAGTATCCAACCTATATGGTGTTTAAACAAGAGGCAGATTCCGCCTTACAAAAAATTTTTTCCTCATGGTTCTCTATTGCTAGAGATGCACAACATTCACTCGGGCTGAGTACTCAGAGGAGGATTTGGGCCTACCTGTGTAGAGGGCCACCCCACATAGCTGATCTGCCTTACACACTAATGTCTAATATGTTGTAGCTTTCTCGTTAAATAGAGATAAAAAATAAACTTAAGTATTGTACATAAGGCTGCAACATTGCTTTTTTTACAGACAGTAGCAGCATCATTTATTTGGTTTGGTGGTCTTCCTGACCCTTGTTGATAAAAGACACCATCATGTGGGGGAGGGACAGCTCAGTGCAGGGGTGAAAGTAACTTACAGGATTTACCGGTACTGCCGGAGTCCTGGGGGACGGGGGGGGGGGGGGGTGGCCTCATCCAGAAGAGGCGTGGCCTCAATCAGAAGAGGCAGGGCCTCTCAAGATTTAAAGGCCCTGGGACACCGGCTGTGGCTGGGAGCCCCAGGGCCTTTAAATCAACCCGGGGCTCCCAGTTGCAGAGATGGCTCCCAGTTGCAGAGGTGGCTGGGAGCCCCCGGGGCTCAGGGGCAAATTAAAGGGTCTGGGGCTCTGGCCGCCGCAGAGCTCCGGGCCCTTTAAATCCCGTCCCCAGCCTGGCTGCCGGAGCTGGGGGAGGGGGGAGATTTAAAGGGCTCGGGGCTCCCCGCAGCTGCGGGAGCTCTGGACCTTTTGAATCCCCACCCGAGTCTGGCTGCCAGGCTGGGGACGGGATTTAAAGGGCCCGGAGCTCCCCAGGCTGTGGGGTGGCCCGAGCCTTGCCGGGCTGGGGACGGGATTTAAAGGACCTGGAACTCCTGCCACTGCAGGGAGCCCCGAGCCCTTTAAATCCCGGTCCCAGCCCAGGCGTCGGAGCTGCAGGCGGGATTCAAAGGGCTCTGGGCTCCCCGCTGGGGCGGGGAGCTCTGAGCCCTTTAAATCCCGGCCCCAGCCTGGGCACCAGCGCTGCGGGAGGGATTTAAAGGGCTCTGGGCTCCCTGATGTGGCGGGGAGCCCAGTGCCCTTAAATCCCCGCTGCGGAAGCCAGTGCAGTCCGGCATAGTGTACTGGCTCTTGCCGGTACGCCATACCGGAGCGGACCGGCTTACTTCCACCTCTTGCTCAGTGGTTTGAGCATTGCCTGGCTAAACCCAGGGTTGTGAGTTCAATCCTTGAGAAGGCCATTTAGGGATCTGGGGATTGGTCCTACTTTGAGGAGGGGGATAGACTAGATGACCTCCTGAGGTCCCTTCCAACCCTGATAACCTACGTTTGCCAAGCTTTAGTATAGCCACTGGACTGATGACTTCAAGGATTTTTCTACAAGGTGCCCTAAATCCTTTTCTTTGTCACTATCCTGCATGACTGTTCCATTTAATATACATTCTCCAACTTGGTTCATTGCTTCCCTGACTTTCTTATTTTTTCCATTTCTCTACATTAACCTACATCTTCTGTTTAATGGCCCAGGCACCTAAGCGATTAAAATCCTTCTAAATCTGTTTACAATGTTTTTTCTTACTTGCTATATTTACACTTTTAGTAGCATTAGCAAATGTTGAGTTCTTATATTTATTATTAGTGTGAGTGTCAAACATTCTTAATCGTGTTGAGTAAGCATCTTATGCCTCAACCTCATGTTGAAACTTAGCACTTTATCCTGCAAATAGAGTCTAATGGATTTCAATGGGACTATTCACAGAGAGTAATGTACTACTCAACATAAGTAAGGGTAGCAGAATCAGAACCTAGCATTATTGAAATATGTATGGTAAATACCAGCAATCATCTCCCATATCTACCAAAGAATGGCCCCACTAGCAATTTTTTCAAGCTTGAATAAAAGAATAAAATGTATGACATTCTCTGTACATCAGCCAGATGCCTCCCCGAGGACCACCTGAATTGGAGCAGAAAGATTTTGCAAGATTTAAAAAGAAATAAATAAATAAAAGCACCCAAGATGCCCCCATAAAAAATGCTTGTACAATTGAGTTATCTTTGTATGGATGATTACCACAGTAATAAAGCACACAATTTAGGCATTTGTATGTACAAAAGGGTATGCAGAGATCTGTATTGTGTGAATATAGTTAGGAGAAATTAGACTAATTAAACTACTTTTGTTTCTTTAATAATACCTGTTGCAGTAATATGGAGCCTTAATCTTAGCAGTGGTTTCTGATCTTCCATTTATTTTAGCCCCGGAGACTTAAATTAGATGAGTACTCATGGAGACTAATATTTTGTGCTTTTTGTTGTTGGGAGTGCAAGATAGGAAACTGGGGTAGGGAAGGAATTTTTCTCCAGGTCAGATTGGCAGAGACCCTGGGTTTTTTTTGCCTTCCTCTGCAGTGTGGGGCATGGGTCACCTGCTGCCTTGAACTAGAGTAAATGGTGGCTTCTCTGTAACTTAAAGTCTTTACATCAAGGTTTGAGGACTTCAGTAACTCAGCCAGAGTTCGTGGGTCTATTACAGAAGTGGGTGGGTGAGGTTCTATAGCCTGCAATGGTGCAGTAGGTCTGACCAGATGATCATGCTGGTCTCTTCTGGCCTTAAAATCTATGAGTCTGAGTTATTATGTCCAATCATTGAGGGCCTGTATACTGGTACTCATCCTGAGTTAGGGGCACTGAATCTGGCCCTGAGTCTGTAACTGCAGTAAATGTGTGCTAATGCAGACATTCAATAATGCATTCATGTTTTCTAAAGAGACCTTGGGGATCTTTTCAAAAAACAAATCAAGCTTTAAATTCTGTAGATAAATATTTCAGTTCAAATGCCACTTTTTTCCTCTTAAAAAGGCATTAGGGCAACATTCATAGAATTTCAGCCTATGTTAAACCTTCTAACTGGGAAATATTATTATTGGGCTATTCTTCCATTTATTTATTCCTCCAATATTTACTTTATATCCTCCCTGTAAACATCTGCAAAGCTACCTCGTTATTCTCCTTCAAATTTCTCTTTAAAATGTCCTTTACTGTGATGCCTACACAAAAATCTTGAAAACGGTTAGGCTATTGGTATGCTGAAACCACTGCGTATAATATTGACCAATATTTTCTCCTTGTTTACTTGCACTCCGCTTTCTGTATGTCTTGCTCCATCTATTATATCTTGTTTCAAACTTTGATTGTAAACTCTTTGGCAGACAGATGGTCTTTTTGTTCGGTGTCTGTACAGCGCCTAGCACAATAGGGTCCTGTTCCATGACTGGGGCTCCTAAGCATTACAGTAATACAAGTAAATAATAACAATAAGAGATCAGTTTTCTGACAGTATCAAAATTGTAAACATAGGGCCAGATTTTGCAGTCCTTACTCAGCCTTTGGCCCCAGTGACATCAATAGTGTAGGAACAAAGCTTAATCCCTGATATGCATCTGAAGATTTGAATGGTTACCAGAAACTTATGCAAACTTATTTGAATATTTTTGATCTACAGACCAAGGCAAGGCTTTCTCTTGATATTTCCAGGACATCCTGCCTCTGCTTGGACATGTTATACCACAGGCCTTTAGCAACATGTGCCTAAAGGTTCATTAGAGATGTAGTAGTCCAATCATCTTTCTTTAAATCCATATTATCTTCATTCAGGCTCAGATCCTCAAAGGTATTTAGGCATCTAACTCCCAAGTGAAGTTAGGTGCCGAAATACCTTTAAGGATCTGGGCCTCAGGAATTAGGAATGAGCCAACTCCCATATTTACTTCAAACTTAAATCAAAACCAAACTTTTTTTGAAGTTTAGAAAAGTTAGATTAACATTTGTTTGTTTGTTTGTTTAATGTCCACTCACAGCCGGCAGGCACCTAGAGACTATGGGTGTTGGGAGCATTATAATCTTAGTAATAATAACATAAGGTATCGTAGGTTGTGACAGGCAGAGCAGCCGAGCTCAGCAGAGGTTCTAAATATAGGCCAAACTTTAATATTTTGTACAAAGCCTCAGGGGCAGCGAGTTATATGGGTCCATGGTGCCCGTGCTTCAGGAAATTCAGGGCCTGGGGGCCCAGCTCCACCAATGTTCGGGGTCTCTCCCCTGGCCCCTCCTGCTGCCCCCGTGCGCCACCCCTGGAGTGTCCCTGCCTGCGCCCAGGTGGCTATCCTGCCACTCTGTGCTGCGCTCCCTCACCGGCCGCTGCCAGCTACAAAAGGGAGCGGCGCGGTTGGCAGGCTGAGGCGGCAGCACAGTCACCGCCTGTGGAGGGAGGAGGCGCACATATGTGGCAGCCTCCCCAACTCCCAACACTCACCACAAGGGAGGCAAGGGGGCTTCCTGGACCTGAGAGGGGCCCGGCCCCTAGGAACATGGGCAGTGATGGTGCCAGGTGAGTGTGCTGCTGGGGAGAGGGCTGGGAGGACTGTGGAGTCCTTCTCTCTGGCCCCAGCCCCGGGGCAGCCTGCCTCCACCCCAATCTCCTCATCCCCGGCCCCGCCGCACCCCAGAGCCTGCATCCCCAGTCAGAGCCCTCATCCCCCTACACCCCTACCCTCTGTCCCAGCCCTGAGCCCCATCCTGCACCGTGAACCTCTCATCCTCAGCCCAAGCCCCCACTCCCCCGCCCCGCACCACCCCCTTACCCTCTGCCCCAGCCCCAACCCCTCTCCCACACTCCAAACTCCTCAGACCCATCCCATTCATTTTGTTATGTGCACCAATATGGAGGTGATTTGTCACACATCACCTCCATATTGGGGCACATAACAAGATTCATTCTGCACATGAGTGGGGAAAATTAGAGGGCAGACTGCTGTATACTGTATGAGTGCCTGAGGGAAAAAACACACAACTTAAATTTGGCAAGCAGTTTGGGGTATGATCGTGTTTAGCACAATACTTGATTATTTTATACTCTTAAAAGTATATAACTGGTTAAAGAACACTGCAAAAGAAGGGACTACATTTTGTTTTAATTTAGAAAGTATTTGATTCTGAGGGTTATTGATCCAAGAGTGTTTGGTTGTTTCCATATTCAAGAGTATTAATAAAGTTGATATACTTAGTTAAATAAATTTTTCTTACGATAGTGATATTGTGCAATATAGGGAAACTGTTAAATGCTTACTGTTTCCGGTCCATTTTTACATTATTTTAAAAAATATATATCAGCTTACAAGGCAGGTGGGGGGAGGGCCGCAGGACTTGGACCCATTCTGGGCACCACCAAAAATTATACAAACCTGTCGCCCCTGCAAAGCCTGATTAAGTGGGCCTTTCATGGGGTATCTCCAGAGAGATTTGAGCATGAAGCACTAACCTAGCCACTACTATAGTTCATGGGCTGTAGTAGCATTTACACCTGGTTGCTGCAACACCTTCAAGTTGGAGTTTAAGCAACTGGAGACAAAAATTCACTGACCGATGGGCCACACCCTCCCACTATGCAACATGGCAGAGAGAGCTGTACTAGACCATAGCTCCATGGTGCAAAGGAGGTGCAGAGTCCCAGTGTGTGACGTCTCCTGCTTTGCCCCTCCGTATCCCAGTACAGCAGGGAAGGGCAGTGTTTAGGGTCCCCAGTGTTTAGCCTCTTCTACACCCACGAAAAGGGAGAAATAAAATTTGGTCTTAAGTGCAAGAAGTCAGCCTAAAAATAATCTTGTGTTCTAGCCATCAGAGTTTCACAGGTCAGCTTGCTTTTGCAAAAAGCTTTTAGATGTGTTGCTTTAGTGGTATTGCTCATGTCCCACCCTAAGTGGCTGAAACTCTGTAGTTGAGTATAGATAGATCAGAAAAGCAAGTTCTATAAATTCCTGGTGTGTCATGTCTGTCATGCAAACCATAACCTCTAAAATAAATAACAAAGAGATAACAGAAAGAGGATGTATTATTAAATTATTATTATTATTACCTAACCTGCAATACAGTTTAGACAGCATGGCTTTAACTGTGTTTGTAAACAAATGGAGCTAGACCCATTTCCACACATTTTTGTTGACTTCAGCCCTTTCCCTGCAGAGAACTGCACATCTTCCATAAGTATTCTTGCAATGTGTGAAGTTAAGTCTTGTTTCTTAGCTCCCTCCTTCCTTCCACAGCCCTTACCCTTTCCATTTCTTCTGTCAGCCGGGGATATTATTTTAATCACTTTCAAAGAGGTTATTGTGGGAGAAGGAGGGGATAAATAAATGTGGTAATAATTGTTCTTACATGAAGAAGGAGGAAGTGGGAGGAGGGAAATACACAGGTTCATTTGTAATGCGGCCCTGCCATCCCCAGATGTTGCAGAAGCATCAGGATTGCTCCCTGCAAGAAAAATTGGATTAGTCACAATCTTGTCTACTAATGGACACACTCTGTGATCTTTAGAGCTTCATTTACTGGGTTAATAGTGCTTTGCCTGAGTTCCTTTGCGATGGGGAGGGGGGAACCTGTAGGAAGAAATATTCTGGGTGCAGTCCACAGCCACTGACACGAGTAATATCATATTCATCACAGACAGACCTCATATCTCATTACTGCTGAAGAGTTTGCCCCTGAGGCATTTGAGCTCAGTCAGGCCAGGCCCCTCATGTGGAACCGTTCAGGTATATTGTGAAATGATTTAATGCGATAATAATGTCCACTTTGTGAGATAGATTATGTTTTTTATAGTGGCTGATGGTTAATGAATGATACATTAGCAAACATCACTAAAACATTATTGAGAAAATGCAGCTGAAGAGATAGTAACTCCCTGATTCCCCCCCACACACACTCCCACCCCTCTTTGATGCATAAAAATGAAAAGCAGAAGAATTTACAAGGATCAGAAAACTTAGCGTTTTTGTTAACGTACCAGCTCTCACCCTTTTTTTTTAAGAGAAGGTGGGGGAGCAGATATTTTAAAATGTTGCAAACATGAGCTGAAATATCTTTTCTTAAATCAAATAAGAATCAATGAAAGTGCAAACCTGAACAAATACATTATATGTTGACCCAGTTTATTAGATGAAGCCGTTCATTCTGATTTGATTTATCTGGCAATACACTGCTCAGCTGTGAAATGAGATAAGAAGAGCCTATTCACCTTATTTACAATATTATAGTGGTGCCCGCTAGCACCACGATGGTTAAGGGTCTGTCAGCATTTCCATTACACACCCTATTTTTAGGAGTTTATAACATGACCACAGATTCACTCTTGGCTGCAAACTGGCAATCCAAATCCCATTGAATAGATGGAAAGATTCCTATTGAATTCAATGGACTTTGGATCAGATCCAAAACAAAATTTGGAAAGATCTATATATTTATTTATTCATTCATTCATTCATTACATTATTCAGTCATTGTTGCTGTGCATAGAGAAGAAATACAAATAGGACCAGATTCTCAGTTCATGTGAAGCAGTGTAGCTCCATAGCTGATTTATAGCAGCTGAAGACTTGGCCCATTATACCTGCTCAAACTGACTTATTTTTATTTTATTTTGCTCCTTTCCAGTCAATATTTTGATTTGCTGTGTTGTATGGCTAATGTCTATTCCTAAAAGCTTTTTTTTTTGTTGTTCACTAACAAGGCTAAGGACAACATTTTCAAAAGCACTTCAATGACTTTTCAATGAGATTTCTGCGCCTAAGTCACTAAAAAATTTGACCTTATGGTTCATATCCCAGTGTTTTCCCAATAAATCTTCAACAGCTCTTCTTGAGGAGGAATTTCCTCTCCAAATTGAATGAGAGAGACTTTTCATTTGCAGCTCAGGATTGATTTATTTATACCACATAAGCTTTGCAAATACAGGTTCAGTCCAAATTTCCTTCATGTTAATCTGTCAAAGTCTGACCTGAAAGAACCTCATTTTCAAGTGAAGGAGACAAAATTTGTCTTCCTAGTCTTCCTGTGAAGCAAGGTCTTTATTTATAGCAAGTTGCATTTGTACACAGGTGTACAAACCGTTACACAGGTCTAATCCTCAGCTGGTATAAATCAGTGTAGCTCCACAGAAGACAATGGAGCTACCCTGATTTACACTAGCTGAGAATCCAGCCCGCAATATGCACATGCAAATCTCATTATGGTCTACAGATAGCTAGTCATGTGTACCTGATTTGCACACATACACTGGGACTCTACACACATACATAGGTCATGCAAATGTGTACACACAATTCCGTGTCTCTGAGTATCTGACCCTCGATGTTCTGAATAGCATTTTTAATCACAATCTTGATATTTAACATACTTATTACAGTAACCAAAACACCCTTGTAAGGAATCACCATTAGTGATGAAGGAAAAGTTTCATGTACAATACACGTTTTACCTTCCACGTATCCTTCCTCATGTTACACTCCCATTGCACTCCTCCAATTTTCCTATTTCTTCAGAAAATGGAAACGTTTTACATAGTGGCTGAGAAGAAAAAAAAATCTCGTTAGATGATAAACAATAATAACTTGCCTAGTAGTAAAACTGCTAGATTTGAAAGGGGTAGGTAATTTTCACAAGGATAGAATGGATCTTTATCTTTTAATTAGATATTTGATAAGTATTTGCCATCAATCTAGGCCATTTACACCCAGACAGATACATCCATGTATGTAAGCAAAGGCCCCTGCCATAGGCTCACTGTGGGAACTGAACTTGTGGCCTTAGTGTTTCAAAGCATGCACTTTGAACAGCCACACTGCATCATAAACCTGGATTTACAATGCTAATTTGGGGTCTCACAGCCATCCATACTGCACTACGCAGACCTTCTCACTCAGGGCCATGGCTTGAGCTGTTTCCACACTGCAAAATGACAAGGTTTGGACCTGAGTCACAGCAGCACTAGGGCTTTGACAATACTCCTAGCAGGGTCCTTGGAACCAGGTCCTGAGGTTTTTCTTGACCTGAGTCAGACTGATAGATGTGTGGATGGAAGTGGGGGTTGGGCTCAAACCTGAGTCAGAGCCCAGGTTTAGCATGCAGTGTAGACATACCCGAGATTACTCTAGATTTGCATCAGTGTAAGTGAAAGAAGAGATTGGTCCATAGCTGTTAAAAATAATCATGTATTCTTTTGGGGGGGGGCACTAATGTGGCATGAATCATAATTATGCTATAAAATAATTATAGTCATTATGAGAACTAAATTGTTTTGATTTCATCATAGATACTGTGAAGGAAACCCAAGGAAAAAGGTGAATATGTGGGCAGAAATAGTGATGAGGAATTTAATAATGTGATTTTTATTATAACAGCACCACAGTTACAGGGACTTGCACATTCCATTGCTGATAGGAATGAATGTAACTATGAGCTAGCTGCGGCCCAGTGTCCCCCCCCCCCCCCATGTGGTATCTGTGTGGAAGATCGGTGGGATGAGATGACAAGAGCTTCAGAGATGCCGCCAATTCCCAGCCTGCTTATTTGGGGGTGTTTTTCATTCATTTCATTTCTGTTAATAAGGGACATTGCAAAGATTTCCCCAACACTTGATGAGATTCCCAGCCTGATGTGTCTAAGGCATCTCTTCTGCATTAATAGCACATGGGCACACTGCTGCACCCACAAGAGCCCCAACGACCAGAGTGGCCTTGTCATGGGGTCCACTCGCCACAGCAGCACCATCTGCTGGCCACCATGGGGATTAGCTCTGCCAGCCGGTGTGCCCTCTCCAGGTGCCTCTCCCCTCATCTTCTCTGCCTGCAAACCCACCTCAGTTCAAATACTGCAGGGTCCTCTTCATGACTCAGGCCTCTGGCCATGACACCATCTGTATTTCCCCCTTCCAGGGGTTAGGTATCCCTGTCCACCAGTCAAGCCACCTCCCCAATGGCAAATGGGGGGACCCAGGCCCACCCAGTACTCGGGATCCCGACCAGGGATGCTATAGATAGCAGGCTCTTGCTGCAACTCTTTAACTTCTCCCCCAGTGCTGCTTCAATTCCCTGCATGACTTCCCCATGGCCCCAGCACCTTCTTTGACCTCTTCTGAGGGTATTCAGCCAGAAATTCCCAGCAGCCAGCCAGGGGCTCCCTCGTGCTCCCCCAGGTCCCTGCCAGCAACTGCTCTGTCCAAGGTGTTAGCCTTGCTGCAGCTTGCTAGGAGCACAGTCCTCCCTCCTTTCTGGGACGGGTGTTGCAGGCCCATGAGGCCTCTATTAACCCCGTCCTCTCCAGTGTGGGGTCTCCACACAGACACCGCCATCTCCCTGTCCACTGTCAATGCAGGATCAGGGCCTACATCGCACTGTAGTATTGTCTCTGTTCCTAAAACATTACTTTATTTTTTCCTTTATTAGGCTGAATATTTTCATTAACATTTAAGTGCCCCATCATAGTGTACCTGGATTGTTCGATGGGCCAAATCCTGTAATCCTTATTCAAATGAGATTCCCATTGGAATCAGACAATCAGGATTTCAAATTTGACATTAGGCTTTGAAAATCTTTCTATCACACTGGAACTATCTCATTTGTACTGAAGCCACCTGTTACTGTAGACTTCTAGGAAACACAGTTTAGGCTTGTCATCTAACAAACTTGTTTTTAACGCACAATCTATTCTGATGTTTTAAGCACCAGGCATGCAGTGACCTCACTACAGAGCTCACTGTCTGCCCTTGATCCCTCAGAAAGACAGTGAACACTCCAGGTGGCTGACCCAAGCTTTGTAATACCTCTCACATGAGAGCCCTCAGGGCACAGGAGCAATTGTTCATGAATGCAATCTGGTCCTCTAGGAGAGGAATGAGCAGAGACACTCATCTATCCCTGCAGAAGTGTCATCACCTCATGGTCACTAGGATGGAAGGAAGCTGATGGCACTGTCTGTCAATCTAAAGCCCATAGAGGTCAACAGAAAGATTTCTGTTTACTTTAGTCGACTTTGTGCCAGGCCCCAAATCAGCATGGATGTGATTCTTGTCTGTCACCATGAAGAGATCAATGAGACCAGAGTTGTCCCTGTCCCATCCATCTCCACCCTCTGACAAACAGAAGCTAGGGACACCATTCCTTACCCATCCTGCCTAATAGCCATTAATGGACTTAACCTCCATGAATTTATCTAGTTCTCTTTTCAACCCTGTTATAGTCCTAGCCTTCACAACCTGCTCAGGCAAGGAGTTCCACAGGTTGACTGCGCTGTGTGAAGAAGAACTTCCTTTCATTTGTTTTAAACCTGCTGCCCATTAATTTCATTTGGTGGCCTCTAGTTCTTATATTATGGGAACAAGTAAATAACTTTTCCTTATTCACTTTCTTCACACCACTCATGATTTTATATACCTCTAGCATATCCCCCCCCTTAGTCTCCTCTTTTCCAAGCTGAAAAATCCTAGCCTCTTTAATCTCTCCTCATATGGGACCCTTTCCAAATCCCTAATCATTTTAGCTGCCCTTCTCTGAACCTTTTCTAATGCCAGTATATCTTTTTTGAGATGAGGAGACCACATCTGTACGCAGTATTCAAGATGTGGGTGTACCATGGATTTATATAAGGGCAATACGATATTCTCCATCTTATTCTCTATCCCTTTTTTAATTATTCCTAACATCCTGTTTGCTTTTTTGACCGCCGCTGCACACTGCATGGATATCTTCAGAGAACTATCCACGATGACTCCAAGATCTCTTTTCTGATTAGTTGTAGCTAAATTAGCCCCCATCATATTGTAGGTATAGTTAGGGTTATTTTTTCCAATGTGCATTACTTTACATTTATCCACATTAAATTTCATTTGCCATTTTGTTGCCCAATCACTCAGTTTTATGAGATCTTTTTGAAGTTCTTCACTGTCTGTTTTGGTCTTAACTATCTTCAGCAGTTTAGTATCATCTGCAAACTTTGCCACCTCACTGTTTACCCGTTTCTCCAGATCATTTATGAATAAGTTGAATAGGATTGGTCCTCAGACTGACCCTTGGGGAACACCACTAGTTACCCCTCTCCATTCTGAAAATGTACCATGTATTCCTACCCTTTGTTCCCTGGCTTTTAACCAGTTCTCAATCCATGAAAGGATCTTCCCTCTTATCCCATGACAACTTAATTTACTCAATTTGTAGATGGCAGCCCAAAGCTCCCCGGGCATTTTTCCAGAATTTCAGTGAGGGGAACCTGCTGAATCTCAAGACAGTGTTGTGCCTTCCTCTGCTAAGATCAGTGGTTTGCATATTTGTATTGTGGAGAGACAGGGGCATCTCAATAGTGCAGCAGGGAGGAGGGAATGGGGGCAGCTAGAGAGCTTGGACACCTGCAATAAACCACTGCCTGTACAGGGTGGATCCCTTGAATGTGACTGGTATATCGAGCTCCTGACTGTTTCAGACACCCCACCAATGCACAAGAAGGGGGACTTGATTTTAACCTGCCTTAGATCCTACTCCCAACCATGGAGGAACAAGGATGGTATTTGAACCTGATCTGCCATGTGCCCATCACACACATAGCTGTAATGGAGGGGGGACTTTTTAGTCCTGTCTGTTTCAGGAGTGAAACAGCAGAGAATCCCAGCCACTGTATCAAGGTACCTCCCACAATGAGGAAGACCCCACAAGAGACAGCCCTCGAACATGCACAAGGGTATTTATTAGCCCCTCTACCTGGTTGCAGCCATAACAGGGAATAATCACAAAGTTTCATCCTGCCCCAGCACCTGAGGACTCATGGTGTTTTAGACATAAATGGATGGAGATTCACACATCCCTTCCCTCAACATGTCTTCTCACCGTGCAGCCTTCTCTCTCCTCAGGCTCGTCATTCCTCCCTCATCACTCATTCCTCAGACCATCTACCATTTTTCTCTCTTGTCGCTCCTCCTTCATTCCTGAGGCCTCCTTGTTCAGCCCAAGGGGCACCTCCCGTCATCTTCATTCTTTTTCTGCATGGTCCCTCCTCCTCCAATTCCTCATAGTCCTTCCTCCTTCTCAGCACAATCCCTCATGGTCCTTCCTCCCTCTCCTCCTCCTCCTCCTCCTTGGTGGGATCCCTCATGCACGCTCCTCCTCCTCAGCACTGTCCCCTGTGGTACTTCTCAGCCCTTTTCATCCACTGGTTCTGTGTCATCCCTCACTGTTGCTCCTCTGTGGTCTCTTTCATGGCACTTACCTCAATTCTTGCCCCTTGTCACTTCTCTGTGTCCACTCAGTCACTGCTTTCCCTCCACCCCTCTCCATGCAGATGCCAATCTGTGTTTAAAGATATTTTGCACCAGTTTTCAGAGGCTCAATTTGCTCTCCTGGACTCTGGGGTCAGAGCATTATGAGCCTGCCAGGCAGCAGCCGGGCATGAAGTGCTGACCTCACAGTATTGTTGCATCATCTCCTGTGATGAGATCTGTCAGGGACACTGGACAGTCTCAGCAATTTCTAATCTACCCAGTTAGCCCCCCTGGAGTCCCCGGTCTTTACATTGATTACTGGGTTTAGAACAAGAAACTAAAGAATCAGGATACACAGGCTGTGTGGTGTATAGAGCAGGGTTTGGAAGTCAGGGCTCCTGGATTGCACTTGTGGCTCTGCTGCTGTGGCTTTGGATGAGTCCTTTCGATAATATTAACCTCTTAATCCCCAGTCACCAAATGAAATGCTCTGAGCTCCAGGGAGGGGGCATGGTGCTAGAACACGTCAGGCTGTTAGTAACCACCCCAGCTCTCTTGGCTCCATGTGCTGATGTCCCCGCTCCTTGCTGCTCCCCACAGGTGTGTGAGGGGGGAAGCATCTCCCCAGGCCCCATGTGGGATATTAGAGCCTCCTGGGAGCATCACCCCCATCCTGAACCTCAATGTTCACATATATGTACATGTCTGGGAACAGAAAAGACCCTTTGGATGGAAACTCACAGCCACCTACAGTTGATATAGCTCCAGTCACCCTGTTTGCAGGATTTAGGGGCTCACCCTGGTGTCCTAGCTAAGCCCCCAGCTCTGAGATTCCATTCCACGCCCTCTGCATTCTCAGTCAAGGCAAGGAATGAGGATGACTCCTGTGGCCCAGGTCAGTGATGGGCAAAGGGATCTCTTTAGAGCTCACACTCATCTCCCAGGGAAGTGTGAGGGTTATTTAATGAATCATCTTGAGGGGTGAGGGTTTTGAAATCGTTGGTTCAGAGAGAGAGTTCAGGGCCCAGCTACACTGAGAAATTCAACAGACTTTGCACCCATTTTCTTGGTCCTTGGAATGATTGCTCAGCTGCGCCGGCTGCTGGGGAGGGGGTGCAGCTTCTTTGAAATAGGTTTTGGCAAACAGACTTTTCAGGACCCTTTTGTGTGGA
The DNA here is from genome assembly GCF_011386835.1 of Chrysemys picta bellii. Classification (NCBI taxonomy): domain Eukaryota; kingdom Metazoa; phylum Chordata; order Testudines; family Emydidae; genus Chrysemys; species Chrysemys picta. The sequence continues at coordinate 176,217,784 of NC_088792.1, read as the reverse complement.
ACTAAATCCTATCCATCTCCTGCTCCAGCCAAGCTGGTGAGAGCCACTATGGAGATCAGGCATTGAAAATGATTTCGGAACACAGTCAGTTTCACTGTGTAACTGGGGGCGGAGTGGGCAGAAGCGGTGCCGGCTCTACCATTTTTGCTGCCCCAAGCAAAAAAAAAAAAAAAACCACTTGGACTGCCGCCACCTGAACTGCCGAAGCGCAAAAAAAAAAAAAAAAAAAGCTGCCCGGACTCTGCCGCCCCAAGAATGGACAGAATGCCGCCCCTTAGCATGTGCCGCCCCAGGCACGTGCTTGCTCTGCTGGTGCTTGGAGCTGGCCCTGGGCAGAAGTGTAAAGAATTAGTTATTCCCTATCAAAATGCCATTCCTTGCACTGACACCATTGTGACCCCATCACACTCCATGACAGAACACTTCAGTTAGATTTAGAAAGACACAATCTGTATGTTTGTGCAACATGCAAATTTAGGGCCCAGTTCTATAATCCTTACTCTGAATGGATAGTTCTTATTCACATGAGCGGTCCCATTGAAGTCAATGGCATTACATTAGTACACAATAGCACTAGTCATTTTTTGTAATAGTTGCAGCATGAGACTCATAATGAAAGTATTTTTATAGCACTATTTCCAAATTTCACAGTGTTACTATACACAGTAACAGCTCAGACAAACATAAAACATTTTTCTTGGTATTTCCCAATGTCTTTTATAACAAGGAACAAATGCACCAAGGGTATCTTTCTCCCCACTACCATAGAAGGCAACCATTTGAATCTTTTTAAACAGTGAACAAAGCCCAGTTTGATTGTTCGCATGGCGCTTTTTAATGATGACTGCAAGTGGACTCGACTGCAAATATCATGTAAGGTTTTCTTTCATAATCAGAGACAATGAGAAGGCCTGGATCTTTTTCTGCTTTTGTTTTTCCAAGAAAGATCTATTTCAATATTTTGTTAAAATTTATTCAACATGTTGCTAAGTATCTCAGCATAAGAATGCAGGTGAAAGGCAAAATTCCTGCAAATAGCCCTTCCTTTTACCTCCTCCATCCCAAACCTTTCATGTTGCATGAGGAGTATTTGTATGAAAGCTTTTGAAATGCAACAACTTTTCCTATTAGACTGTTTCCCTTGTGCCCCCCAACACCACTCAGTCCTTTAGAAAATTATCATCCATTCAGCATTTAGAAGATAGCTCTGAGTGCAGCACCATGTGTTCCAGATTTTTAACATAGATTATGTGGTTTCAAGAACTCACCAGTGGACTTTGGGATAGATAGGCTTGCATTGATTTTTGTGACTATTTAACGTTCTCCTGTGTGAAAAAAGACTCTAGGTTAAACCCCGGTCTCCTTGAAGTCAATGGTCAAGCTCTAATTGACTTCAGGGGTTGTCAGGATTTCACCTTATCTGTATAAATAGTTGGAAACTGCATTAGGGTTTATGCTCAGAAGTCTACAGTGCATTAGGCTGTAATTTGGCCAGCACACCATCCATTCTACCCAGCTGCCTCCATTCTCTACAGTAGGCTCCAGCATGCATGAACAGTGAGTATGACTGTGATTGTTTATATGCCACATTAAAAAAAAAATTTCTTCTTGCATAGTTAGCGTCTCATTAATTGTCACTGTAATCCTAATGACTCATGCAAGTGATGGCTCTGATGCCCACATTCTAAACTGAAACACTCAAGAACAAGGTGTGTCGTATTGTAATGTATGTTCTGTCCTTTGTTTACGATACCCATTATGATCCGTCACAAAGAGAGAAACCCACAGCTCCTATTTGAAATCAACACATAAAGAGCACTTGCCTCAACTCCTCCTGTACTGCCAATACACACCAGCAAAGTCAGACTCTCTCCTCATGAATCATGCATAGACTCTGCCAAGCATATAAAAATGATGGGGAAATGTGACTCATCTGTGTGACCCTATTTTGATGGATAGAGCCTTACTGGCTTATGAGTGAATAAGGAAAACAAAACCACTTGCACCGATTTTATTTTAAGTTGTCAGTCTAAGAAAAAAAAATTCAGACAGACAATCTAGCACCAGGTATGTGTATCTAGCCAGTATACAATATTTAAGGCTGACCCATTTTAACGATATGATCTATGATTATTTCATTCCCTTTCACTAATTGTGTAATGTCAGCTGAATGTCTTTGTTTCTCTTTGTCAGCTCATTTTCAGAAGCCTCCTAGACCAAGTGCCTGTAGTTCTGCTTGCATGTGTCCTGCTGTTCATTCAAGCATAGTTTAGTAGATGGCTCCTCTTGCACACAGGAATAGACAAACTTCAGCCTTTGGGTATGTCTACATTAGGAGCTGGGGGTGTGATTGGGTATGTCTACACTTGGAGCCGGGTGGAGCTTGTGGAGACATACTCGTGCTAGTTCTCATAAAGGCTAGCATGCTAAAAATACAATGTAGACATGATGGCGTAAGTAACAGACGGGGCGGGCTAGCCACCCTGTGTACGTGTCTATGGTCTCAGATGGGTATGCACTCAAGGTGGCTAACTTGTCCTGTAGCCCATGCTGCCATGGCTACACTGTATTTTCAGAGTGCTAGCTCAATGACAGCTAGCATGAGTATGTCTCCTTGAGCTGGAGGCCACACCCCCAGCTCCAAGTGTAGACACACCATCTCAGTGTAAGGCTGATAGGCCTAATTCTTCTCTCATGTAAACAGGTATAAGTCAGGAGTAACTCAGGTCATGTCAGTGGAGCTACACCATTGCAAATTTGTTGTAAGAAGAGAACCAAGCCCAATCTCATTGACAAAAGGCTAATGAATCATACCCTGATACTGAACAACAAGTCTGTCATGATGTTTGGAGAGAAGTTGTGATAATATAAATCATATTATTACACAGATTAAATCTAGGTACTTCACTCTTCAAGTTTCTTAGCCTTGAGGGTTAAAGCCTAATTTTTAAAAAGTGACCTCTAATTTTGGAGCTTTGCTTTTTGGGTGTCCAAACTGAGAAACTTTGGATCTCATCAGTGGTTCCTGACACCCTCAGGGGAAGTCAACAGGGACAGTGAATGCTCAGAACATCTGGACAATTAGGCCAAAAACTTCAAGTATCTCAAATTGGGCCCTATCAATAGAGGCATCCAGAACCAATGAAAATGTGGGCATTCATAGTTTTTTCTCCTACAGTTTGGCTTTGCCAGGTTACTTGTCTCTTTTACAGGACCTATATGCTCAGCTTTGACTCAAGACAGGGATCCTTGTTAATGTTGTGAGACTTTATTGTGTACCAGGCAGACAGAAGAGGGCTATAAAGAGATTGAGATGGTCTGGTGCAGTGCACTGACAAGCTGTTGCTCACAGTCAAAAATGTTCACTAACTACAATAACTGACGCTTTGGCTTATTAAATATTTAAATCAAGTGTCCCAGGGTTATTTTGTTTGTTCTTTGTTTTCTGTTTTTTCCCTCAATCATGAAGGAAGCCAATCACATAACCCTTCTGATAAATTACTCGCCTTGTCTTTCCAGTGAAAATACACCATGGATGAAATATTATAGTGCTTTGACACAAAGTGGAGCGTGGAGGGGTTTTTTAGTTGGCTTTTCAAGGCATTTCAGACTTTACATCTAACGTTTATTTTTTAGTGGCCCATACTACTACAAGTGTGTGCTGTCACTAAGAAGGTTAAGTCATGTGTTGATTCTCAGATTCATCATTACCCGGGAGGACAGATGAATCTGAAAAACATCAGAGTTGGGATTCTATTTAAATAAGCATCCAACAAGATGAGGCCCAAGTCTTTGATTGGGACCACTAGGTACAACCACAATACAAATAAATACCTAATAGTAAATAGTTCCAACATATTCAAACTATTCAGACCTCTTAAATCTGCAGGACTAGGGTAGAAATCTCACAATAGTTATTATTATTATTATTATTAATTGTTTATTTGTAGCACGGAGGAGCCCCAGTCATGGACCAAGACACCATTGTGCTAGGTGCTGTACAGACATAGAACAAAAAGACTGTCGGTCCCTGCCATAATCTAAATATAAGACAAGAGACAACAGGTTGATACAGACAGGGGAGCACAAGCTGGCAAAGATACCATATCGGTCAGCATGATAGGCAGTGGTCTGAGGAATATTTTAAAATGTGCTCACTACCAGAAATACTGTGAGAATGGTCTTTCTTTTGGCTTTCTGGTACCTGTAATTTCAGCCCCAGCCAACAACAAAAAAATGGAAGTAAAAGCAAAATATATCCAAACATTTCAGAACCTCGTGAAAGCTTCAGACTGAGTTTGAAACTAGAAATGGTGACATTTGAAGTAGACGGTGTCTTTGTTTTTTTCCAAACTGGTTCAGTCACCCTTAATCACCACCAATCTTCTGCCTATTTGAAACAAACACAAGGGGGAAATGATAGCAGATAACCATTTTCTATTATCAGTTTTAATAATGATAATGTGGGATTGTGCACCATTATCCCTTTATAGAGCAATAAAATTCAGACCCCTCTCTTTTGCCCCCTCTCACAGTGACTCCAAGTGTTCAGAATGCACCGCGCAACACCAAGATGACAGGAGGAGGAGAATGCTTCTAAATAATACGTTACCTTGACTTCACCAGGCTTGTTTTGTCTGGCAAATGAATTATGTAAACCTTCTCCACTCGAAACTGCTTCAAGTCAATTAATTGTTGTAATTACTTAAGATTTCTTTTTAATGAATATGACTCTCCGGGGATTAGATGATATCCTGTCATCTGTAGGCCTGATAAATGAAATGTGATTTGTGGCTTGCTGCAAACTGAACCCTTGCACTTGAACAATGTCTCCCTTTCCTATGTGCTCATTAGAGGAAGAAATGTCCTTGACGGATTTCGGGATGTTTGTTATAGACGATTCCTGGTAAGATCGCATAGTAAGCAAATGAAACAGCGCACTTACCCTTCTTCCTCTCCTTTACTTTGGATATGGGAGCCGCATTAACACATTGACAATTATTCAAGCCAAAGACATGACCCCAGTGAGGTTACGCATTGTAATTGCTACCAGCTTAGCTGTTCCATCTTTCATCGCCATTGGGTGCATTGAAATGTGAAGGATTAACAGTCACTTGGTGCTGAGGGAGGCCCATGCTATAGAATGAGCTGAACTACTTTTACAACCTTCCCTCCCCCCCCCCACTCCACTTTCAGCTTTGCCAGATTTGACAAGTGTGTTATATGTGCGCAGTACCTTATTTCTTGTGCTCCTCAAGAAAAGGAGCTGGCTGGTGCTTGCGGATGGACACAATCAGAGACAGCATGACAAAGCCATGAAGCCTGCCTGAATTCCTACAAACAGTGTGACTGCTTATAAGCCAATTTCAACTAACCTTTCCCCCCCCACCCCACCCCCCACAGTGTCACATACTCAATATAATCTAATCACTGAGACTCTGAAAATATAAAGCAGGTGGAATTTTCCATATTCAAATTCCATTGGCAAAGAGGGGAGGGATAGCTAAACCCAGGGTTGTGAGTTCAATCCTTGAGGGGGCCACTTAGGGATCTGGGGCAAAATCAGTACTTGGTCCTGCTAGTGAAGGCAGCGGGCTGGACTCGATGACCTTTCAAGGTCCCTTCCAGTTCTAGGAGATAGGATAACTCCATTAATTTAATTTAATTTAAACAACCAAATACAATAAGCTATATAGAACAAAGGGTTGGCTGGAAAACAGGCCAAAATGCTGCAATGATGGGAAACCCTATATTACAAGCAAAGGCCACTTTGACCCTTAGCCAGTCAAAAGAGAGGGACCATCTCAAATATATTTAGACATCTATAAAGCTAAACACATTTACACACACTAAGGCCCCTACCTTGCCAGATGATACATGCTAGCAGATCCTTGCACCCAGACAGAGATCCACTTAAGTCAATGGTGTTCTATGTGGTCAAAGAAGTCCATCTGTCTTCATCTCGTTGCAGGATCAGGGCCTAAAAAAACAACAGATTGTAAAACACTATGCTAATATAAAACACCACAACCACCACCACATTACATATGACTACCACACAAAGGAATAGCCAGCAATGATATTCTAAAAATAGATAAGAGCCCACACAAGAGCAGCACTGATACAGCAAAAACAAAGTTTTCACCCTGATGCAATAAGCTAACATTCAGATTTGAAGCATCAAGGGATAGGAAGGCATGGGAGGTGGAGGATGAAGTGGGGAGGGTGATATTCCTGGATGGAGAGTAGGAGGCAGGCATCAGTGACTCGAAGGCATGGGAGATTTCACAGGAGAGATGGAAGTGGGAGGGAGGTATCGGGGTGGAAAGAAATGACTAGTGGGCTGGCATAGAAGGGAGAGGCAGGAGAACTCCCATGAGGGAATTGCTTTGGCTCTTCAGATCAACACTGGTTTGGATGAAATAAGAACTAACCCAAAACCTTGCCTAAATTCTGAACCCATCTCTTTTAAACGTTTGGGGGGAGGGCAGGAAATGGTTAATTTCTTTCATCCAGGTTCTCTTGGATCTGTACTTCCTGGTTCCAGGTAGGACTGGAAGCAGGAGTACTGAAATACCATGAGAAGGGCTATTTTTGTGGCATCATGGGCCAAACTATCAACAGGTTGTTTTCATCTGCTTACTACACCAAAGACATTCAGATCATTTTGGATTAGATGAACCTATCATGTTCCCAGCACACACAGAGTTACAAATGAAACAAATGCCCTTTCCGAAAGGGTGCAACACAACACTACTTTATTGTTTCGAAACCACAAGCCTATCAAATAACAACCAAATACAAAAAAAGACATAGCAGGCTGCTACCTAAGGCAGCAAGGCAACAATTCCACTCAACTTCCTCCAGACTGGCTCTTTTGCAGCCGGACTGCTGAAGACCCAGATCACATGCTTCCGGACAGAGTTCCCTAGCTTTCAGGCAGGAGCAGGAAACCCCAGAGAATTTAAAGTGATAGCTTACAATTTTAACAGTTTTCAATATACCACAGAACAGTGCCTCTGAAGTGTTTGAGGTACATCCAGCGACAATCAACACAAAGGTCCTGAAAGTGCTCAGTAAGGGCCTGATCGAAATCCTGCTGAAGTCAATGGAAAGTGTTCCATGGACTTCACAATGAATCAGACCCCAAAAGTACAACCAGCTCTTGAAGACAGAATGAAGAGCGAATTCTGTTTTAATCAATGGTCCAAGTTCTGCCAGATACAGCAATGGGATTACACAAGTGGAATGAGAGAAGAATATGGCCCAATAAGTCTTCCCTGAATTTCCTTAGATGATTGAATACCCTGTAATGGACTAAATCATATGTGTTTTCCTAGTGTTTCTTTGCTGCGGAAAGGAATAGTAGTTTTCTTACTCTGCATAGTAGCTGTGAAGGTATTTCACTTCCATTGTTACATAGTCTTGACCTTTCAAAGCTGAGATGAAACATTCATCTTTTTCTACTCTCAGCAGCCTTCAGCAAGGTGTCCCCTGCTCTGGAACTTTTGGCAATCTGACAAAGGCTCCTTCCTACATGTCAGTTCTTGTTATCTACTTTATCTTCTTGACATATGACACACTTGTCAGATTGCATTCTTTTCAAAGTTCCCTGTGTTTGCCCGTTCACAGGTGGGAGATTCTACAGCCCCATTTTAGTAGTTTTTTCTTATGTTGCAGTTGCAGCCTTTCTTGCTGACTGGAAAGAGCATAGCCAAAAAGCCCTTTTTGCCACTTCTGGTTTGGCATTCCACACTGCAAACAGCAGCAACTTTTTGGATGCTTCATCAACTGGCCATAGTAGGTTTCATGCCCTCTTTGTGACAGAGGTATCCTTCCTAGCTTCTGTAGTTAATCTGCTACTAAATTAGGACCTTGTCACATATGTCCCCTGCTGTCTAATGGAAGGGAGTTTCTTCCCCCTCACTCTCTCTGTTATGGGAGGTTTTACTAGGGCAATGCCCCTCCTCACTCTCAGAGCAGTCATCTTGGATCCTCCTAAAGCATTCATCCATTCTCCATCTGCAAAAATCACATATGGTCTCCCCCATATTTCTGTCTTCACTCCCAGGTCCTCACACCAAGGACAGCCCATTGAGCTATTCTCCCTGTTTCCACTCTCTTAGGAGCCTAAATACATTTCTCTCCTAAATGGCTTAGGCACTTTTTAAAATAGAATTAAGGCCTTGTCTTCACTAGAAAGTCCCTCCCAACAGAGATGCATCTGATACCAGCAACATAATTATTTACAATAGACATTCATGCTCAGGCTGTAGCCTGAGCTCTGGGACCCTCCCACTTTGCAGGGTCCTAGAACCCAGGCTCCAACCTGAGTCCAAACATCTACCCCGCAATTAAATAGCCTTCTTAGCCTGAACCCCGTGAAACCGAATTAGCTGGCACAGGCCAGTCACAGGTGTCTAACTGCAGAGTAGACATACCCTAAGTCACTTAGGCAATTTTGAATTTTTACCCAATCAATTTAAATTGTTACCAAATGTTATATTTTAAATAAACTAAAGCTAAATCGCTCTACAGTGCAACCTAACAATATTGCGCATTGTACCTTAAAGAGTCAATTCAGCAACATTGTTAAGCACGTCTAACTTTGAACACATAGGTAGTTCCATTGACTTCAACTGACTTAAGTATTTTGGCTTGACCTATGACTTCAATGGGACAACTCACATGCTTATAGTTAGGCATGTGCTTAAGTAACTTGTTCAGCTGAGGCCTAGAAGTCTTCCAAAGCCTTCACATTAACACTGCTACAATATTCCTATTATAATTGTCATCAACAGTATCATCCTTTTACAAAGCAAACAAAATTGGCAGAATCATAGTACCTGAACCTGTAATCCTTACTCAGGCAAAACTCCCATGTCCAGTAAGGACATGGCTGAAATTTAAAATGTGAAGGAATTAAAAACCCGTACTTCAAAAAAAGTTAATTAAACAACAACATTAGCGAGAGAGAGAAATACAATAAAAGCCTTTAAAAAGTGTTGTCTCTTTATCAAGCTGTTTCCAATCATAAACTAAAGGTTGGAATATTTGATTATACTAATAATAAATACAACACAGGCTTTCAGAAAGTGCCTATAGGCATATATTTTATACTATATAGTAAACATTTAAAACCATGTGTATCAATAATTAAAAGCAGGAAGAACCTCCCATTTATATTTGGTACGTTCTCCCTGTTATTTTATGCATGCTGAGTATAATAATAACAATGCCTATCTCAGAGGTGTTGTGGAGCTTAATTAATTGGTATTTATAAAGTGTTTTTGAGATCCTTAAATAAAAGATACTCTATACATGCAAAGTATTATGTGAAATCATCATTCTGTCCATTCTAAATCTTTCTTCACCTCTTGCTCCCCTGCGACAAAATCCTATTTGAAAAATCATTGTTATTGAAATTGTGAAGTACAATCAATTTTTTGAATACATATAAATCGGTCATCTGTGACATACACTGTAACAATGAAAAATGAATCAGGATTACCCATAACAGGCATTCTGTCTAATAAAACTTGTACTTGACTTTCAAATCAAGTTTTAAAATATAATGTATTGCTAAAGCAGTGTAGCAATAACAGTGTCTTCCTATTTAAAAAGAATCACATGCAAAAAATAATTCATTTCTATCTCTTTATTAGTGACATGGTATGTGGTGGTATACTTTAATAGATTATCAAGATATGTTCTTCTGAAATAATTTAGTTCATCCTCATTCAGGCCCTGATCCAGGAAAGCACTTAAATATGTGATTAAGTCCTTCCCTGGATCAGGGCCTCATTGAGGCAAATGTTGACTACTTTGCACAATATTGTAATCCACAGACTTAAAGCTCTATGCAATCTGATGTTTTCTGAACAGTCAAAAGTGCCTGAGAAGAGACAAGAAATGGTACATTCTTGCAATTAATATTCTAGCCTTCATCTATGTTTAATTAATCTGGAGACAGTTGTGCTGAAAAATGTTTTAGAGATGTTGAGAAGTGTGCTGAGTTCTAAACAGTTTCGATTGTTGTTAAGATCTCTCACTTTCTGGATTCTCATTTCTGTGTTTAATAGAAGTCCAGCATTTTGTTAAGGATATCCAAGAGGATGGCTTGTGATTCTTAAATATGCCATAGAAATAACACAGAGAAAGAGGTTAGATATTTTATAGCATATTGCAGTCAACGCAACACAGCAAAATCTTTTTCACCATTGGCTTGTCCAATTCACTGCATATCGTGCAAGTGCCCAAAAGGTATATGTGGCAGTGTGCAAAGGGAAAGTGGGCAAGTAACAGGAAAGAAGCTCCATTGCGATGTTGCCTCATTGTGTAGAGCACAGCGGGTAACATAGCAGATGTTATATATGTGCATGTCAGGCACAGGAATGAAAATATAGGGGCATGGCAAACCAAAAAGCAGACATGGAAACCGGTTAAAGGCCAGCACTCTATGTTCCCCCCTACCCGTGTATTTGGAAGCTGAATTAAAACAAGGGTTCTGTAAAGCTGCTTTGCACAACATGTTTCCCAAGGGAAAGATGTGAGAGGAGGACACTGCTGAGGCGCACGCCGCATCATAGTGGAGACATAGAGCAGCTGCAGAATGGAGCATCCCCAGAGTGTTTGGCAGAATGCAGCTTCCAGACAATCCAATGGGCCATCCCTGGGGGCCATCAGAATAGTCCCAGACGTGCGTGGAGAAAAGGAGAGGAATAGTGGGGACACAGAGCATGACCTTGAAACTGTCGCATTCCCCCACTGTAAACATTCTCCCACAGCTTCAGATAAAGAAGGGTAGCTATTTGAAAGCCGCCTCTACATTCCCTGTCTACTCGTATGGCAGCCCCTAATGCAGCTAACTGCAGGAGCAGTTCAAATATACAAGGTTACAGGATAGAGTAGCAGTCAGCTTGCCCAGGCCTCTCTTCTCTGCTCCCATAGTACATTGCTCAGAGCAGCAAGAGCAACACACGGCCCTCTGGTAAGTTGGGGAATGTGGAAAGAGCAAAGAGAGGGGGGCATAGCAGGAAAGATGGGGTGGGCAAAGAGCATGAAAAAGAGTAGATGAAAAAAGAACAGAAGGGGGGGTAAGTGACCCCCCCCCATCTCAAAATAAGAATGGACAGGAGAGAGAAAGAGAGATTGACAAATGTACCAAAACATTGTGCAAGATGGGGCAGTGCAATGACTTTCAGGGTACCCAGATACCGAGAGTCACCCTATTGCCCTCTGCTCCCTAAAACCATCAGCCTTTCAGCCACTCAAGCATTCTCCTCTGGACTATGCCAGCCCTGTCTTCACCTTGCAGGTTAACAATAGGTGTACCCCACTTCCTCAGACCCGTTGAATTATTTCCCTGTGATATCCAGCCTCTGACACTGGCTATTCACAGAAATCCCAGATCCTCTGCCCCCAAAGGCACAATGTGCCCTACTAGTTTTACCTTAAATCACCACTCCTGTAAAACCACACAGCACTTTTGAGCACTTACAATAAAACAAAAGTAGGTTTATTAAAGAAACAATAGAGAGTTAACTAGTAAAAGAGAGAGAGTGGTGGAAACTAACTTTACCAAAGGGCACTGTACCCAAGTTAATGGCAAGCTGTGGGAAACACCACAAATTCAGTTCACAGGGTTTCTAGGACCATTTTCTTTGATTTCCCTCTGTTTGAGTATGCATTTCTTTAGTTTCACTTTGGTTTCAGCTGGGTCAACATAAAAGCAATCTCTTATTTTAGAGCTTGATGCACAGCCCACTGAAGTCAGTGGAAAGACTCTTAGTCTGTGTCTTTTCTAAGAAAACAGCTGAGTTCTAAACTAAGGTAAAATCTTAGCAGGTCCTAGAGGTAAAATGCTTGAGTTAACATGTTGAGGTAAACCTTAGGATCCTGCACAGCCTTTAACTCAACATGTTAACCTGTGTGAGAACTACAAACTGCCTTCTCTTCTCTAGGATTTTACCTCATTTTAGGTAACTACAGTTAAGAACATAGCCTTTTTTCCCCTTGTGAAGATAAGGCTCCATTGTCTTCAGTGGGCTTTGGATCAGGCCCTAAAATATGAACTCTTCCAGTCAGGGACTGTGCCTTCTTCTAAATTTCAAAGCTCCTAGCACATTGTGGGTACCCTAATAAATAATCAATCAATCATCATCATTATTATTATTTAACAGGGATAGTTTGAATTGAAAATATACCGGCCACTGTATTCTACTGGTAAAAAATATAGGATCTTCACTTGCACTGATGGAGGGGAGCAAGAATAGGGAAAAGGGCAAGGAGCATAGAAAGGGAGAGCAGGGTTTCTACAGCATGTTTTGCCCTCTCCCCAAGATTATAGAAGCCCTTCAGGCAGGACACAGCAGGGTTAGAATATTGGGTGTGCATATAGGGCTGGTGCAGATTCAACCAGTAAAGCAATTGTATGTGATGTCCTTTTTTCTGTACCTTAGGAATTTCTGAACAGACAAATAATGAGAATGCAGAGACCTAGATCACTTGTGACACCGAGACTGCTTGGCAAACGGTCCCCTGTTCTTTGCAAACAACTGTCATCTCAGAACTGACAAGATTGTTTCAGTATAACACAGGATGAGCAAAGTCACTCTGTATCTTTTTGCTGAGGAGATATCTTGGAGAGCGGAGATGTTCTCATGAAAAATTGGATCCTGTTTCCTGTGAAGCCAGCTCTGCAACAGATTGAAGTTTGGGGGGAAACCCTACTTCATTAGCTAGGAAAGGTAACCATTAATAAGTAAACCCAAGTTCACGTTTTATGATTTTGTTTTGTATTGTAACCATTTGTTCTTTGTCACTTTTACTAATAATTTTCTAATGCTTAGGAGCAGGAGAAAAAAAATCCTTACTACTGAACTTTTTATCTTAAATATGTTAAAAATTTACAATGCTATATTATTACAAGTTGACTGGAATCCTGTGTATGCTTGGAGCAATCTGATTGACTAACATAGTGGGTGAATATTTTGCTAAAAATGTTTGGTATGTGACATGCACAGGTTGTGTCATGAATCACAATAAAATAAAACAAAATAAAATGAATAAAACTCACCAACAGGGATTTTTAAGTAACATCTTTAGGGCCTGATCGAAAGCCCATTGAAGATATTCTATTGAATCAAGATTAGGCTCAGGTCCTTGCTGCATCAATATGCAGCGTATGCCCTTAGAATTAACAACCCTAACTCATTCCAGACAGTCATTTAAACTACTAGGAAATATTAATAATAAACAGTATTATTGGGCTAAATCCTTCAAATGGCACCTGAGCCTCTCACAAGACATTTATTGCAGGATCAGGGTATAACAGCCAGATTCTTAAAGGTATTTAGGCACCTGAAAATGAGAGAGGTGCTCAGTGGCATTTTCAAAAGCTCCTAACTCCCATTGATTAAACTGATAAATCAACAAGGGGCTTTTGAAAATCCCATTAGGAACCTATCAGCATCTTTAGGTGCCTAAATACTTTTGAAAATGTGACCCTAGCTCACCAAACACTAATTAAGGCGGCAATGCACAATACCTCAGTGGATATATTTCCTTTTAAACATTGGGGAGAAGGGAAATAACAGAAAAAAACAAAACCCAAGCAAACAAATCCAGCTGTGCAATTAATCAATCACAATTAAAGTGAAATATTAGATATTATCAGAATGAATCTAGATAAGAGTTACAATTACTGTAATTCAAGCACAGTACAGGCAGACAGATCCTCAGTTGCTATAAATTTGCACCAGCTGAGGATCTGGAAGGAATTTCTGATAGACAGTTTACATATTTGTTTAAATCATAACTGAAATGACTGCACATGCATAGCAAGTTATTTTTAAATATTCTTTCATAAGGGCAAGATGATTTTGAGTAATTAGCAGGGAGTATGGATGTCTGATTGTAATACAGTATTGTCAACCTCAAGAGCTCAAAAATCATGATATTGCCTTAAAGTTATGAGATTAAAAAAAATTAATAATAATCCATTGGCAGTTTTTTATTTGTTTTGGGTGTTTCAAGCCTTTAGGTCACACTAAAGTCACATATTCAGGCTTGTATCTGTGACTATGAGGTCTAGAAATTTCTTCTTTTTTAAAAAAAGAAAGAAAGCTGAGAGTCTCACAAAATCATTTGACTCCAGGAGCTGAAGCTTGAAGCAAAACATTAAATATTGTGATAAAATCATGAGATACTGCACACACTCACACACACACACTAACCTCACTACTGAAGGAAAAAAAAAAATATTCGGCAAAAATATGCAATTTTTCCTAGTATAATCAGCATGTAAATTTTTTCACACAGTTCTACCAGGCAGTAAATCTCCAAGAGGGAAATAAATAGTTTCTGAAGTATGGACTTTGTGAGGAATACATATATAAAACAGGCAGACAATCTTTTAACTTTACAGTTTTAAACCTTCCTCAAGAAAAAGAATGAAAACTAGAGAGTTGTATTACCTAAACATGCCCCTTAAGAATTCCCTTGTGCTTCTGAGTTCTTTCTCATCACTGTAAGACCTCCGCTAGGTGTGAAGCCATAAGCATATGAATGCTTGTCATTCAGGTGTATTTCCTATACCTGCCACACTGTGAACCCACCATGTCTCTGGCCCTGAGGAGAAGTTCTCTTTCCTTGCAGCAAGATTATGTTTTAAAAAGCTGACTTTTAAACCTCTTACTGAATTTTTTAATGGATTAAATTCATCATGTCACCAGCTGCTGTGCAGCTAATAGAGCCATAAAACACTGTATTAAAGGATTACCCATGCAAAATTTCCTCTTGTGCTAATGTGAATTTTAATACTTTTAACATTTAGTTGAGATGGGAATGTCCAAGAACAGCTTGTTCAATAGGTTGTTCTATAAAATTAAGTTCCTCAGCTCATCACAAATGCCAGGACTCCATTAAGTTAAAATTTTACAGAGAGGCTAAGATGATTCACTGTATAGCATTTGCAGGGAGGAAGGCAACATCTGCTTCTCCATTAATGCAATAAAAAGAAGAAGCAAAACACACATAAGTATCATAACTTTAGGGGAACTGGGCTGAACAGATGAAAGTGCTAGCTCCAAATTAGTTGAAGGTCAGTTTACACCATTTTGTACATTGGGGATAATAATGATGGCAATATGAAATCTTATTCCCTGAAATGCAGATAACAAATTCAGGACTTATTTCCCCTCTCACTTACACTAGTGTAAAGTCACGAGTAACTCCTCTGAATCAAATAATTTTATATTGGTGTCTAAAACAGAGAAGAATCATGCCTTCAAAATGGAGAGACCTTCAGATTCATTAATATTTATAAGCAACAATTTACATTTATAATTTGTGTATGTGAAATCATATTGTTATAAACAAAACCTTGTGGGCTAAATTTTGTCTTTGCTTCTGTCTGGTTTGCTGGAGCCAGGACTATAGTGGCCAAATGGAGGTTGCCTTCTCAGAGTGGTTCATGGTGACTGGGAGCAGAGTGTCTTATAGGGTACATCTACATTGCAATAAAAAACCTTTCGTGGCTCGGGCTGCGGGGCTAAAAATTGCTGTGTAGACTTTCAGGCCTGGCGTGGGAGCCCGAGCTCTGAGACCCACCCACTTTGACAGGCTTCAGAGCCTAAACATCTACACTGCCATTTTTAGCCCTGCAGCCCAACACCTATAAACCTAAGTCAGCTGACCTGGGCCAGCTGCGGCCATGCCACGGGTCTTTTATTGCAGTGTAGACATACCTATAGTGTCTAATAGTGCACGTAATACTGCCTCTGCAGATGGGATCTGGGTGAGTTACCTCCAGTGCCTACTACCAGGCATCTTACCTATATTGGCTTAAGCATGAAGATCACATATAGAATATGCAAGGATGTCTTTAACCAGGCACGATCCTTGCATGGGACAGTCTTTTGGTTCTATGTCTGTACAACATCCAGCACAATGGAGTTCTGGTCCATGACGGGGGCTTCTAAGCATTACAATAATACAAATAAATACTAAAACATATTATTATTATTATACCTTGCATTAAACCTTATATAACAGATTCTTGCATAGACTCCTTGTCCCTACCACACACATGCAGGACAAGCCAGAATTTAGCATAGTGCAGAGGTTTTCAAACTATGGGGTGCATTTGGGAGGCGAACAGCTCCGTGAGGTGGGGCTTGGGGAGGGAGCGCCACGTCCGCATCCTGACTCACCTCATCAGACCACCCAGCCTGTGAGTCAGTGTCAACATCTGCTGCTGCCATTCTGATTTCTGCTCCTGGCAGCCTCTGTGCCGAGCACTGGCGCCATCCCCAGAGACCATCACATGTGCCTCCCCCCACCCTGAAAACATGAGGGGGAAGGGGCAGGTATTGTGCCTATTTTTGTCAGAGATGGAGTGGGGGCTTAGCTTAAAAAGTTTGAAAACTGCAGGCACAGTATATATGAGTAATCAATTAATGGCACATTAAACCTACCAAAGCGCCCCCATGCATTAAGTCCCATACCACATTGCACAGCACTGAAATATATAGGAGTGCAGGCTGTCCTATGGACCCAATATCACACTACAGGGAGGGGATGGTACATAAAAAAAGACAAATCACTCTAACTTTCAGAATAACCATGTGAAAGTCAATTTTGCCCCATGGGCAGCAAGTCTAAGCCCCAATCATTCCCAACCATCAGGACATTAATAGTGACACGATCCTGCAAATCTTACTCAAGTGACTATTCCTTACTCATGCAAACAGTCCTGTTGAAGTCAAGAGATGATTTGCATGAATAAGACTGTGCAGAACTGGGCTGCATATCCACCCATCGTTAGAAGTAGTTTGAGGATAGCACGCTGCCAGTCAATTTTAAACATAAAATCATTTGACAATTTCCTGAAGGGGTGATTTTCACAGGCACAAATGGCCATTAAGGGCCTGATCCAAAGCACATTGAAGTCAATAGTAAGACTCCCACTGATTTCAACAGGCTTTCAATCAGGCTCTCAGTGCCTAACTCCCATTGACTTTCAATGGGAGTTAGGTGTCTAATTGTCACGTGTCTTTCAAAATTTCCTATACACCAAAGCAATAATATTTCCAAATGAGGAAGACTTCTACAGTGGCAGACAGCACACAATGTTAAACTATTTGACAAAATTTTGGAACAAAATATTTAAAAAACAGGTTCCTCCTGATGTTTCACTGTGAATAAAAAAGACGGTTATTTAAAATATAACACAAGAAGGTTTGGTGAGTTTTAATGGGAAAATTCTCAAGATACTGTTCTTTGCCCCAACTGAATTTTCTCCACAGCTCCATATTTTGTTCTCCATGTGTATTACTGTTCTGAGAGCCTGTCATTTCTTATCAGAATGAGAAAGGCTAAAGAGATAATATTTCAATAACATACTGGCCTGATCATAAAATAACTCAATGGAAATGTGTAACTGCCTCAGGCAGCTCAGCAGGATAGTCCGCAGTCAGATGATTTCTATTCTGTTTTTTTTTTATGGTTACATTTTCTGTTGTATCAGACATCCCCTCAAGTCTTAGTTATGCTTTTATTCAAAAAGGAGCACCACAGTATAAAGACCTACAAAACTTATTATGATATATTACTGTAAAGAAATAAAAGTTGGTGCCACAGTAGCATATTGATAAGGACAGGCCTGCCACATTAATTGACCTTTTTCATCTCAACCACCAGGGCTGAGGCCTAAGCATCCTAGTTGCTAAGCAACCGGGTCACTGCTTTCGGGCCTTAGATGCACACCACCCCCAAAAAATGTGATCTTATGAAGGAAAGCAGATGTTTGGCAGAAGAAAGTATTTCTTTCTTTCTTTCATTTATTTATTCCCCTTATGCAGGCAATGGAAATATAGTATCTCTGGAAGAATGGCATTGGGGAAGCCAGGATATGAAGTTTTACTGATGTAGATAGATCAGTAAAACCGTAATGACTCCACAGAAGCAGTTTGATGAGAACCCTAACAAGATGCTTTTGCTTTCTAAGTCATCAGTGGAGATGGCATGAAAAATGTATACAAAACACACAAATAATATTGATTGATCCTGCCTGGCGGATTCTGTTAGGGTGGGGTGTGCGGCAGGGATGCAAATGGTGCCAGTTTTGTACACAAGGTTTTTTACATTCTATCATAAACATTACTGCTTGCTGCTATGTTTAATGACAGGGCTTGAGGCAATACAACAGCTCCTAAAGGTCAGCTCAGATAGAAGTTTGTTCCTTCCCTCCTCAGTGTGAAGTACAGAAAAAGCCAACACTTCTTTTAAACTTTAATAAAGGCCATGGAACAAGAGCGTATGTCTCTGCTGGAAATCAGTTAACATCCCTATTCAACAGCATTTGTACAGTCCATATGTTCATTGCAGTTAGTCATATGGTTGAATCATAGGACTGGGACTCAGGAGATCTACATTCTAGTCCCAGTTTTACAGCAGACATGTCCTAGGACCTTGACCTTGGGCATATTACTGAGGCCTGGTCTATACCTAAAACGTAGGTCAACCTAGCTACATTGCTCAGGGCTGTGAAAAATTTCATACCCTGTGCAACATAGTTAGATCAACCTCAGTGTACATGCAATTAGGTCAACGGAAGAATTCTTCCATCAACCTAGCTACTGCCTCTTGGAGAGGTGGATTATATACACTGATGGAAAAACACCCTCCACTGATGTAGGAAACGCCAACAGTATAGTGCTATAGTGGCACAGCTGCACTGCAGTAGTTGTGCTGCTGTAACTGCTGAAGTGTAGACATACGCTGAGCCACTGTCTAAGTTCCCCATCTCTAAAATGGAGATAACCATATTTCCTTACCTCACAGGCAAATTGGGAACCTTATTTCATTAGCATTTATAAAGCACTGTGGGAGCCTTGGCAAGCAATTGTTATTGTAAAATAAAATTTCAGTTGAGAATTTTGTTCTAACAAAAAAACAATTACATTTAACAAAAACACTGGGATTAGGAGGGAGAATTTTAGGGGGTTCATGATTAGTTTTATTTAAAATGGTTCTCTAGAAATTACTTATGGTATTTAATATTACTTTGCTTGTTCTCCCAGGCACACAATAAACCACTATACCCTCTGGTAAAGTCTTGGCAATTGAAATATTTTCATTTAATTTTAGTTTTGCTCATGGTAGAACATTTTATTGGAGGCTGGGGTGTGAAGCATAAATGTGAAGGGACAGTAGACTGATTCAGGTGAAGGCTAAAAAAGCAGAAGTGGGATGGTGTCTGCAAGCCCTCTGGAATACTGGGGACTGTTAGAATGGCCTCCAGAATCTGGACCCCAAAGTTCAGTTCAGGCGACAGATGCAGCCCTGAGCATCGTAATATGTATCCCCTGGCCTCTGTTTCCCTTTCGTTCTAATTGTCAAATGTGGACCATATTGGGCATCCAAACTATATGGTTGTTCAGATGAGCACACAACAGGCAATGTGAGCATCTGTTTGCTTATTTGTCAATCTGAGTACCCAAATGCGGGATATGGAAGTCCTATTTAGGTGATCACATTTGCAAATTAGGTTCCCATGTGCAGGGTCCTCTCTTTCTCGTAGAATTATTGAGTCATATGGGGATGTCCGTGGCTTAACTATACATTCCTCTAGATCTTTGATATGCTGAAAGGTTGTGTTGGCTGCCTAATATTCTTACTCAAGATCATCTGTTTTCATGCTGTTGTGATGGATGCCACAAACATTACTAAGGACTGGTCTGCATGCACAAAGCTTTGCACTGATTCAACTAAATTGGAAACCCACTTCGTTAAATCAGTGCAAAAACTGCATCTAGACAAGCCCAAAGACAGATAGGTTTTAAATTTAAAAATAGTATGCAGAGTGCATGGGGATTTGGACAATTATTGCAGACTCGTGTTATTGCTTTTAAATAAGTAAGATCAGTCCGACAGGTCTTATTACCATGAACAAAAGATCTGCATCAGCAGAATTCCTTTTGGCTACTTGAGTTTAGCCATCTGACATAATGTTAATCAGTTGTAGCAGGTAAATTAGCACATCAGATTCTGTCTATATGGAATCCCAGTGCGGCTAAGATGTTAAATACCTACTTAGCCTTCACAGTTAACTGCCTTTGACATGTATTCATACAGAAGATAGCAAGACCAGTACTAGTGAATTTGGGCCTGATCTACTCTTAAAAGTTTGCCAGCATAGCTACATTGCTTAGGAGTGTGAGGAAAACCTAACCAACATAGCTCTTTTGGCAAAAGCCCTAGTGTTATACTAACTAAAATGTCCTTTAGCTGCATGAATTGTTCACTCAGACTCTAAAAGTATTTGCAATCAGCTCTGGTTTGAGTTCCAACAGCTTCCAAAAATTAGCAGTGATTTCCTTGAATTTTGTGCTTGTCAAAGATCACCCCATGAACACTTTTTGCCAATTGTTTTGCTCTCTCTGAAAATCTGCAGACTTTAGTAAGCTGCCATTTGCCATGTATTTCAAGCTCAAACCTGGTTTGTTGGAACAGGTTGCATGGGGTATATTCCATGGTATTTCTTCTCTGTCCCTAATGGACTGAGATAATATCATTTGGTCAGTAGGGTCAGCCTTGAGTTTTGGAGTTCCTCTGCTTTCCATACAATTGTAAGTAAAACATATGAGTTCTTAAGTCTGGCTAGGCACAACACAAAATTTTGCCATCCTCGACTGAAGCCACTAGAATCCAGTTGCACTTGAAAAATGTGCCTTGGCCAGTTAAGAATGTATACAGTGAACTGAGGAGTTAAATGGACACTTAATTACTGAGGCACGTAGAAATAGCATATTCTTTCTCCTGCAATTAACAAGGCCAGCAATAAACTCTACTGTACACACTCTGAACAGGATTTTCAGATGTCCTTAACTGGTTAATGAAAAACAGTTTCCTACAGAACAAAGCTGTGCATTGCTTTTCCATGCCATCCCAAATTGCAACTATCAGACATCAGCCATTTCAGTGGTAGTCTTGTTCAGGCCTGTTTCACACAGCACTAGGTAACATTTTCTCTGCATTGATTCGAGGTATTCAAATAAAGTGATGGATTTAAGGTGGAAACTGATGAAGAGCAACACATTAGTATACAGAGACTCTTTAAGCCACCTATTTTCCTTCAGTGACCTAGTAAAAAGACTAAGTGAAAAGTTGCTTTGTCACCTTTATCGTGCACATAAATAGCTTATTGGATTTTTTATGTTTTGGTTATGCTTTTGATCTGTAGCACATACTATCTCATTAAGAGGATATTATTTAGCTTAAACTTCAAATAATTACCATTTCTTACAGTAGCCCCTTGGGTGCTGCATAATAAAGTTCATGCAGGCTTCATGGCATGCATGGCAACATGTCATAAACTATCTGCTGGGATATGACAGAAGAGGTAGGGGGACGGGGGTGGAATAAAAAAGCTCAGACACTTTAGAGAGCTCGTCAAGGAGAGGTCAGTGCCTATCAGCTGATATACTGAATCCTAATTACTCAGGAATGCTCACCATGAGTTGTCTGATGCAGACTGTAATAAATCTTATGGCAGGCATTAGAGACACCTGGTTTCAGATCAGAATGTCTTTCACAGGTCTATCTAAATCAATCCTCTTTCTTCCCCTCCCTTGCACTGATCTCTGTCTGGGTGGGGAAAGAAAAATAAGTAGGTAATCTTATTATAGGTCTTGTCAGCCTGCACTAATACAAAACACGTAACGGGAGAAGCGGGGGGGAAAAAGGAGATAGGAGGGACTTAACCAGTGGAACAATTCCTGTCATCTGCCTTGCAGTCTAAAAAGCTTCTTTAAAAATTACCTTCAAATTGGCTGACGTTACAAAGTTAGATTTTGTCTAACTCTTATTCAGACGCAAGTTGAATTTGATGGTCTAAATCCATCCATTAAAAGCTGTTCAACATCATCCCAATATCATTGGTCCATAATTGTTTGGAGGAGAGGAGGAGGATGACCACTGTGTGACCTGGATCTTCAGCTTGTATAAATCAGCATAATTTTATTGGCTTTTATGGACCTATGTTCATTTACCCTAGCTGAGAATTTAACTACATTCATTTACTCATGTCTGAACGCTGGTGACATCATAGCAGAATTTTCTAAAGCCTTCAAGATCCATTGCTAACTTTGAGCACTGAGCAGCTGACTTTCCAGTGATCTGCTGCACACTATCCATCTTTCTCTTCGCTTGTCATCCCCTATTCTGATGACCCTCCACCATTCCTTCCATAATAACTTTCTCAAGGTTATTTCCCTCTTTATGCCTACTGTGTCTGAAGAACATAAGTTTACATCTATTGATTTCTGACATGAGGAGCTGCTTCTCTCCAATAATGTTTCTAACATGGGCATTCTTCTTTTTTTCCATGCAGGGGATAAGCAAGAGTCTTCACCAGCACATTTTCTTCTTGTCAACAGCATCAACCCCCACAATTCATATCCCTACATCGCTATGGAAAAAGTTAGGCTTTACGCCAGTCACACCTTTGTACATTTTGAGATGTCATAGTTTATCCACACCTTCTTAAGGGAGGCCATAGGTGAGCAAACCATCCCTAGTTTTCTTCTGAATTCTTTGGAACACCCTCTTTGATTGGGTATATACATGATCCCAGATAATTACATTCATCTATTAAAGAATCTAATCCTGTTTTTAAAGGAGGCAGCTAGGCACTTTAGGAAGGGTTGTCTTCCATCCTAGCTATTTAAATTTAAAAAACACACCTACAGCTGGGGCAATCCAGCAGGAGGGATGGATTTGACATCAGCCTTTTCTTTCTGGGCTTCCCCTTTCCCTTCCTTTTTTAACCACTACTGTTCCCTTCACTCACTTTGAGCTTTTCCCTCTTGAAGATAGATTTCAGAATCATTTGACAAAAACGAGACTTTTCAGAGTAATGAGAAGGCAAGAGGGCCAGATTTCAAACGGCTATAAGTGGGTATGGCTACTCTAACTTGGATGACATTGCCTCCACTTTCACCTGACCTCAGAATGGCCTGTGGAGTTGTGATCTACTGGGAGATGTGTGATTAGTATTGCCACTAACCTGCATCTAGTGCAAAGGAAGAAAGGAAATCTAGCCTCAGTGCTGGCACAATATACTCCTTTAAATCATCTGGATTGTAAAAGACAGATTGTGAGCATGTGCAAGAGAGGAGAGGGGAGCAAGGAGTTTTCCCCCCAACACTTGTACCTTCACCCTGTGGCTAGGCATAGACGCAATCCACATGCTCAGGAAGCATAGTTACTCCATGAGGCTAGCACCTACAGTGGCAATAGCTTTTACAAAGTGCAGTAGGGAAGGACAGTGGAGCGGGCTGTGGGGAACGCACACTGCACCTTGTAAGAGGGTGAACAGCAGCTGTGATCCCAAGAGCTCCATGCACTATGCCTACTGGAGTGCCTGCTTGGGGCACTGCCCCTGCGCACCAGCCCCCCAGTGTCTGCCGTGCCTTAAAGGCATGGCAGAGCCCTCTGTGTAAGATAACTTCAGTAATGATGCTCATGGGTTATCTAATTGATACATTTTCCTGCTCGAATCCTGCAGCATAGTATCTTAATACACTCAAAGCAACAGGAACCTCTGAAAAAAAACTTCACAGTAAATTAAGTACAATTAGCAGAGCAAATATTGACACCACTAGTCTTGGAGTGCTGTAATTATTCAGTCAGCACTTATTATTTGGACCATTTCTCAAATCAGCTGTCTTTGTAAGTGATCATCATCACAACTCCCTCCTAAACTAGGGTATCTTAGAGGTATCATGGAGATTCTAGTGACTAAGGGCTTGATTCTGCAGCCACTGCAGTCAATGGCAAAGCTTCCATTTACTTTAATGGTGCAGAATCAGGGACAAAGATTATTACCAGGGAAGCAGTACCACCCCACCTCAAAAAGAATGTACAGTAGTCTATAATAAAGACTAAACCAGCCATGTAGCTGAGTACCAGGTGGAATACAGCTGCAAAAAATATGTGGTTCTTATCTGAATAAAACTAGGCAGTATTTGTATGTTGTTGTTTTTAAGTTGAGTCTATAACTTATTATTGACAATATAGAATGAGGAACAGAATCTGGCTAGTGCCACACATAGGTGCATGCTAGAATACCCATAGCAACAGCAGAGTGGTAGACATTAGCCACTCTTATGCTGGTCCCTTCTGGTGAAGCCACTCAGCAGGCCAAGAGAGACGTGAGATGACACTCTTATATTTATGCACATATTTTCTATCATTCATAGTGGCTTCTTCATACATAGCGCTGCATAAATTCTCCCTATTCTTAGCAGCCCCAATTCAGCACCTACTCCATCTGAGCATAAGCACTTAAACATGTACTTAAATTTAGGCATGTGCTTAAGTTCCATTGTCTTCAATGGGATTGGATTTAAGCATGTGCTTAAGTGCTTTGTTAAATTGGGGCTAGTAAGGCTAGACCAGGGAATGGAGGACTTGTGTCTGAGGTGGGTCTCAGTTTGAACATGGGCCCACGCTACTGACAACACTTTTTTATCACACACACCCGTATGGGTTCCTTACAGCGGTATCCAGAAATCAGCAGAAATTTTCCCTGTTGGCTGATCCTGAATGCCGAGCATTTGCATCTCCCACTGAAGTCAATGGTGTCTGCAGATTTTCAAGATCTGGAAATTAATTAATCTTATTTGGGTGCCTAAATATAAATTTAAGTGCCTGGTTTTAGAGACCTGGGTTTGAACATTTTTGGTCAATATGGTTAGCAACGTAACTGTTCAAAAAGGTTGACCAAAGCCTTACATTAATTTACAATTAATGTAAATTGACTTAGATCCATTGACATAAGAGTTGGACCAGTTTACAGCAACAGAGAATTTGGCCCACTTTCTACAGGAAACTGAGTTAATGCAACAGTCAGTTTTTCAAAGTATTAAAATCTCAGTAAAACAGATGACCAAAAATGAAGAGATCTCATGGCAAAGCCCAACTGTAATTACAGACCTGTTACTACTACTGACATTCTTCTCAACCTAGAAAAAGCCAACAAAGTGACAATGCCTAGGGGAATAAGGAATCAGCGGCCATATACAAAACAGTGCAAAATGTAACTAAGCAGGAAACTAGATAATGTGAGGAACATTATTTACCGAACGCAACATGGAATTTTCTATATTTTTAGTTTACAATTTACACTTTTGAAGAGCACAGAAAGAGGAATGGCATCACTATCATGTTAAGTAAAGGGAAATTAATCTGCAGTGTGTGTCTTCTCTAACAGTTTATGAGTTTCCCTGTACAGTTATAGAACAGATTTTCTTCCATAAGAGAATTCCAAAGATATATTAAGGAGGAGCCACTAGGTGGCACAAACGTTGCCCTAATTTCAGCAGATCTGTTCTCACTAGTAGAAAATGCTACTGATAATGTCAGGTTGGCTCTTTAACAGTTAGCAGCAGAAGAATCCCACCACTACCTGTATGGATGGATCTCTTCAAGCCAGAAGAATAGAACATAGTGACTATTTAATAATAAGAGGTTTGGGGGCGTGAGGGGTGTATTATTACCAGCAAAGAAGTTTTGTTTTCTTTTGTAAAGAAATACCCAAACCGCTAAACCTCAGGGAGGGAAGACTAATGCTGCAGAACAAGAACAAAAGCAAAAGCAAAAGCTTTCTGCCATTATGTTTCTTATATATTTATATATTAAATATATGGAAATAGGAGTTTGATGAATTGTAAAAGATTAATTGAATACAAGTGAAGAGGTGTCTATGCTGAATATTGACCATTATAGCGTACAAGCAGCACCCATTTGCAGGGCATTTGACATACTTGATGGACTAAGGATTGTTAAAATGAGAGATGAAAATGTCACATATCAAAAGAAAGGAGGAGGAAAAGAAACATACAGGAAGAAGTTGTACCAATGAGTGTTTATAAACTGAATCAATTATGTTTTCATGTTTACCTGTGGCTTCTCAGAAGCATTTCACTATCACCATCATTAATAAAAACACCGACCACGTTATTAATCCCCACAGTCCCATCAGACATGCAGAGAGCATCCGGTGAAGGGGAATTTATTTGGCCCTCTGGACATATAGAACAGTACAATCTGCTGCTGGGCTGCCAGCTGTGTGAGTGATGCCATGAACTACACTAATACTCACTTATTCATTCTGGTCAAGGAGAGTCAATTCACAAATTGAAATCAGCCTAAATAAAAAGCCTTAAATGGACATTATGTCAACCTGTTTATACCCAGGCTTTTGATTAACTTGTGGAGAATGTCCTCTGGATACTAAGGGTGAAATTCACCCCTGTGAAGAGAGCTAGCACAAGGCCTGAGTGGGATTTAAGTCATGCTGCTGGTTGCTCTACACCAGGATGAATTTCACCCTGAATTAATTTTTTATTTTTTAATTCACTGCCCAGTAGCAGACTTGTATTTTTAAACATTTTGGGTGTGACACACTTAAAAAAAATTGAAGTGGGCATTCACCCACGAAAGCTTATGCTCCAATACTTCTGTTAGTCTTAAAGGTGCCACAGGACCCTCTGTTGCTTTTTACAGATTCAGACTAACATGGCTACCCCTCTGATACTTAAAAAAATTGCGGAGCTGCCCTGGCTGAGGCTGAACTGCTGATAAACTAGCAAACACAGGGCCTGATCCTGCAACTCAACGTGGGGTCAGGGTCACTACTCCCAGAACTACTGATGTTCCAGTTGCCATCACTGGTGAGTCCATATACACACTCACCCCCGCAGCAGCAGCTCCTGTCCTGCAGGTCTGGGCCTGGCTCCCTACCCTGGGGGACGCAAAGAGAAGTGAATGTTTGCCTAGATGAGGGCCTAGAGTTACCACCTGGCCGGAATTTGGCTGGCCTGGCCTGTTTTTGTATGGATTTGCCAGTTGCCAGGAAAATAATTTAATTTGCCCGTTTTTTTTTTTTTTTTTTTTACATGGGTCTAATGATTTGCATTATTATCACAGCACACTGGGATAGCTACTGTTAAAAGTGTCTGTGTGTAGCTAAAGATGATGCAGTGTTCCCAATTCCGCAATTTAAGTGACAACAGAGGAAAACTATTGAAAATATAGCAGCTGCCTGTCCACCACCAAACCTTTGGACTGACAAGGGGAATCACCTAGGTATGGAAGTGCTCAAAAGTGAACTTTGCAACCTCAGCTATTCCTGTCTACAATGTTGCCATTAAACATAATAAATTGCCGGAAACGGCAAAATCAAATGGCAAATGCAAATTCAAGACATAGACTCAATGGATTTTCTTTATGTATAAAGTTCCAAAATATTCACATTCAAGTATATAGTTAAAATATAGAATCAGTGCAGTTTGGGAAAAAATAATCTCAGTGGAGACAGACACGAACAAAGCACCGTGGAGAAACATGACCATGGTAAGAAAATGATGTTATGTGTTATCACTCTAGATACTATAAGTGGCTGTTAAAGGGGGGGGGTCGGTTGCGGAGCTACTTTGTGGTTGCGGTGGGCTTGCCTTAGGAGGGGGGTGCTGGTTTTTCTGTATTTAATCCCACCAGGGTCCAGCATTTGGTTAATCCAGCTCTGGACATAGCAACCCATCTAGAACCTTCCTGCAGCCCACTGGTGGCACAGGACCCACTGTCTGGTATACACTGCTCTAGCATCGCCTACTGACAGCTCTACAGGGTTCTGCCTCATCTCATGGCTCAGACATCCAGCCATGTCACATTTAGTTCCACTCCTTTCTGGGTAACAGAATGTCCAACAAAAACAAGTGTGCAATTCCTCCTCTGCTGCCCTCAATTCTGGGTCCAGAGCTCTGGACAGTCCTTGCTCAGGACTTCCAGTAATCCATATCCCCTTCTCGGGGGCTTCATACCACCTTATCAGTGGCTATTAGGGAAACCCAGGCCTATGTCCTACACTGGGTTCCAATCCAGGGACCCTAGAACAGGCAGTCAAGATTCACTTCACCAGATTCCTTGCTACCACCTCCCTGAACTTCTTCCTAGCAACCCTTTCTCCTCATCCTGCACAAGCTCCCTGCTCCCTACAGTTCTCTTCCCGTTCTCTTACCAGGAAAGTGACTATAGAGTTTCTATAAAGTTGCACCTCCTTTCTTCCTTTTCCTATCATTCACAGCAGAACTCATCCGTCCCCTTCTCCTCCAAACTTCCTCTGTTTATAGCATCACCCAGCCCCTCCCCAGCTCGGTTTCATCATTAACAAGGCCTGGCCCACCAGTCCTCTTAGGCCCACATTAATGTTTTCACCACCTGTGTGGGGTGGGTACCACATCACACTAAGTCAGAGCATGGTTTGTAAAATACGTTTTGAAATGGTCTTATGTTGTTGCTCCCTTTGTTCCTCTTTTTACTCTCCCCTTAGTGTCTTTTCCCACAAATGGTGCTTGGAACAACACCTGGAATGCTCTCAGCAGTACCTGGAATGCCAGCCCCCCTCCTGTGTCTCCTCACTCACCACCTCCAAATCCACTTCTCTCACTTTGCTGTCCTCCAAGACTTCCAATCCTGAGCTATCTATCCATCCCCATTTGCCTGAATTCTGCTACTTACAAACATCAGAACTTTTGCTACATAATGTAAGTCACATGATGAGGTTTTTTGAACCTTCATCCCTCCTGTCCTTACCCTCGTCCATAGCCCATCATCATGTTCTGTGGCTCCAGATCTGCAAAAAGCATTCTGTGGGAGGCCCATCTCCAGCCTGAGCCCAAATGAACTTTGCACTGCATGATTAGGACTCTGTTTTCCCCATTTAAATTAGCTGTTCTTTGGAGCAGGGATCATGTCCTTTTAAAAACTCTCCATACAGCACCATGAAAGGATATGTTGCTTCCATTTATAAATGTAATATATCAGTGTTCCTTTCTGCTCCTTCCCCAAGAAGAAACAGCTGTGCCTAAGGGATACAGAGTAGCCTTTGAGAAACTGATAGCAACGGTTAATTGAATAATAACTAGAAAGTTGGAAATAATCAAGGGGAAAATGAATTAAAGGAACAAATCAACTATGTTAAGTTGGGGAACTATGATTTGATTTTTTTTTTAACTTTCTTCCTTCTGATCCAATCTGTGCAATTTCTCAGTTTTGCACTCTCACCACACCATTGTCAGTAAGTATGGGAGCATAAGTGGAGACAAAGAACCTCTCTGTTTTCAAGGTTTTTATCACCGTGCTTCCTATACATGCTCTGAACAGGTGTAGATAACAGTGGTAAAATGCCTGCATCTCTTCTATCCTTTTGCCATCATCAATGGAGCTAAATGGGTAGTAATGCAACATTGGGAAATTTTAAGAAAAGGCTCAGTGCAGACACAGCCTAGGGGAATGAGAAGTGGCAAGAGCAATAGAGTTAAAGATTAACACTAACCATTCTTTATGGTGGAACCACTAGCAGAGCTGTTATTTTTGTGCATAAATAAGACCGTAAGGATTATGTTTCAGAGCTTCTCACCAGTGACCAAGGGACAAGACCAACAACACCCAGCTCTTACATAGTGTTTTTTAGCCATAGCTCTCAAAGTGCTTTACAAAAAGAAGTATCAGTCTTAGTAGCAGTACATTTTAGAATTGTGATAGCCCAGAGACCTCAATCAATGTTCAAGTCCTCTTGCATTAAACACTATAAACACATTTACCAAAAGCAAGTCCCCACTTCAAAGAGTTTACAGTCTAAGTGTATATGATTAGAGACAACAGGTGGATACAGTAAATAGACAGGGAAGAACGTGCATCTAAAATCACTTTACCGCTCCAGAGCCCTGGGAAAACCATTACTTGAAAGAAAAGGAGCAGTAAATTTCTGTGTAGGGTATGCTTTTTGAAAGATTTTTAAATGGTCAATTTTTATTATTTAATTATAATTATCAGTCTGGAGTTCTGAGATTTTGTTATTAAAATAAACTGAGCTGTATGTTTCTTGTCAGAGCTCAGCATAGACTGACCCTCCCTAGCAACCCTCTAGAGCATCTTGTGACATAAGATGCCTCTTACACCCAGCGTAAATCACTGCTATATCAGTCTGGCTACATCTTGTCCCTTGCACGCTGCTAAGAAAAGAGCCCCCTGTGCTAGTCCCAATATCCTCCCTCCTTAAATTGAGAAATTGCACCTGTTTTGCTGCTATGAGAACCCCTGCAATCACAGAGGTGAGGCAGGATTTTCCCCTATGTGCACATACACACACAGCCCTATATAGACATATATGCAATGAGCCAAATGCTTCTCTCAGTTATGCTTATATAACCAATCCATGGGCCAAATTCAGATCTGAATTCAACTGACTTCACTAGAGGTGTGTCCACTTACACCATGTTTGAATTTGCCCAATGGGGTTACACTGTTGACAGAATAGAATTTGGTCCACTATACATAATGTCTTCCTAGGATTTTCTTTTGACTGTAAAGCCCATGTTGCTGTTACTTACTGCAGTTTCTCCAGCTTGTATGGCTGGAAACCTCAAGGCCAATGTTCCCTCAATGACTCCTGAGATCCCTAAACTTACTATCCATCCTCCTGACATGTGCATTAAAGGTGAAAAACCCTGTTCCCATTGAAGCCAATGGCAAAACTCCAATTAACTTCAATGAAGCCAGGATTTCACCCTAGTACAGTCAGCATTGTCTTAGGTGTAGATTGTAAATGGTATATTTTGGATTATTATCTCTTTTTCTTCTCCATATCGAGGATTTATTGCATTTCCAAAGGACGCTATGTTAATTAACTAAGCTAGACAGAGCATTTCCTTTTTAGCATAAAAAGCTATTTTTTTACTTAATCATTCACAATGTCAAGCAGCTAAAAAAGAATATGCCCTTGATTAAAACATAAAAATGTGGCAATAAATATTTTTTATTGGTTGTAATACCTTTGCTTTATTAGGAAGATAACAGACTGCTGGTTAACTGATCATGAAATATTAATTAAAAAGAAAAATACATGATAGGGAGTTATTTCTGTTGTGTCTGGCTGTGTTTTCACATGTTTTTTTCTTCATATAAAGATACGAACTTTTACATTTTGTTACTCATGAACCAAATCATGTGGCACCATCACATCAGTGCAGAGGAAAAAACATTTTGCACCGAAATTGGCATTTTTACATTTTTGTCTCTGCTGTTTTGCTACCTTCTCTACATTAACTCATTGTAGCCCAGAGTCAGAAAAGCATCCCCGCTTAGGACAGTTCCTAAGTACATGCTTAATGATGAGACAAGCACATGCTTAAGTGTTTTCCTGAATTGAGGTCTCTGTCTCAAAAACTAGATATGAACATTGTTGTAATCAATGCTATCAATCAAAATCCATTTGAAATTTCATGGGAAATGTTTTAAATTATGAAAAAAGATTTGGTATTTTACATTACTTAATTGTTTATTAACGGCACAATGTAATATTTAAAACATAAAACAAATGCTTAATTCTCAGGCGTGTGGTGTTTTTTCCAGAGCTGTATATTTTAACTACATTTTATGCCACATAACTGGGTACCTTATACTCTTGCTTTTGATTTAACAAAAAAAAAATGTATTACTGTAAAAATCCATTACTCCCAAGCCTCTCTATGTAGTACAATGTTAAGTACACTACAATGCTAAGTCCCAGATGGAATCCAATACTGTAATTCAATTGAGGGATCCTGGTAATGTCCCACAATGTAAGAACATAGCTTAAGGGTTTGGGTATGGTAGCAAACCTCTCAGCCTTGAGACTGAATTACAGCCTGACTATTCAATCTTGGGCTCTGTACAGTTGTTTGTAATGTTCAGGACTCTGTACAGTTGTTTGTAATGTATCTGTAAAACAATTATTACAATAAAAAAGGAGAAAGTAGAAGAACTATACGTTTAAGTTTCTCTGGAGGAATTATATGATTACAGGAGAATTGGGACTGCAGTGGGCCTGCTGCAGGAGGAAAAGGATTGCAAAGTATGCCACAGATGCTCTGATGAAGACTACGGAAAAGGGCCTGGTCCTGCTATCCTGGCAGTAGTAAAGGTTGCACAATCAGGCATTGACTGACAAGTTTGTGAAAACTCACCGAGTTTGTTCACATACAAACATTAGGAGCTATAGCCCAGATCCACAAAGGTGCTTAGGCCCCAAAACTCCATACTTAAGTGCCTAAATCCAGTTTAGGTTCCACTGCGATCCACAAAACTCAAGCACCTAAACGCACTCACACCTACATTTTTTGCAATAAAACTTCCCTCAGCGCCTATGTTACTGCCTTTGAGCTAGTGCACTGCTGCCTCCCTCTAGGCACCCAGATGGCTGTCCCCTGCCTAAGCCCCAAACCAATTCACAAACCAGGGAGAGACAGGCATTTGGCTGCCTAACCTGCATGTGGGGCATGATCCGGTAGGCATGCTCAGAAGCTACCTACCAGATTGGGTCCCATTCATAATCCATCTAGAGGAGGAAGTGGTGTTGATGCCCACCTGATAACTTTCAACCCAGTGGTTAGAGCACTCACCTGGCATGCGAGAGACCCTCGTTCAATTTCTCACTCTCTGCCAGAGGGGAAGAAAGGATTTAAACAGGGGGCTCCCACTTCTCAGAAGAGGGCTCTAACCACTGACCTATGGGCTATTCTGATGTGAGGCTCCCTCAGTCTTTCCTGTTGAAGCTCTTCCACTGTGGATAAATAATGAAAGAGTGATTGGAGCATGGGACTGGACCCTGGGTCTCCCACCTGGATACCTGAATCACTGAACTACCAAGTCATTTCCATTCTCTTTCGCTTGCGCTCTCTCCAGTCCAGTGTGCAGAGGGGCTATGCAGGCGGTGTCATTCATTTGAGGTACAAAAGTTGGAAGAACAGTGTGAGAAGCTTGCGCTAAGCTTCCTTGAACCTCACAAGGAATCTGGTTGAACATAGGACTTTGTTGTCCATTCCTGCCAGTCTATTAACCTTCACAAACAGCATTCCTTCATACAAGATCAATACAGCAGAGTCATGACAGAAGAAAAAATATAATTGGTTAAATGAATAACCTCCATTGTCGCAGCACAGAGGAATAAGAGATGAAAGGCGGCTCATTATGGTGCTGCCTAGAATTCACATGCATTGAGATACACTGGATGCACACAGGTGAGATGTTACAAAGTTGCTGATTTCCAGGTACCTCTCTCATGTCCCCCATGTTGTCAAGCAATCTGTACCTTCATGAAATTACCAATAAAACATTCATAGGAGCAGATTAGGTTTTAAAATCTACCTAATGTAGCGTGAAATTTGGAGTATATGCTCCAGCGATCAGAGCTGCAGTGTTGACCCATTATGCTCTGCAGTCACTTGTTTCTGTTTTTACCCTTTCAATCCATGGGAGTGGGGGGGGAATAACACGCACAATTACAATCTTTTTTTTTTTCTTGCTTTTTACAGTGGGACTTTATTGTATATGGCACATAACAGTCTGCTCAGGGCCTGGTTTAACTTTACTGAAAAGTGAGGTGGGGATTATTGCTGGGCTGTGTGTTGATTGTTTGTTGTATTTCTTGAGCGGGTAGTCTGTTTCTTCTTCTCGTGCAGTGGAATTAAGCAATAGTTGAGTCATTGCACCTTGTGTGTGTCAAGAGCTTTCTGATCCTTAACCCTAAGCATGGAGGAAAGATACTTTACAGACATAGTCAAGGAAGCACAGGTTTGTGTGATACCCAGTGACATGTTATGAGATAAAAGGCCACTGTCCGATTAAAAACATATTTTAAAAAGATGTTCTTATCTTTGTTACTAACTGACCTCATATTATTGAAATTGAAAAGAATGTTTATATTTTTTTCTTCTCCAGACTAATCATGAACAGTTTGCTACAAGTATCAGATGTTCATTATTCCAAATTAAAACTACTTAGTTGGGATTGGTCACAAAAATTACATGGCACTGTTTCTGATCCCTGACTGTGTGACTCTAATGCAAGAAGATGGTGGCAGAAATCACAAGGACTTTGAATCTCTGGGCCACACATACCTTGCTTGAGGGGTCATTACTAGAAGACATTAGGCTGTGATAAGTATTGGCTGGATGCAGAGTTTAAATTTAATGTGTCTCAGTGCAGTCACACAGAGTAATAGTATGCGTATATTCACAATCCTTCCTCCAAAAAGGCAGGATCAGACCCTTATCTGGTTCCTTTAGGTCCCAATCCAGAGTCTTACCAGGCTCATTAAGCCCTGATCTGGAGTCACTTTGTAAGTCTCACTCTTTGGATTGTAACTTTACTCACATAAGTAGATCAATCAGCATGTGAATAAAATTACACATTTGCCTGGCCACAATGTGTGCTTAAAGTAAGCCATGTATTTAAGTCGC
Source organism: Chrysemys picta bellii (assembly GCF_011386835.1). Classification (NCBI taxonomy): domain Eukaryota; kingdom Metazoa; phylum Chordata; order Testudines; family Emydidae; genus Chrysemys; species Chrysemys picta. The sequence continues at coordinate 176,183,435 of NC_088792.1, read as the reverse complement.
TAGCTGATTCAGGATCTAAGGGTATGTCTACACTACAGGATTAATCCGAATTCACAGAATTTGATTTTTGGCAACAGATTTATAAAGTCGAATGTATGCGGCCACACTAAGCACATTAATTCGGCGGTGTGCGTCCATGTACTGGGGCTAGCGTTGATTTCCGGAGCATTGCACTATGGGTAGCTATCCCATAGCTATCCCATAGTTCCCGCAGTCTCCTCTGCCCATTGGAATTCTGGGTTGAGATCTCAATGCCTGATGGGGCCAAAAACATTGTCGCGGGTGGTTCTGGGTACAACCTCCCCCTCCCTCCGGGAAAGCTACGGCAGACAACCGTTTCGCGCCTTTTTCCTGGGTGAACAGTGCAGACCCCATACCGCGGCAAGCATGGAGCCCGCTCAGCTCAAGACAGCAGTCATGAACATTGTAAACACCTTGCGCATCATCATGCAGTTTATGCTGAACCAGAACCTGCAAAACCAGGTGACGAGGAGTAGGCTACGGCAGTGCGGCGATGAGAGTGATGAGGACATGGACATGGAATTCTATCAAACCGTGGGGCCCGGCGCTTTGGAGACCATGCTGTTAATGGGGCAGGTTATAGCGTGGAAGGCCGATTCTGGGCCCGGGAAACAAGCACAGACTGGTGGGACCGCATAGTGTTGCAGGTGTGGGACGATTCCCAGTGGCTGCAAAACTTTCGCATGCATAAGGGCACTTTCATGGAACTTTGTGACTTGCTTTCCCCTGCCCTCAAGCGCCAGAAAACCAAGATGAGAGCAGCCCTCTCAGTTGAGAAGCGAGTGGCGATAGCCCTGTGGAAGCTTGCAACGCCAGACAGCTACCGGTCAGTCAGGAAGCAATTTGGAGTGGGAAAATCTACTGTGGGGGATGCTGTGATGCAAGTAGCCAAAACAATCACTGAGCTGCTGCTACCAAAGGTAGTGACTCTGGGAAACTTGCAGGTCATAGTGGATGGCTTTGCTGCAATGGGATTCCCTAACTATGGTGGGGTGATAGATGAACCCCATATCCCTATCTTGGCACCGGAGCACCAAGGCAGCCAGTACGTAAACCGCAAGGGGTACTTTTCAATGGTGCTGCAAGCACTGGTGGATCACAAGGGACGTTTCACCAACATCAACGTGGGATGGCCGGGAAGGGTTCATGACGCTCGCGTCTTCAGGAACACTACTCTGTTTAAACGGCTGCAGCAAGGGACTTGCTGACCAGAAAATAACCGTTGGGGATGTTGAAATGCCTATAGTTATCCTTGGGGACCCAGCCTACCCCTTAATGCCATGGCTCATGAAGCCATACACAGGCAGCCTGGACAGTAGTCAGGACCTGTTCAACTACAGGCTGAGCAAGTGCAGAATGGTGATAGAATGTGCATTTGGACATTTAAAGGGTCGCTGGTGCACTTTACTGACTCGCTCAGACCTCAGCCAAACCAATATTCCCATTGTTATTGCTGCTTGCTGTGTGCTCCACAATCTCTGTGAGATTAAGGGGGAGACCTTTATGGCGGGGTGGAAGGCTGAGGCAAATCGCCTGGCCGCTGATTATGCGCAGCCAGACACCAGGGCGATTAGAAGAACACACCAGGAAGCACTCACATTCACTGGCATCTTTCCTGTACTTTGATACCACGTCCTTCCACTCATTCAGATGAGCTCTTTCATTGCGGGTGGATTCCATGATTTCTGAGAACATTTCGTCTCATGTCCTTTTTTTTTGCTGCCTTATCTGAGATAGCCTTCGGGATGGAGGAGGGAGGCTTGAAAAATTTGCAGCTGCAGGAGGGAGGGAAAAAAGGAAGAGAAGTTTTTAAAAAGATACATTTTACAGAACAATGCTTATACTCTTTCACGATGAACAACACTATTCACATTACAGAGCACATGTATTTCGGTACAAGGTCGCATTTTGCATCTTAATATTGAGTGCCTGCGGCTTTGGTGTTAGAGAGCACAGATGCAGGTCTGGGCAACAGAATTCGGCTTGCATGTGGCCATGATAAGCCATTGTCTTTTGGCTTCTGCAGCTTTCCTACAAGCAGCGCCCTCCTTTCCCACATACCAAGCAAAGCCCGTTGAGTGCTGCAGTTTTCTTGTTAACGTGCAGCAGCAGAAACCAAACTAACCACCCCCCCATCCAATTCTCTGGGATGATCGCTTTATCCCTCCCCCAACCGCATGGCTGGTATCAGGGAAGATCCCTGCTAGCCAAACACGAAAAGCTCAGCGCCAATGATCCCTCCCCCCCCCCCCCCCCCCGCTTGGCTAACTGCAGGGAAGGATTTCTTTTCAGCCACAGGCAACAGTCCAGTAGGAACGGCCACCTCTGTCCCCTTAATTAAATTCCCATATTTCAACCAGGTTACCATGAACGATATCACTCTCCTGAGGATAAACACAGCAAGATAAAGAACGGATGTTGCTTGAATCCCAACAAACACCGGGACCATATGCTGCCAGGCTTTGTCATGCAATGATACCAGATTACTTGCTACTAGCATGGCGTGGTCAAGTGTCCTACCATGGAGGACGGAATAAGGCTGCACTGCCAAGAAACCTTGTGGAGATGTCCCTGGAGGATTTCTGCTCCATCCCCAGACACGTTAACAGACTTTTCCAGTAGCTGCACTGGCCGCGAATGCATCCCAAGTCCTCAGGGCAAATTAATCATTAAAAAACACTTGCTTTTAAACCATGTTTTATATTTACAAAGGTACACTCACTTGAGGTCCCTTCCATGGCCTCATTGTCTGGGGGTTGGGAGGGTGCTTCAGTCAGGCTGAGAAAAAGATCCTGGCTGTTGGGGAGAACGGAGTGCTGTGTGCTCTCAGGAAGCTCGTCGTCATCCTCCTCCTCCTCCTCATCTTCCCTGTCCACAGAATCCTCAGGCATGGCTGAGATTACCCCCACCTCGGAATCCACGGTCAGGGGTAGGGTAGTGGTGGCAGCCCCCCACCTAGAATTGCATGCAGCTCAGCGTAGAAGCGGCATGTCTGCGGCTCTGACCCAGACTGACCGTTTGCCTCCTTTGCTTTTTGATAGGCTTGTCTGAGCTCCTTAACTTTCACGCGGCACTGTAGTGAGTCCCTATTGTGGCCTCTCTCCGTCATGCCCTTGGAGATTTTTTCAAATGTTTTGGCATTTTATCTTTTGGAACGTAGTTCTGCTAGCACGGAATCCTCTCCCCATATAGCAATCAGATCCAGTACCTCCCGTACAGTCCATGCTGGTGCCCTTTTTCGATTCTCGGACTGCATGGTTACCTGTGCTAATGAGCTCTGCATGGTCACCTGTGCTCTGCACGCTGGGCAAACAGGAAATGCAATTCAAAAGTTCACGGGGCTTTTCCTGTATACCTGGCCAGTGCATCCGGGTTCAGATTGCTGTCCAGAGAGGTCACAATGGTGCACTGTGGAATAGCTCCCGGAGGCCAATACCGTCAAATTGCGGCCACACTAACCCTAATTCGAAATGGCAATACCGATTTCAGCGCTACTCCCCTCGTCAGGGAGGAGTACAGATATCGATATTAAGAGCCCTTTATATCAAAGTAAAGGGCTTCGTTGTGTGGACGGGTGCAGGGTTAATTCGGTTTAATGCTGCTAAATTCGAGATAAACTCCTCGTGTAGACCAGGCCTAACTGTTGTAGAAGCAGAGCCTTGATTGCCACTTCTGTGAGAGGTTTTGGAAAGGCTGTCAAGTTATGTCCCATCCCTTGTAAGGTCTCCACAAGTGAAACTGCATTGCTGGGTTGTTCATGATGGGAAAAGACCAAAAGGGTCCAAGCATGGCCAAAATGATGTAATTGTTACATTTAAGTGAGTACTCTTACGGAAATAGTTTGCAGCACTTGCCTAGGTTTACATGGATATAATCTAGTTCTCTCATTTTGGTTATATATCCTCAAGTAAATTCAAAGTGAATTTAAAGATCCTATTCCCCCACCCCCACTCTTTGCACAGACTCTATTCTCTCAGACATACGTCTTGTCAAGATTTGATTACCACACCCTTCCAAAGTGAATCACTTTCCTTTTATTTTACTTCTCCCAGCACAGAAACTGTTGTTTGAGACTCATTACAAAGCACTTGGGGAGCCTCCAAAGAAAGACTGAGCATCCTTAATTGGAGAAAAAATAAGCAGAAGTCATGTAGCCACTGAATACATCCTGGAGGTGTGTTTCTGATGTGTGCTTTTAATCTGGTCACAAGAATTCTGGGGAATATTGCAGCTCAGAAAATTCCCAGTATGTGATGGATTATATCACAGGCATGTCTAGATTAGAGTGGTAGTTAAATGGTTCAAAAAAAACCTCCTCTTTTAACCATTCCAAGCATACAATGGATTTTTTTTTAAATGGTCTATTGACATTCATGCTCTACGAGCTAAGTTTCCCATATCTGGTAACCCACTCCCAGGCAAAGAGATGTCTCCATCCACATTTTCATCCAAGGGAATGGGGACAGGGAAGTCTAATGTCGTTTGCATAATGCATATGCAGGATAACTCAATTGCTGTCAATGGGATTACAGTGGTTTCACACAGGTGTAACTGAGATCAGAATCTGATCCAGTGTCCTTATGTTTCGAAGAGGGGAACAACATTCAAAAGTAAGTGTGTGTGTGTGTGTGTGTGTGTATGCACACATGAGCTATTGGTAGTAATTATGAGGCAGTAACAGTGTTGGTAACACTTGTGATTTTATCACAACTCTTATGATATGTGATGCTGTTCTCAAACCCCCAGTTTCTGGCATTCTGCGATTATGGAACAATCTCAACTTTCATTTAAAAAAAAAAAGTTTCTAGCCCTCATGGCTGATAGAAAAGCCTGAAAACATGACTAGAATGCATCCTAATGGTTCAAAAATGGAAGGCAAAGGAAAAGAACCTCTGATGTGTTTTTTTATTTCATTATCATCTCATGATTTTGGGGGACCTGGATTCATGTTTTTCCGAAGCCTGAGGTTGGCAATACTTCACTAAGGTCTCTCACTAAAATCACTTTGTAAAAGCTGGTAGTACGTACCCAGAAACTGCAATCTTCCCCCATTTGATAAACTCAGGGCTTGGTATATAAAAGCCAAAAGATTTCTGCATTTCAACATTAGATTTTCATAACCCATCTCTCCCTCCCCCCAGCCCCCAGAACTCATCTATATGCTAATTTCAAGCGACTAATGCCGCCCCACAATATAATGGCTCTTATGTTTTCAGGGAAGGAAAAAAGTGGAAAGAAAATGGTGCTCCCTCTCCCAAGCCTCTTTGCATAGAGCAACATCTTAAAAGAAGCAAGTTTTCAAATGATGAACTCTGCTACCATCAGTACCCCAGTTACAGATGGAAGAGATGCCATAAGAATACAGCTGGGTTAACATTTACAGGAGGGAAAGTATTACACGCAAAACTGAAAATATTTTTTCCAGCCTCACTTGTGTGTAAATGACCCCATTTAGATGTAGCATTGGCTAAAGGGAAAGACACTTCCATTGTTCTTAATAAGGGAGGCAGGAACAACTGTATCCTGATCTGATGGTGTTCCCCATAGAGTTACGGGATAGATGAAACAGTGGGGATTTGATTCATGGGCCTCTCCAGTGCAGTCACACAGCCAGGGGAGTTTTCAGTTTCTCCACAAACATGTGCATTGATAGTCCCAATCTGCTTTCTTCCCCCTTGCTCCTTCACACTCTCTGTAATGCTATTAAGATCTCAAATGCAGCAATTACAAGGAAAAAACCCTAATTAAACAGCAGCAGGTTCTGTAATAAAGGAACCAAACAAACTCGAAGAAAGAGCAAGGAGGACAGACAATAAAGGCTGTCAAACCAAAGGTTTGTTGTGTTTTAAGGGCCTGTCAACACTGAGAATTCTTCAGGAATTTCACTGCACTAGCTTTCTCTGTGCTTTTCTAGGACAAAAGGGGTAATATTAACATATAGTCCTTTGGCAATAATCAAATAATAATTGGCCTCAGAGATCACTTATGACAATCAGGAAAGTAATAAGTTTTCTGAATAATTATGAATAATTAGGCACATTTATGAATAATTACATTGTTAATAACTATCTAACACATCCCATTTTTAAACTGTAATTCAGTCATTATTGATTGATTAGTAATCACTTTCTCTACTTTTCCTCGCTCATTAATATCCTGATTCAGCCAGGAGGCCTGCAAGTATACGTAGATTCTACAGGCCCTGGTCAGTAAAGAGTGACTTTAATGTCACAGTCACTGGGTCCTAAGAAGGGAAATCCATTCCTCAGTGGAGGGATTTTGGTGCATGTTGAGGAGGGAATGTTTTGAAAGAAAAATCTCTTGAACTTGCTACATGTCATGTTGTCAATCCTTAGATACCATGGTGATGAGTGCTACAGAAACATCTCAGATGGAGAGAAAGACTGAGCACATCCTGGTCTTATTAGAACTTTGTTTTTCCCACCCTTTGTAAGCTCTTCGGGGCTGGGACTGTCTCTTACTACACGTATATAGAGCACCTAGCACAATGGGGCCCAATATGACTGTAGGCATAACTGCAATACAGACAATAATCAATAATAATATGAACACCAGTGAAAATCCAGAGTAACTCCATTGACGTCAGTGAGTTTACATTAAATTTACACCAGTTTAACAGAATGAAGCCAACTAGACAGGGTACACAGACAGAGCCTCTGCTTTGTAATTGATTAGCACATATAAATATGTATGGATACTGTACCTTTTATTCATATGGCACGTTTCATCTGGAAGAACTTGAGCAGGCATGGAGTACATTTGACTAAAAGTGAATGTCTCAGACATTTCCGGAGCCCTGAACCACATGCTATCTTCTCATCGAAAAATCTACAGGAAGGTAAAACACGCACCTCAGACTTCACCTAGAACTCATAGGATAAAAGTCACATCATCTCTCCATGGGAGGGCCAGTCCAGAGGGAAGACAGGATAGCTAGTAAAAGCTGATGATGCAATGGACCTACTGGGAAGTTCACACAAAAACATGCAGACACATCACTGTCTTGTCTGTTGACATGAAGGACAATCCCCTCTGCACATGTTTCAGCTTTCATTTTCCCAGCAGTACAGGAAATCCCTTTGGACTCTTCCTTTGGCCACTGCACCTGTGCCCTTCCCCCTTTTCTAATGGAAGTTGCAGGTGGGAAAGGAAGTTACTGCTGCTTCTGCCAGCAGTAGCTCATGGATGCTGGGAAATCCATGTTCTGTGAAAGGAAAATTACTGTGATCAGAGCCTGCTCACTGGCTTCTCTCATTCCCATTCCTGAGATCTCCCCTCTAACTCCATGGAACCCCAGCCCTAGAGATCTTGCACTTCTAAGGTGCCTGGGTATATACTCGCATGGCTAGCCCATGCCACTGCTTGATGCTGCCCCTGCTGCCATGCCAACACTACTACTTTTAGCATGGTGGCTCAATGAAAGCAAGCACAAGTATATCTACTTGAGCTTGGAATCATACCCAGAGAGAGAGATGTTCATTTTCATATGTTTTGTTTCACTATATTTCAAAGGGTTATGTTTCTCCATGTGTTTTATTTGTGGTTTGGCATATGAATATTTTCATTTTTATCTGCACTATTTCTGGTCTGTCATTTTACCTTGCCACTTCTTGGGATCGTGCATACTGCAGGCCACAATACTGTATCCCATCCAACTGAACATATATAACCTATTCTATACTGCAACCAGTACAACATATTGTACCCATTCCGCTACAATTCATTTAATTGAACAAAGAAGCCCACATAGTCCCATTTTGCTGAGTGTCGACATTTTCAAAGTTACTGTCCCCTAATATTATACACTGTGACTGTGCTAGACTTTCTGCATATTCTTGCTTTCAAATTGTGCACAAATACCTAGTTACAGTCAGTAAGGAAGAGCATTGTTTCAATATTTGAACCACTGAAAAATTGATAGATATCAAATGCTCCTCTAACTACCAAACTGAAATAGATTAACAAAACCACCAGTTTATTGTCCACCCCCCCAAAGTGCAAACACAGATGAAACTCCCAACTTGTGCCCTGTGCCAAGCTAAATTCACCCCACCCCCAACCCGAATGACCCTTTCAGCTTCAATTTGTTCCCCACTGTCCATGGTTGTCATTGAAGACAAGGACCAATTATCTGAATGCAGTCAGCATACAGTGATTTGGGTCCCGTTTTGAAAAACAGAGCCAAGTGATTACATTAGAAATGGTTCCTGAATGTTAATATCAGCTGTGCTGAAACAGTGGCTACCTGGGGCGGTTGGAGGCAAGGTGGGGAGAGGGATGAAGGAAAAGGGGTCTTCCTCTTCACACTAGTGAGCACAAGACATAGCTTTGTCACTGCTGTGTCTTTCAGTGGGCGCTTCCTCATTGCATTAGACGTCGTTAATGTTTTCAAAGGAGCATGAAATACACGCATATGTTCCCCCAACACAAAAGGGCCCTTCTTTTGTTATATTTGAATAATTATTCTGCTGCCTTCCCCCCTGCTACCAGCTAAACCTCTGTGACTGATGAAAGGACCACATTGAGAATTTGAGATGAAAAAGGGAAGAGAGAGCAAGGCCAGGCAAATGAGCCAGTGGGTTGAAGCACTTGGGACATTAGAGGGTGTCAAGGATGGCAAATGACTTCATTGAAGTAATGATGATAAACATTTTATCTCTGTGCATATATGTGCATTATACCTAACGATCTCAAGCGTAAGTAAGTGAAGAAAGGCACTAAATAAATCATATGAACAGGCCCTAAATGGGAATCCCTAAGGAATGGGATCTGAATTGTAAATGCATGCCTGAATTTCACACATCAAATTACAATAAGGAGATTGATATTTTAAACAGCTCTGTACTTAAAGGGTACTGTGTCTAGTCCTGAGGATTTTTTCTTCTCCCTTAGACTTTTTCCAGTTGTACTATATATATTGTCATTAAATGAGGTACTTTGCATATCAGTGGGTTACTCTGGGTTTCATTAGTGCTTCAAAGACTGACTAGAAAAGTATTTTTTGTTTGCCTGAGAACTTTGAAAAACATAAATGCTTAGGAACAAATTCTGTTCCCACTGACACCAGAGGAAATTTGGGATAACTTTGTGATTTAAATGCAGGGGCTCCAGATTTGTTTTGGTATAACTGGGAAGAAAATTTGGCTCAGGTTGTAAACCTTATCCTTGAGAGAGAGAGAGAGAGCTCTAATCCATAAAAAATAATGGAACAAACATGAAAAGAAAATGAGCCAGATCCTCAGCTGGTGTCAATCAGCAAAGCTCCATGAAGCCCATTGACACAAACTGAGGATCAGGTCCAATGTCTATATGAAAGGGAACAATCATGAGTAATAAAGAAGAGCATTGGTTTTATGCAGAACAAATTATGCTAGACAAACTGTACCCCCCTTTTTTAAGTACTCAGGGTACAAAGAGTACAATGAGTGTGCTGTAATATATCTGGTATAGTAGAGCATGTCATAAAAGTTGAAAATGGAGGTTTTACTATACTTTACCAGATATGTTACAGTACACTCATTGTACTCTCTTTGTACCTGGATTATTTGAAAACGGGAGTGGAGGGGGGTGTACCGTTTGTCTAGCATAATTTGTATAAAACGAGTGCCCTTTATTATTCATGATTGCTCCATTTCTGTACAGATTCCAGGATTTCCCATTTTCAGTCATACTATATATGACAAAGCAAAGAGCTGAAAATTTAACCCATAGCTTAAAACTCCTAGGACACGAGAAAGTTTGTAAGAGAATGCATGGAATGCACAGGATGCACTTTTCATTTACAAGTATCAGAGGGGTAGCCGTGTTAGTCTGAATCTGTAAAAAGCAACAGAGGGTCCTCTGGCACCTTTAAGACTAACAGAAGTATTGGGAGCATAAGCTTTCGTGGGTAAGGCCTCACTTCTTCAGATGCAAGTAATGGAAATTTCCAGAGGCAGGTATAAATTAGTATGGAGATAACGAGGTTAGTTCAATCAGGGAGGGTGAGGTGCTCTGCTAGCAGTTGAGGTGTGAACACCAAGGGAGAAGAAACTGCTTCTGTAGTTGGATAGCCATTCACAGTCTTTGTTTAATCCTGATCTGATGGTGTCAAATTTGCAAATGAACTGGAGCTCAGCAGTTTCTCTTTGGAGTCTGGTCCTGAAGTTTTTTTGCTGTAAGATGGCTTCCTTTACATCTGCTATTGTGTGGCCAGGGAGGTTGAAGTGTTCTCCTACAGGTTTTTGTATATTGCCATTCCTGATATCTGACTTGTGTCCATTTATCCTCTTGCGTAGTGACTGTCCAGTTTGACCAATGTACATAGCAGAGGGGCATTGCTAGCACATGATGGCATATATAACATTGGTGGACGTGCAGGTGAATGAGCCGGTAATGTTGTAGCTGATCTGGTTAGGTCCTGTGATGGTGTTGCTGGTGTAGATATGTGGGCAGAGTTGGCATCGAGGTTTGTTGCATGGGTTGGTTCCTGAGTTAGAGTTGTTATGGTGCGGTGCGTGGTTGCTGGTGAGAATATGCTTAAGGTTGGCAGGTTGTCTGTGGGCGAGGACTGGCCTGCCTCCCAAGGTCTGTGAAAGTGAGGGATCATTGTCCAGGATGCGTTGTAGATAACTGATGATGCGTTGGAGTTTCTCCTCCCTTGGTGTTCACACCTCAACTGCTAGCAGAGCACCTCACCCTCCCTGATTGAACTAACCTCGTTATCTCCATACTGATTTATACCTGTCACTGGAAATTTCCATTACTTGCATCTGAAGAAGTGAGGTTCTTACCCACGAAAGCTTATGCTCCCAATACTTCTGTTAGTCTTAAAGGTGCCACAGGACCCTCCGTTGCTTTTTTCATTTACACAATGCCATGTGGAATAGTGCAGATACTATTATTGATTCTTTGTTATTTTTTAATCTGTGTCAGAGTGCTTGGCATTGTACAAGGCACAACAAAAGATTCCTGTCCTGAGCAGCTTAAAATATAAAAGCCAGATCCAAAGCTTGTTAAAGTCCTGGGCCAAAGCCCATCAGAGCCTTTCCTTTCCCCTGACTTCAATGAACATGGAATCAGGACCTAAATACTGGGATATGCTATTGAAAAAAATTATTTCAAAATAAATGTTTTTCAAACCTGAGCAGTTTAAAAATGCCACAGAAAGGTAAATGAATTTTCCTCCGCCACAACCTGCTACATGTTTTTACTGGAGAACAGATTATTCCTATGAAATGTAAAAAGACTCGTCCATTTGCTTTTTATATTTGCAAATTAAATTCTTTTGTACATTGTAAATACTAAATTGAGTGCATTACATCCTCTAGTCTCTCCTGGAATGCTCAGTCTGTCACTAGACTTATTTGACTATTGATTAATTTTCAGAAATGTGTTAACATAAACCTTGCTGTTAAAAAGTTAGCTCCCTTTTCTTTTGTTGCTGAGCTAGTGTGTCACATCTTTGCCTTTTTGCATGATTAATATTGCTTTGAAAGCTTAAAGAATCAATAAACATGCTCTGAAGTGGAGAAATCTATATCCTAAAATGTGAGCAGTCATCTTAGTTTCCTAGTCAATCTACAAAATGTTTTTCCAGTTGGACTTAATGGGTCTGAGCTGGAAGGCTAGTGATACCATGGAAAAGTCCTCTGGCTTTGCTCTATCCTTACCTTGAAACCACATCTCTTTGCAGATTCAGGAATGTAATGTATCCTGTAAGAATTCCAATTAGGAAGTGTAGTTCTTACTAGTGCTTTTTTAAAAAGGACTATTGTTTTGTCTAGCCATTCCTATGATATTTCTCACTGCATTATTGTCACAGTTCTGAGCAACTGCACCTGTATTCCCCTTCTGTGGTCCCTTGGAGGCACCCACTCACAGTCAGCCATCATCCCTCTTAGGTAGAAATGCAATGTGAACCCTGGGAAGCGTGATGAACTTCAAAGGACTCAGCTGAACAACGTGCCAGTAAAGTATGGTCTTTTGGGACAAACAGTGTCAATTGGTTTGCCGGAGGGAGGTGAATGCAAATTCCCCACCACCAGTTATGCAAAAACTCAGCTTTTTGAAACCAGGCCTTGAGGAAAGTGCCATTAGCTGCTGATTACCTGTTGCGGGAGTTTCAAGATCAAAGGCCCAACCTGTGTGAAGGAAAGATTAAGGGCACGTCTTCACTGGCAATGTTAAAGCACTGCCGCGGCAGTTCTAAAAAAACCACCTCCACGAGGGGCACTGGTGCATTGTCTATACTGGCACGTTACAGCACTGAAACTTGCACGCTCAGGGGGATGTTTTTTCACATCCCTGAGCGAGACCGTTGCAGCGCTGTAAAGTGCCAGTGTAGACAAGCCCTAACCTACTCATTGGAGGTGCTAGTTCTGAGCTAAAGCCTATGAACTTGCAACCACAGACAAGCCCCTTGGTGGGGTTTGAAGGACTGACTCCTACCAGAGCCCTTGTGGAGCAGGAGTGACCTCTGGTAAACCTATTAGCATGTATGTAGGTTCTTTCATGGTTTTAAATATGTTTTCTCTGTAACACTTTCACCTTAATAAAAGTGCTTACTTATAAAGAACGGTGTGTTAATTTATAATTGCTGGGAATTGCATCATTCATAGAGGAAGCAAAGTACAGCTGGCCTGTTTAAACAAACTGGCTTGCTGGAGATATTACAGGGTAGGCAGGGATCTGTGCAGCCTGGGGAAAAAATCCCAGTCAGGAAAGAGAAAGATGCATGTCTCTGCCCAAGAAGGGTGATGTCTGAGTTGCCGGGAGCTTAGAATGGATGCCCTTGGTGGACCACGCAGGGGGACGACAGGTGCAGTTGCCTTGAATTGTGACAATTATGAATTTAAAAGGCCAGGGCAATGTAACTGGTCTCCTTTTTAGGGCTTAATCCAGCAAGTTGCTGAGTACCATCAACTTTGACTAGCTTCAGTGGAAGCTGAGGATGCTTCATTGCTTAGTAAGAACTTGCAGGATCAAGCCCTTAGTGAAGATCAAATGGGACATGAGGAAGGCTCTTTTCATGCGGGTGAGGGTTATATGTTCAAGGAAAAATGACAGACAGACAGACAGACAGACAGACAGATAGATATGCCATACAAAAGATTTATTGGCATAAGTTTTGGACGATCACATTATTCACAATTGCTGAAAAATATCTCAGGGTTTACCGAGACTAGACACAAAGTGCCATATGGCCTATTTTAAAGCTGGGGATCTGCCTTTTCCAATAGTAATGAAGGCCCCTTTTCTAGCTCTGGTGGAATCTGAAACATCTCACTAGCCCAAGACTGAATCTTTCCCTTCCCAAACCTCAGGCTAGTGCACTTTCAGAGGACAGGGACGAATGGCAAGGGGTTAATGCTACATTCAGGGGAAAGCAAGAAAGATTTCTCTGGAAGTTTTTTTGTTGTTTTGTGGAGGGGCTTGGGATTTTTTGTCATTGTTGTTGTTTTGGTTTGCTGGGGGTTGGTTGGTTGGTTGAAGATTCCCAGAGATTTGGAATATTAAAATAAATCCCAAGGAAATGGATTAATGGACAGAGGATGGGTGAGATGGTCAAAGGTGCAGGATAAATTATAGAATTATGTAATAGATTGCAGAGTCATGATATAATTATTGTCTGCAATTTATATAACCTACATATCTGTGCTTTATATGCAGTTAGCCCCATTTATAACATGACTGCGATTTATTACATGAGTCTATTTTTATTTTCATATACATACCCTCACACAGGCTTTTTCATGGTGCTTATTGTTTTATTATCTGGATAGTTTATACTAGAAGCAGCCTATTTCGCTAATATAGAGAGCCAAACCCCTATGATCCCTGGTAACACTGTAGCTTTGCTGGAAAACCTTGCCAGTAGTCTGAATGATAGGGTAATATGGCTGTATTTACTCTGGAGGCCAGTTCTGCGAGGTGCTGTGGCAGTGGGAGTTGAAGATGCAAAACACCATCATTCAAGAAGTGTTCAGCAATTGGGAGGCTCAGACCTTAGCATGCCTCACCTATGAATGCCCTAGAGGAGACAAGGAGAAGTATAGGTCTCCATAGGAGATCACAGATATGTGTATACACAGCAGGTCAGCAGCACACCACACCCTAAAATCTAATTTTAAGTAGGATGGCATGTATACATTTGAATGCAGAACCAGCATTCCGTTCCAGGAAAATAATAGCAACAGGGATAGGAGGAATGCCTTATAAAATGCACAGCGAAGCCCTTTGTGCAGTGAAAAGAAGAGTCTTGTTTTTGGTGCTGGCAGCTGAGTGTGTGTTGATGCACAAAAGTAAAACAAGAGTATTCAGACAAGTGGAACATGATCTGATAAGCCTGGAAATGACTCTGCCAATTCATCCAGCCTGAATGACATCCCTGCCAGTGCCCTTTCAACACATTTGATTTGAGCACAAGCTTCCCACAGGAAGGCTTTTCCTGTGCACTCTGTCCTGCTTCACGACCTCACAAAACTCACTGATGGAGGAAATGGTGCAGGTCCAGGCAAGGGGAGAAGTATTGGCTTTTCTTAACGTAGCAACATTCATTTTGTTCTTTTAGCTATATACCTCATTTTTTTCTTTTCTGGTAGGAACAGACCCTTTCAAGAACCTTCTTATTGACACAATCAAGAGAAAGTAAAATCAATACATCACAGTGCCTTTTATGTATTAACAGCTTGAGGTGTACAGAACTTGTGTGTGATCTCTGTGTCTATCTATGAATTGATGAATTTAGAAGCAGAGCCTACTCAGATCTTCTGATTAAACCAAAGTGGAACAATTTCTTGTAGAAGTCTAATTACAAGGAAATAAAGTGAGTACAGTAGACATCAATTTGACTACTGGTTTTCTAAAATTGTATACACGTGTGTGTGTGTGTGTGTGTGTGTATTATATATATATATATATATATATATATATATATATAAGAGCTGTTGATTAATCACAGTTAACTCACGTGATTAACTCAGAAAATTAATCATGATTAAAAAAATGTATCACGATTAATCGCACTGTTAAACAATAGAATACTAATTGAAATTTGCAAAATATTTTTGGATGTTTTTCTACAATTTCAAATACATTGATTTCTGTTACAACACAGAATACAAAGTGTACAGTGCTCACTTTATATTATTTTTTTTATTACAAATATTTGCACTGTAAAAAATGATAAACAAAAGAAATAGTATTTTTCAATTCACCCCATACAAGTACTGTAGTACAATCTCTTTATCGTGAAAGTGTAACTTACAAATGTAGATTTTTTTTGTTACATAACTGCACTCAAAAACAAAACAATGTAAAACTTTAGAGACTACAAGTCCACTCAGTCCTACTTCTTGTTCAGCCAATCGCTAAGACAAACATTTACAGGAGATAATGCTGCCCTCCTCTTATTTACAATGTCACCAAAAAGTGAGAACAGGCATTTGCATCACACTTTTGTAGCTGGCATTGCAAGGTATTTACGTGCCAGATATGCTAAACCTTCATATGCCCCTTCGTGCTTCGGCCACCTTTCAAGAGGACATGCTTCCATGCAGATGATGCTCGTTAAAAAAATAATGAATTAATTAAATTTGTGACTGAACTCCTTGGGGGAGAATTGTATGTCTTCTGCTCTGTTTTACCCGCATTCTGCCATATATTTCATGTTATAGCAGGCTCGGATGATGACCCAGCACATGTTTGTTTTAAGAACACTTTCACTGCAGATTTGACAAAACACAAAGAAGGTACCAATGTGAGATTTCTAAAGATAGCTACAGCACTCGACCCAAGGTTTAAGAATCTGAAGTGCCGTCCAAAATCTGAGAGGGACAAGGTGTGTAGCATACTTTCAGAAGTCTTAAAAGAGCAACACTCCAATGCAGAAACTACAGAACCTGAACCACCAAAAAGAAAATCAACCTTCTGCTGGTGGCATCTGATTCAGGGCTTGTCTTCACTACCCGCCTGAATTGGCGGGTAGAAATCGATCTCTCGGGGATCAAATTATCATGTCTCGTCGGGACGCGACAATCGATCCCCGAATCAACGCACATACTCCACCAGCACAGGTAGAAGTAAGCACCGTCGACGGGGGAGCCATGGCGGTCGATTTGCCACCGTCCTCACAGCGGGGTAAGTCAGCTCGGATATGTCGAATTCAGCTACACTATTCGCGTAGCTGAATTTGCGTATCTTAAATCGATCCCCCCCCCCCCAGTGTAGACCTAGCCTGAGATGGTGAAAATGAACATGCGTCGGTCCACACTGCTTTGGCTCATTATTGAGCAGAACCCATCATCAGCATAGACACATGTCCTCTGGAATGGTGAAGGGACATATGAATCTTTAGCGCATCTGGCACATAAATGTCCTTCAACACCAGCTACAACAGTGCCATGTGAACTCCTGTTCTCACTTTCAGGTGACATTGTAAACAAGAAGCAGGCAGCATTATCTCCCGCAAACGTAAACAAACTTGTTTTGTCTGAGCAATTGGCTGAAGTAGAACAGAGTGGACTTGTAGACTCTAATGTTTTATATTGTTTTCTTTTTGAATGCAGTTATATTTTGTACATAATTCTACATTTGTAAGTTCAACTTTCACGATAAGGAGATTGTACTACAGTACTTGTATTAGGTGAATTGAAAAATACTATTTCTTTTGTTTTTTTACAGTGCAAATATTTGAAATAAAAATAATATAAAGTGAGCACTGTACACTTTCTATTCTGTGTTGTAATTGAAATCAATATATTTGAAAATGTAGAAAACATCCAAAAAAATTAAATAAATGGCATTTTATTATTGTTTAACAGTGCGATTAATCACTCAATTAATTTTTTAATAGCTTGACAGTCCGAATATATATATCTCCTTACTACATGAATGAAACTGCAACAAGATTTGTGGCTGAAGATTCACTCCACACGCACACATGAACAACATTTATGTTGTGACAAATTTCACTATGTCAAATATAAAGATTTATGATCAAGATATGCATTTTAAGTCTTAAATTAACATGATTTATGAAGCAACCCTAACAGTTATGGGACTATCATTAAAATTATGTATTCATCTTAAGTGTGCTGTTCTTCATGGGAGGTAACTGAAGCCAATGATCATTTGATTCCCAATCACTGAAATGCACTAAATCTCTATCTTTGTCTGCATCATATTTCCATCCTCATCACTCTAACTCTTGCTGGACGGATGCACATTTCCACCCTGCAAAGAAACTGCTGTTGCCACACTAATCAGTCAAATATGGATGCTGCCCAAGTGCTGTGGCCCAGATTTTTAAGGGTATTTAGGTGTTGCTGTGCTCAGCATTGAAATGCATAACTGCCTAAACCTCATTTTTAAAAGATATTTAGAAATTTAGGACACAAAATCCCATTGACAGGATTTAGGCTGCTATGTGCATAAATCACTTTTGAAAATGAGGCTTTGGCTCCTAAATCAGTTAGGCATCTTAATGCTGAGCACAGCAATACCTAAATACCTTTAAAAATCTGGGCCCATAACTAATGTTCCACCTAGAAACTAAGGGCTTGTCTACACTGCCCCATAGTTCAGGGTTGTGGGGCAAGTAATTCAGACCCTGGGTCGGTGTTGGAGCAGACGGGCGTGTCTGTTTAGGTAAAATAGGAAAATCCCAAACACCTGTATCTGGATAACCCTGAAGTTTAGGAAAGTTTGGATCATGAGCAGAGGTGAATAATTTGGATCTTGTGGCTATGATAAAAAGTGAAGATCAACACAAACTCATTACTACGACTAGCACAGTGTGGCCCTGATCCTTGAATGAGCCCTCTGCTGCAATAAAATGTAATTAATCCATTAGTAATAGTACCCTCTTGTTAATAAAGGAATGAAGGAACATGCTTGAATAATCATCCTCACTTCAAAACATATTAAGATAAAAACAAAAGAAATAATCTTCTCTTTGTAAAATAAAATTGAATGGACCTCTCTATCCTTTTGTTTTTCTGAAAATATGTACTTATGTTTTTTGGATTAAAATAATAACAATGAAAATTAAAGGGAAAAGGAGCCCCAAAAGCAGTTTTTTTTAAACGGAGACTTCTTCTGCAGCTGCAAGCATGTTCATTTTCCCATAATCTTTAGCAATGCAGAAGAAAGAGAGCCTTCAGGTGAAAGGTTACCTACATTTATAATGTCAGGCACTGAGACTGGTGAGGTAAAAGGTAAATGGTAATTTTATCATTAGCGTGCCTGACCGCTTGCCCCCACCATATCTCACATGAGACGTTAAGAATGGCTCACCTGTCAAGATGCAAACATTTAAAGGTCAGTGCGCACAGAAATCTTCAAGAGCTTACAACTGAATTACTGACACCTTTTATTATCACTGCTTAAATAAATGATTCAAGTGGCAAGATAAGGGAAAGATCGGTTTAATGTCAAGATTTACACGAGGCTTTCTTGGAGCATTATTTTCAAAACTATAACATATGTATATATGTGTGTGCCTATATATATATATATATATATATAAAAATAATTTTATGCTGGAAGTGTGTGAGCAATGAGATGGATTTTACATCACCGGTAAAAGTTTAAGTATATATTCCCCTCTTGCAAAGCTCTCCAGCATCCCAAAGGGAGGAAGTATGATCTAGTGGTTGGAGCAAAGAGTCACGGCTCCTGATTCTATTTCTACCTCATTGTGTGACCTTTGGTGAGTCAGTTGACCTCTCTGTGCCTCAGCCTACCCATCTGTGAAAGGGATTCAATAATAACTATGGGTGTTTTAAGATCTAATTACTGATTATTTATCAAAGGATCTCAAAAATGACCTAGACAGTAAAAATAAAGTATTATTTATTTTGGTAAGACCCCTCCTTCCTCCTATTCATCCTTCTACTCCTCCTCCTTTGGTAACTGAAAATGGATAACTGAGAATCTCCAAAGTGCACAGAGAGGTGCACCAGGTTTCAGGAGCGGAAGGATGGGCTGATTCAAGCATAGCATTTTTATTTTAGGAAGAGGCGCTGCCTGGCACTTTCACTGAAGTTCTGTGTGGTGAGTGTGATGATTTCATCATGACTTTTCACAACCAGCAAAATAACATTGTTACTAAAAGGGCCAATAAGGTACACAGGAAATGCCGGTCTATTGGGTATGAGATGTTTGGGACTGATGGTCAACAATGTAAAATCAGAACAGTAGCTCTAATATATGACTTGGTAGAGCATGAAGAGCTGTCTGTTGATTAGAGCAGGGAACTGGGATGAAGGACACCTGGATTCTATCTCGGAGTCTGCCACTGACTCAACTTTGCTCAAGTCATTTAGGCCCAGATCCTTAAAGGTATATAGATGCCTAACTCTCATTGCCTTTACTGGGAGTTAGGCACCAAAATACCTTTGAGGATCTGGGCCTTCAGCCAATTTTTTCCAAAGTAGCCCTGATTTGGGGTACCCCAGTTAGTAGATGCCCAACTTGAGATACCTTGGGAAGTAATGCCCCACTCACTTACAGGGACATACAGAGGAGGGGGGGCAAGAAGAGTGAAAGACAGGCAGACTAAGCCACCTAAGAAGCAGACTGTCTATCTCTGCTTGATAGGCAGTTTCACCATCTGATGGGCTTTCTAAGGGTCACCAAGGCGGAGCCCCTGTTGTACTGATTTAACTTATTTTTATTGTTAAATTGTCCACTCTGTCATTTCCACTTAATAAATCCAGAGATAACAGCTAATCTTTTGCATGGGAGTTGTTTTTAAGGAAGAAGGTGTTTGCATTGTGGATGGTTGTATGTTGGAAATGAGAGGGAGTTGTATATGTTCAGTATTTCTGAGTGTGCTTGGGTATTATGATGTTTGGATGGTGAGACGTGATTTGAGATTAGTATTGTTGTTAATGTAAGCTTAGCGAGTGGTTCCCTTGATTTTTAGTAATTGAACTGATGGGGGAAGCACCTGAGCAGCTATATCTCTAAGTTAACAACATTTTTTGTATGTGGGGGAGAACAGCAGGCATACTTCATTCCAAATGACATTCCAGAGCGTGGTTTGAAACCCCAAGTATCCCTGTTTCATCCCTCTTCCCCATGCACCATTCTCATCTTCACTATCAGCTGTTCCTTCCCTCCATCTACTCCCGGTCTCTCCACTTTAGTACATATTCACTCCCTTTGACTTTGTGACCATGAAGTTTACATGAAATAATGTTCACCGTCTCCGTTTGTTTTTTTCACATGTTTTGCGATTTGCTGTTCTCTTTCTGAAACATTTGCATGCTATTAATTAATACTATAAAATGGACGGCATTACTATTCTTTGTAAGCATCGCTCGGATTAGTAGCACATAATACCTCTTGCATCTTTCCCCTTGCTATTTTTTTCCTGACATCCCATTGCCAGACTGCAGATAGTAAGGCTAGACTAAGGAGCCCATGTAGGAGGCAGAGAAAGGGATTATTGGAGGGGGGGGGGTCCTTCATTTTTAAAACAACAATAAAAATAAGTGGGAATGGAATGAAAATATTCTAAAGATAAATGTAAGCATTTTTACATGCGGTGTTATTAAAATAGATTTTCTGAAGGGTACATTAGATTTTTAATGTTTTAATTTTTCGCTTGATAAACCAACTAAAAGTAAAAAGAAAATGCCAACTGTGGAATTTTCCATATGATCACTCTGCAGCTATTATCCAGGGAGTCATCTGCATTCTGGATGGGTCAGGTTACAGAAAAACCCCAGCCGCCTGCTGCTCTGGGAACAGGGTAGTCACAAAAGCACCTGTCATCAAAATGGTTTGTTGGAGACAAAAGCAGGTGATCCAAGCATTCCAGGGCTGTTTGCGCCACAGCAATGCTTATCAGGAATGGGGAGGATGCTACAAAAGTATGTCCCCTCTAACCGCTCTCTGACTGCAAAACTCAGAGGGCTCAGTTCTTCTGACATTGCTTATGAGCAACTCTCGTTTTTCTCTTGAGAACCCTGCAGTAGGAAAACTGTGCCCCTGGGAATTAATTTGTGCAGTCCCCACTGGTGCAATACACTGCCATTTACACACATTTCAACTGGTGTCTTAGTCACCTCAAGAGTTCCCTGCTGGACCTTTCTGGCAAGTTACTTGACCTTTCCGTACTTCAGTTTCCACAACTATAAAAGGGGAATAATGATACTCCAATGGCAAAGATCTTTTAGATCTACAACTGAAACCAGCTATATGGCAGCCAGGTATTCATTCTTATTGTTGACTGGGATTTTCAAAGGGGCCTGTGAGTGGTAAGCACCGAATCCCTATTGAAATTCAATATTTATTATTCATTTAGTATTACTGAGACACTCCTGACATTATTCACTGTTTGAAGATGGAAATTATGGTAGAATCTAAAGACATATGACAATCTACCAAGGTAGCTCTTCACAGTCAGAATCCCCTATAACTAGAGATGGGGATGATGAACCAAAACATTGGATCTAACCCACCTAGGACTTTGAGGAAGGTCAACTTGAGCCAGGGGTGCTGAAACAATTTGTATAGTGGGGATGCTGAAAGCCACTGTACCAAGCTGTAAACCCTGTAGATGATGGAAATCATTTCAAGCCAGGGAGTGTTGCCACACTCCCAGCAACCCTAATTCCAGCACCTATGACTTGGGCTCACATGCCAGAGACTTGAGCATTATGTCTCAGTGCAAGCCATCCTTGAGCCTCTGGGAAGCAGTTTGTTTTGGGCTCTTTTCCTTTTGATGCCTTGGGTATTTTTCCTAAAATTGCCCACCATTGCAATCACCATTTCAGCTCCACCATTGTTAGCAACAGTGCGAGCCACCAGCATATTAAGCACTATGTCATCTAACCCTACTCTAAGCAGGTGTATGTGACATGGTGCTTAAAACACTAATCTCCATGGGCACCTTCTCTGTAGAAGAACTCTCACTGCTGTTAGAGCAAAATGTGTGGTACTGACAGTGGAAAATGTAAGCAAAAATTATCTAGTGTTGACAAGAACATTCAAGGCAATGACAAAAGTATCATTGACTTCACTGGGGGCAGGAACAATTCCACAGGCCCTGATTCAGCCATGTACTTAAGCACCTGTCTAATGTTAAGAACATGAGTAGTCCCAAATGGGGCTTAAAGTTATGCAAGTGCTTAAGTATCTTGCTGAACCAGGGCTATAATAAGGAAAGAGTTCATGTGTTGAACTATAGTTTCAATTTCTAGTGGGTTTCATAAAGAAGCCATATAAAAATGATCATTTCAGATGCAACTAAAGCTTTATATCTGCAGAACTGCCTTCATGAAGCTCCAATATATCTATCAAAATTCTATGTAAAATGCAATCTGTTTTGCCTTGCATTGGTCTTGTGCATCAAAAAAACTCCTCTACTATCTCAGTCTTAACCACAAATGATTAGTATATTGTAAAATTGTTTATAAACTCTCTAATAATATTTTCACTATTTTACCTGACTCCCGTAGGAAGACATCTGGTAGCAGTAAAATTATTTTTACTACTAGCATTTCAGAAGAGAAGAAAAATGAGGGCACTTCTTTTTTTATTAAATTATACAGTTATGCATAAGCAAAACATCTGTTAATGGCTCACCAAAATCAAAGAACCATTTATTTGTTGTTGGGGGGGAGGGGAGTGCTGTTTGATTGTTTGTTTGCTTGCTTGGTTTTAAACGATTTATTTTCGGTACCACCGGGAGCAAGCGAAGAGTGACTTCCAGCTGAGACCAGCCTAGTACAGATTCTACCAACTCAGAAAGACAGACGTGTCGCTCACCTGGTAAAGCTATTTCCAGTTGGACCATGATGGTCCCTATTTGGGGACTGGTTGTGCTAATGTGCAAAACACACTTCAAGTTCCAGCTGCCAAGAAGATTGTGATTGTCTGGATGCCATTTGGCACACACAACAGGAGTCTCCAACAGAAACAGTCTTTGCCTTGCTATGTTTATGCAAGGCATAGTGTGTGAGCTCTGACTCGGATGGTATAGGGCATTCTTGCCAAATTCTGAATCAAGGGGCTTGATGCTCCACTGGCTTTCTCTTGGTGGATTCCTTTAAACTAGTGCAAAGCAGGTGTAAAATTCTACCATCCTGGTCTCAAAGTGTTTCACAGTCACTTTGCTCTGATAGAAATGCCTTTACTGTGGAGGCAATGGAGAATTGGCAATGGAGACAAAAGGTGGAAAGGCAATGGAAAATCAGACCCAGGAACCTCATGCTTATGATTAGTCTGAGAGTCAGTTGTAAGGCTTTACACATCTCTTTAGTCTGTCACATCTCACCACAACCCAGTCACACATCAACCTTACCTCCCTGTGCTTATCTGTGGCGCCCAACCCCAATGCAGTGCAGAAGATGGACAGTCATACTAATGCATTATAATACCTTCTAACACACATAGATTTTGTAGGTTTTAAAAAAATAGTCAAGTGCATAATTGGTAGGAAGCCGTGCGTAAATTCTGGTTGTTGTGCCCTCTCCTCTCTCTCCCGCTCCCCAAACAGAGGGACAAGGGCAAGAGAGTTTTCATTAAAAATATCAATTTTTCCACTACAAAACAGGTGCAATCAGAATTGCAAAGTATGCCACACTTGTCTCTCTTGGGATTTTTATCCTAATTTATTGGATCAAGACAAAGAATCATAGGTTTGTTTTTCTGGTGTATTCAAGTCCACTGCAGAAAGAAGGTCACTGCATTTGGGTACTAATCTACCAGTGCAGTAAGCCGTGATTAAAAAGGCTCAGTAATGTTCTCAAAAATGCATTACAACTGTTTGAATCCATGGCCATAGGAGAGGGTATGCTAGTCTGGTTTGGTTAAATAGATATAAACTTATTCCCCAGTCAGTCAGCCACAGCAGCAGCCCTACATTTCAGTGAGCCAAATAAAAAGATTGCCTGGGGTCAGGATAAAAGCAAAGGTACGTAAGGGCCTGAAATAGATTGTGCTACTATCATTTTACTTCAGAGAACCCAACAGAGCTCTCACAGGGGATCATTGGTGACCTCACCTCTCCCCTTAGATGTCTGGTGCATCTCTGAATTGATTTAGAATGTTCACTAATACAGTGAAGAGTTAAACAGTAAGGAGGCTGGGGTATTTTTTTTTTTAAATTCTGTAAGTGAGTCTGAACAGGAGCGATAAGGAGGGAGGGAGGGAGGGGTAGAACCCACAAAATAAAATAAAATAAATAAGTGTATAGAGCAATAAAGATGTCCCAGTTCAACTTATGGCAGAGGTTCAGAGAGGATAAGCCAAGTCTCCCTGTACTGCTGCTGCTTCTATTTTATTTTTTCATAATTGTCCCTGTTATGAGTCTTTGTTCACAAAGGTGGAAAAGATGGAGGGCTCTAATGATGCATTATCACAGGTCAGAGAATGAACCACATAAATCTCCCTGGCATTCATAGCCACACAATGCCTCTAAAACGATAGCAGTGTTCCTTAAAGATGCAGCCTACGCGCAGTCAAAGAGGGCTAAGCAAGGTAATACACCTGTGGGCTTTTGCCGAAATAATCACCTTTTCCTTTCACTGCTCCTTGGGCAGCTCAGACCTTGTCTGGTTGTCTTCAGTCTGCTGTGTTTTCAGTAATGAAGACTAGAATTCAGTTGTACATCTGGGACTAATAGCTTTTAAACTTACATTATTCTTTAGCTGCAATTATAGCCAGTTTTGTCATAAACATGCAAGCAGTGCAATACAGAGAGGAGAGATGCTTTCAGTACAAAAGGCATTTTTGAAAGGAAAACTTCAATCTAATTTTAAAATGTTATAGTTACAACAGTTGGAGATTGATTCAGCTGTCTTTGAAGGCCATTTGAGTTTTGTTATTGGCTTCATTGGAAGGGGGGGAAAGCCCATAAATTCCATAGTGGAGTAAGAATCTTAAATATATATTTAAAATGTTCATCATCAATAACATTGTCATGACAGTTCATGAAGCAGATAGAACTCCAAGACCCCAGTAGAACGTATGTGAAAGCAGAGACTTTCAAAGTGGTTATAAGGTAATATCTATACTTGAAAAATTAACCAAAATACATTAAAGAGAGAGAGAGAGAGAGAACATACTTTATACCTTTAAAAGTCCTTGTTTACTCCTGTATTCAAATGTCAGATCAAGGGACGAATTATCTGCTTAATGTAAATGGGTGCGCCTCCATTAAAGTCAATGCACCAACTGAGAATTTGGCCCCTAAAGCCCAATTTATCTTTCTGCTGCACTTGTGTAGACATTTAAACCATTGTAAATTGGGGATAACATGCCACCATACTGATTTTGTAGTATTTTACACCCATTTGGCATTAACTTTACACTGGAATGAATGGTGGCATAAGGAACAGGGTAATGGTGAATTGGACTCAGAGTCCCTAATTACTGTATTGCATCACCAGGACTGTGTCTCCACCTGGGACATGTTCATAATATGGCCGCATCCCTGACTAAGGTACCGTTGATCATCCTGGAGGGAGTGAAATAGTAGCAAGTCTTCCTATTGTAATGGACTTTCAACTTTCAGCCTGCAGTTTTCAACAGTTTTCCAATTTTGTTCTTGCTAAATGTAATTTCCTGGAAAGATCACATCCTTGTTAAGGATGAAAGCCAACTAAATTAGAGAAGGCCCCTGAAGAGCTCACCCCAGTTTTTATAAAAAGACAAGTGGTAAGCTGGAACAGGACATTTAGGACATATTTAGTTAGCTGTATGCAGACATCATGCCAGGTAAGAGAGAGTTAATAAATAGCTAATTTCCTTAATACTGAAACACAGCATATTGAGTCAAAGCTCACCAGGCTGACAAGGATTCTAGAGACCCTAGTGGAAATCCTAGCAGATGCCATTAAAATGATTTTACTGCTCTTAGTTGCTTACTACTAGACTCTTTCACTTCATACTAGAGAATTACTGGTGGGTAGGAACCAACAGCCCAAGGAAGCAGTAGATCAATAAGCCTATTGTAAGTTCCAAGCTGGAACCAGCAGGAATCAGCTAAAAATTTTCAAATGGAATTTCTACTACTGAAGCCACCCAATCTAATCAAGAGGGCAATTACAAATACTGAGTATGTAACACCACTGGTTGGGGGGGGGAGGGGTTTCACACTCTACACTATATAAAAATAGACTGTCAGAGAACCCAGCACCAGATCACTCAACAAATCACCATGGAAGACACAAGCTGTTAAGTGACTTCAGAATACTGCATTACAGTCCAGATGCTATACATTTGTTTCTTTAGTGATCTACTTTAACAGTGCTGTGTAACACAGGTACAATAAAAATATATTTTTAATATGTGACTTTTATTTTCATAATGCCCCTTTAACTACTATCTTTTGCTTAATTTGTGCCTGATCCTGCTCCCACTGAAATACAGAGGAGTGTGCAATTAACTTTGAAGAACAGCAGGATTTGGACCTCCATTCCCAGGCTGCAGTTATTCCTAAAGCTTGTTTTATGAGCCCTGCTGAGCAGTGTGTTTCTCCTATACTGTTGACTTAACACAGGCTGGCAGTCATTTTTGACATTGATTATAAATTTTAGTTACACCTTTTAAAGTTATTCATATAACTCAGTCATTCATGATCCTATCTTCAATCTACTTATTTCACATCCCCTTTCATGAGCATTCAGACCTGATGAGCAAAGGCTGTTAATCAGTCCCTGTTTAGACAAGGGTACCAGCGCTTTGGCTTTCTTTGCACTGCACTTATGGAATTCTCTCTTTAGGTGTTATAAAGACCATTATGTTTAATTAGTTCAAAACTAGAATTGGAAGCACCTGTTTAGTCCAGTTATATCATTCTAAATGCAGCTTCAGTGTGAGTTTGGAGTACTCAGCAGAGCCTAGACTTCTCATGCTGAGTTTTTAGCAAAGGACTGCTAAATACTATGTATGAATAACAATACATTTATTGAATTTGCACTGCATAATACACTTCTCTCCCTAAAGAGCAGAAGCTTTTGCTACAAAAGTGTATTTTCTTGGATGTATCTAACTTCCCAAGAACTGGGGAAGAGGTGAGCTGAGGAAAGGATCCTTCACAGCACAGTCTTGCAAACTATGCATAGTCATCAGCAAAGCTTGGTGACATCTGAAAGTGGGTAGGCAAAACTGACAATGAGAGGCTTTACAACAGCAAATAGAGATAATAGTGTATCCGGCTCACTGCAGGATAGGCAAATCTGCTGAAGAGCCTCCAACTGATGCTCATCAAGCCAATAAGCCTATTTTTCAATGGTATGTAAGTACTGCTGAATATTTTGTTTATAAAGATAATCTCTTTCTGAGGGAAGACAAATAAGGCAAAGAAGCGAGGCGCGAAGAAGCTCTTTTGTCATTAGTGGCCCTGGAAAACTACAGCTGCTCAAGATGTTCCTTTTTGTACCCACTTTCCTTCTCAAGCTTGTCAACTCCTGAGGGTGCACAGCCTCCAACCCTGAGAACATGCCTTCTTCAGCAAACACGATTTTTCCCTCCTATAACACGGACACACCAAGTATATCACAAAACCATGGCATAACCAACCAACATGCTACTGAAGCATAAATAAATAGGTGCTGATCACACAAACATTTACCCCTAAGAATAAAGCAATGCACTGTTTTGCACAAAATTGTACAGGTGATAAACATTAAAGGAGTCCATTACTGACTGATGGCCTAATCCTACCATTCAAGGATGGGAGCTTTGCCATTGTCTGCAGAGGGCACAGGATTAAGCCTTGAAGAAATAATGCTACTAATGTCAAAGGGATACCAAGTTATGAACCTGGACCTCTTGATCTTGTTGCTGTGCATCAGGATTGAGGCCCTGGTTCAGCAAGGTAGTTAAGTATGTGCCTAGAGTTAAGCATGCAAACAGTCTCACTGAAGTTAATAATACTCCTTATGTATTTAAAGAGAGCCACTTGCTTAAGGACCTTGCAGAATCTCAGCCTAAATGTACAACGAATAGGAAGGTCCTCTCTATGAAGATAAAGAGAAGATTCAATTATAGTTAGGCAGCTGTTGTCCTGAGACCCCTGACCTTTCTAATTATTAAGTTAATCAGAACCATTTTACTCTTTTCCTTGCCTTCCCCCCATTGGATTATGTGTTGAAAGTTTACACCTTCCCCTACCAGCTCCACTGAATCATTGTGTTATATGTAGTAGTACGCAGGACTGGAAATAAACTGAGCTAGATAATAAGCATTTTGGAAGAGGGTCTTTTCCTTAGTGCTCTACAAACAAATAAGCATATTGTTGATGCATGGCAAATAACAAATCATGTAATAAATATCTGCATTTTCAAACATGTAAGAGTCATTCTTGATTTACAGGACAAAGAGTACAGTACAGTTTAAGGCACGGTTGTATCTCCTTGATTCATGAGATTTAACTTCTCCAAATGTATCTGTATCTCCACTGCCTTTGTATTACATAAAGGGAGCCACTTCAGTGCATAGCCATCAAATGTAATTTCCTTTATGTGGAATAATACTAGTTCATGACCAATTTTGCCATATCTTAGATGAAGTCCTGAAACAGAACAGTTCAGCCTTTGTGTGTGCATATGTGATGAATGAACAGTGGAATCAGCTGAGTCAGTAATCAGCAGCTGACTTTACAAAATGCATATTGCTGCAATAAAAGGATTTTCAGAAATCCCTCCTTATATTGAATGTAGTCCTATCAGTAGTCATCTTCAATGTAGCAAGAGACAGATACACTACCACTAGGACTGTAGTTATTCATTTATATGAAATCCCTGACTGGTATAATTCATGCAGATTTCTATTCTCAAAGAAATATTTATATAATAAAACATTCTATTGCTGTGATTAAGGAAATAGCAGATAGTATTTTTATCTTTGGACCATAGCATCTTATCCAGCTTTCCCAACAAGTAGCAGGTTCAGGTTTAAAATAATTAGACTTCCTGGCACTACTGATTCAAATCACAGAATCCCAGCAGCATCAACTCTCTGGGTGAGATTCGGTGATATGCCTGAGAGGCATGGCACAAAACTTGCAGCCCAGAGGGATGTGGGACTAAGAGGGCCTTAAGCCAACTTTGTGTCCTTACAACGTTGGGCTGCTGCAAAGGTCAAAATGGCTCCGCAAAGCTGAGCAGCCTATGGACAGCAGCACTGGCCAGAAGCACTATAGCAGCTTTCACACTGGGCCCATCCCCTTGCACCCCTACCCTGTCCACTCCAGCCCCCAACACTATCCCTGTCACATCCGTTATACTGGGGCTTGTGGTGTGGGCCTTCTAAGCAGTCTTAGTCAATTCCTGCACTGGGGAAATTCTCTCCCAGCCAGATCAGGGGATCTTATGGCCTGCTGCCTACAGAGGCAATAGTAGGAGGAAGAACACTCTTTCTCCCTCCTTCCCTCTCTCTATTTCCTCATCCATTCATTTCCTGAATTCCCTTTGCTGTCATTTTACATACTGAGGGTCCTGTGGCACCTTTAAGACTAACAGAAGTATTGGGAGCATAAGCTTTCGTGGGTAAGAACCTCACTTCTTCAGATGCAAGTAATGGAAATCTCCAGAGGCAGGTATAATTCAGACTAACACGGCTACCCCTCTGATATTTTACATACTGGTACTTTAATAGGGGCTTAGTTTCTTATAACCTATCTTTATTTCTTTGATGGAGTTATAAGTGATATTAGACTTAAATTCCTGGATTTTTTTCCCTTTAAAAACAATATTAATAACTTTTGGCATGAGCTATAGGACCTGGCTAGCCAAGTCAGAGTTTTAGGATCCTCCAGGAATTCACAAGCCATGTGACCCACACTGTCTTAAATGGAACATCATAACTCCAGCTAACAAAAACTTGACCAAATAAGTCAATCGTACCTTGTGCCCAGAAAGTATAAACATATTTTATGTATAAATGGTACATATCCTTTGGGTTACATAGTCTGACTTCCCAAGAGTTAATTATTTTAGCCCACTAGTCTAATTCTGAATCTCAGCCCTGAAGTTTAAACCCCCATCTAAGAAATTGTCTTCTGCTAATCCAACTCCCTAGAGGTTTTTAGGAGATTACTGACATTCCTGCTGTAATTTTATATAATTATAGAAAATAAGATTTTTCTTGGTCATCTTTTCCATTTGTCTCATGTTGCCCAGCTAGAAATAGAATTTACAAATTTCATTTGTGCTACTAGATATGTAGTTCTACCCATGTTTCCCAGAAGGTGTTGAGCTAGCCATGTGATACTGCAGGCATAGCTTACCAATTAGCATCTGTTTGAAAATGCATTGTGCATCTAATTCCTTGTTTGTCATCCTAAAAATACAGAGCTGTGCAAATGTGAGATTCCAGGTGTGTGGAGAAGGCAGAATATTTTGTATATTTAGCTGTGGCAAAAGTGTGGAGCATTTATGAATACTAGAGGCCAAAATATATGTTTGAATTATAAGATTATAATTAATAAGAATGAAGCTAATGACAGGCGCAGGAGTTTGATAATGAGAAACTGAGCCTTTCATTTCTAGATCACTAGTGTGAATCATGTAAGTCACCGGTTTCTTCTCTGGGTCACTCGTTTTGATGGTTGTGACCAAACTTGATTACTATCTAATGCTTGTTCATTTGCCTTAAATGGCCTCAATCCAGTTCCTAGTGAACAGGTGTACTCATCATAAAAACTACCATCACAAGTGAAACTAATGGACACACCTTTTTTAACAGTCAAGGCAGAGAGGCCAGGGCTGAATGGCTATGGAGTTTTAACTATTATCCCACACCTGGAGGTGGTTGCTGCAGTCTAGGGTAGAAGCACAATGTCAGGGCAGTATTAGGAAGCCTGCAGTGCTGTTCCTATTCTGTGGACTAAGGAAGGATTTCAGTTTACACAATTGTCAGAAACTATCACCAAACCCACTTAAAAAGAATGAAGCTACTACTCATTGAAGATATTTCCAGGAGCCTCTCTTATCCCTCACCTCTATATGGACCTATCCCAATTCCTATTGAAGAAAATGGAAAGCATCCCATTGACTTCAGCAGGAGTTGGGTCAGGCCCTAAGAAGTGCAAGTTATGCCAAGTCTTCGCTGTTCTGACTTGGGGGGGGACTCATAAGCCTTATTCACCATTGCATCATTCCAGTTTCACATAAGTGTGATGTCACTAATCGCAATGGAGTGATGCTGGGGTAAAACTGGAGTTAAGCAGAAGTCTTTAAACCATGATTTGAGCACTTCAGGAACTCAGCGAGAGCTTAGGGGGTCTATTCCAGGAGCGGGTGGGTGAGGTTCTGTGGCCTGCAATGTGCAGGAGGTCAGACTAGATCATGCTGGTCTCTTCTGACCTTAGTCTATGAGTCCATGAGAAGTAAATCAATCTCATAGTATTTTAACTCTTTATAGAGATCAGAAGGAAAGAATACAGCTGCCTACTCTAATATTAGACTTCATGGTGATTGATTTGCAGTATTTTAGTTATTATCAGTAATGAATGTTGTGGCATACAAAGTACCTAACATAGCTTTGAGCCACTAGATTTCTTGAGCCTCCTCCAGCTCTTTCATTTCAACAAGGAAGAAGTGAATGAGATATTTAATACATATTTTATCTTCCTTAGGAAATTTTATTCTTTTGTCATTTGCTTACATTAACCATCCGATTATACGCCAAGTTCAAAACTATATTTATTTGTAGCAATCTGCCACCTTTTCATTTGCATAAATGTTTAGGATTGTATTTCTTGATTCCTCCCCCCTCCCCTACAGCTTTTTTTTGGTATCTAATAGTAAAACACTAGCGGCCAGATCCTCAGCTGGTGTAAATCAGATCTGGCACTACAATTTATATATGTCACATTCAAAACTAGGCAGCATGTGACTGGAAAGTATAAAAAACTAATCGCTGTAAATTCATGAAGTGGCTTATTGCTTTTCTCACTGAAACACCCTTCTCTCCGTACAGCTAAAAAAAAAAAAGTCAAGACAAGCAAGGTTTTAAAATTGTATATTCCTTCTGCAATAATAAGCTGGTTGATTCTTAAAACCACTCTCCAGCCATAATCCCCTAAATCCCTTGCATGCCATAGCAAATTGAAATTCAGTTGGGGCTGTCCAGCCTTGTAAAGACAAACCATCCTTCATCAAAGAGGCATCCGTATTGATAAATTGCTCCCTTCATACGCATGACACTATCTCTAAAAGTGATTTGTGTACATTAGGACAGCCGTAAAAGATGGAACAAAAAACCCTTAAGAGTAAACTAAGATGAAGAATAAAAAAGATTACTTGGAGCATCCAAGTAGCTTTTTACAGAATCAAATTTGAGAAAGAATCATTCATTACAGTCTCTATAAAATGCAAGCCCGGTATGTAGACACAGAGATGCAGCCTACCATGGATGTGAACCCCACTATGGGATTGCTCAGCTGTTTTGCAAAGCTATTGTGGGGCTGAAGTTCATGTGGGCAAAATACTAAGCAAACTGAATGAATTCTTCTGTTGTCTGATTTAAAGCAAACTTCAAAACATTAACAAGTGTCTTGATTCCCTCCAGTCTGGTGAGACTGGGACGAAACCTTGTAATGCTGCTATACAAGGATTTCTCCAATGCACAGCCTCCTTTTTGTCCTAGAGAGAAACAACTTAGGCTGCTGCTGCTACCTTCCAATTTGAACTTATTTTTTCCTAGTAGCATTTCCTCAGGAGCAGGAGAAAACTACACTGAATAGCCAGTCCTCTCTTGTCACCTGCCACAAAAACTCCCAGTGTGCAGGCTCTGTATCATAATGTGGTAACATGAGACAGGATCAGGGTATACCGAATTTTGCAGCTGTAGCCTAAACCCTTTCTGGTACCCCCCTCTGCTCAATACCTAATTCCCAAAGATAGAGAGCATATCTCAAGATGTGCCACTAAGGACAGCTTTGGGTCTGACTATATAAAACTTCTTCCAACAAGCAAAAATAAAGAAAATAAATCAAATTTTGCATTTAAAATCAGAGAAGAGGGATGTCTACCCAAAGAAGCATCTATTTAGAAATCTGTGTCGAGTACATTTCCAGTTCCTTGAAGGTTAATTCAGCAGGCAAGTACTCTGGCCATCAGAATTAGGTGCATATTTATACAGATTCCATGTCTGTTGTTAACGTTTATGATTAAAGTTGAAAAGGCCCTTCTTAAACAACTATGATTGACATTGGCCAAATTCAAAGCTGATGCACCTCAGCTGCTTTTCCTTGATTCAATTTGCTATGCATTAACGGAGTTCCTCTATGGAGTGTGGTTCAGATAATTCAGTTGCTTTAGTGGACTTGATTAATTAGTAAACTAATCCAGTAAATTGTTTTTCCCTGTGAATCAGATTCTCGTGCAAATTCCTCTGTGTGCGCATGCGCATATGCATGCATTCAAAAGCAGAGTTACGTATAATATGAGTGCATATGTATACAAATATAAATCATTCTCTATATATGATTTCCTTTCTTAATTTCTAAAATACACCTAACTTTAAAAACCTCAGAAGTGTAAGCAAAAATGAGGCACAAGAAGCCTCTCTCTTTTATCATGATTTTGTCTGAGTTGGGGTGAAGAAGATAGAAGGATTCAGCTAACGAAGAAAAAAAAAATCTTTTCATGTGCATGCATGCTTGGGCAGAGGGGACTTCGCATGTCTTTATAGTTCTCTGTTACCTGTTTGCTATTATCTATGTATTGTGACAAAGTTCCTCCTCTATATTGGTGGGTCCTGCGCTTATTGGTGGATTTTCTTGCCTCAGCGATTCACCATGTGGGTTGGGGGAACAGCCCAGAGACCTTCCCCTCTAGAAGAACCCACAGTCCAGGTCAATTGGGAGGTTTGGGGGGAACCCAGGCCCTCCCTCTACTCCAAGTTACAGCCCAGGGCCTTGTGGACTGCAGCTGTCTATAGTGCCGCCTGTAACAGCTGCATGACAGCTACAACTCCCTGGGCTACTTCCCCATGGCCTCCTCCAAACACCTTCTTTATTCTCACCACAGGACCTTCCTCCTGGTGTCTGATAACACTTGTGCTCCTCAGTCCTCCAGCAGCACGCACACACCCTCTCAGCTCCTTGCGTCTCTTGCTCCCAGCTCCTCACACTCAGACCACAAACTGAAGTGAGCTCCTTTTAAAACCCAGGTGCCCTGATTAGCCTGCCTTAATTGATTCTAGCAGCTTCTTCTTAATTGGCTCCAGGAGTCCTAATTAACCAGCCTGCCTTAACTGGTTCTAGCAGGTTCCTGATTACTCTAGTGCAGCCCCTGTTCTGGTCACTCAGGGAACAGAAAACTAGTCATCCAGTGACCAGTATATTTGCTCTCTACCAGACTCCTGTACCCCACTGGTCTGGGTCTGTCACATATCCCTCCCCCCTTCTCAACGCCAAGGGGTTGGGCAGCTTGGGATGCCAGACAGTGCACACGTGACAAGCCATCGGCGTTGCCATGACGGCTCCCTGCTCTGTGTTGCACACGGAACTGGAAAGGTTGGAGGGATAAGAACCATCTGGTCACCCTGGTATTCTTCTCCTTGTTCCGCTGCATCCATTGAAGAGGGGCATGGTCAGTCACGAGGACAAATCTGCGCCTGAGCAGGTAGTAGCGCAATGTTTCCATGGCCTATTTTACAGTCAGGCATTCTCTCTCCACCACTGCATATTTTTGTTCCCTTGGAAGGAGTTTCCGACTGAGGTATAGAATTGGGTGTTCCTCCTCCCCGACCATCTGTGATAGAACAGCCCCCAACCCTACTTCCGATGCATCCGTCTGCAGGATAAACTCCTTGGTGAAATCAGGGGCTATCAGTACAGGGTTACTGCAGAGGGCAGTCCGTAGGTCTGTGAATGCTTCCTTTGCTGCGTCAGACCATCTCACCAGATCAGGTCCATGGGCTTTCACTATGTCTGTCAGGGGGCTTGCCCTTGTGGCAAAATGGGGGATAAATCGTCGGTAATACCCCACCACACCTAGGAACGCCCGGACTTGTTTCTTGAGACTTGGTGGGGCCAATTTTGGATGGCCTCTAACTTGTTCACTTGGGGTTTTAACCAAATCTTTTCCCACAATGTAGCCAAGATATTTGGCCTCTGTAAACCCTACAGTGCACTTGTCAGGGTTTGCTGTAAGGCCAGTTTGCCTGAAGGTATCGAGGACTGCCTCCACCTTCTCCAGCTGGATTTCCCAGTCTGGGGTATGAATGACCACATCATCCAAGTAGGCAGCAGCATAACTGTTATGCGGGTGTAATAGCTTGTCCATGAGGCACTGGAAGGTAGCTGGGGCCCCAGGTAGTCCAAAAGGGAGGACAGTATATTGAAAAAGACCCTCTGGTGTAGAGAACGCAGTCTTTTCCTTTGCGTCTTCCGCAAGAGGAATTTGCCAGTACCCCTTTGTCAAGTCTAGGGTAGTCAAGTACCAGGCATTACGCAGACGGTCCACTGGCTCATCTATGCGAGGTATGGGGTACGCGTCAAACTGGGATACTTCGTTTAGTCGCCGGAAGTCATTGCAAAATCTTGTGGTGCCATCAGGTTTGGGCACCAGCACGACTGGGCTGGACCACTGACTGTGGGATTCTTTGATTATCCCCAACTCCAGCATTTTTTTTTTTTTACTTCTGCTTTTATTTCCTCCCTTTTTGCCACTGGCACCCGATAGGGCCTCATTGTTACTCTGGCCCCAGGGTTCGTGACAATGTGGTGATATGTCTCAGTTGTTCGACCCGGTTTTGTCGAGAACACATCTTGGCTCCTGAAGATCATCTCAGACACCTCCTTCTTCTGGTCTGGTGTTAAATCAGGAGATACTCTCACCTGTTTGGAAGGCTTGCTTTCCTGGGTTAGGTCTTTTTGGACCGTTGTGCATGCCTCTTGTGCATGCCAGGGTTTCAGAAGGTTAACGTGATAAATCTGTTCTTGTTTTCTGCATCCTGGCTGCCGCACCTTGTCCCCCACGGGTTCAACCACCTCATAGGGCCCCTGCCATTGGCCAGAAGCTTGCTTTCTGCCGTGGGTACCAACACCATAACCCGATCCCCTGGTTCAAACTGTCGCACTTTTGCCTGGCGATTATAATGGGTTCGCTGGGCCTCCTGTGCCTTCTCCAAATGTTCCCGTACAATAGGGGTAATCCAGGCAATCCGGTCTCGCATCTGCATTTTATGCTCTATTATATTTCTCCCCTCATTGGGTTCCTCTTCCCAGATCTCTTTGGCGATATCTTGTATGCCACGGGGGTGACGCCCGTATAATAACTCGAAGGGGGAAAACCCAGTTGAGGCCTGAGGTACCTCCCGGATAGCGAACATAAGGTAGAGTAGTAGGGTGTCCCAATCGTTCCCGTCCCGACTTACCACCTTCCTTATCATAGCCTTGAGGGTTTGGTTAAACCTTTCTACCAACCCATCAGTCTGCGGATGGTAGACCGAAGTTCTCAGGGTATGTATATGGAGCAGCGTACAGAGGTCCTTCATTAACTTCGACATAAATGGGGTTCCTTGGTCAGTTAATATCTCCTTCGGTAGCCCCATTCGGGCAAAGATCCCCACCAGCTCTTTGGCTATAGTTTTAGAGGCCGTGTTCCGCAGGGGGACGGCTTCTGGGTAGCGAGTAGCATAGTCCAAAACAACAAGTATATATTAGTGGCCCCGAGCCGTCTTCTCCAGGGGTCCCACTAGGTCCATGGCTATTCACTTGAAGGGGACCTATATGATGGGAAGGGGTACTAAAGGTGCCCTCAAGTGGGGACGGGGACTGAGCAGCTGACACTCCGGGCAGGAGGCACAGTACCTCCGCACTTCTTCCTGTACTCCGGGACAGAAGAACCATCGTAGAACTCATGCCAGGGTCTTCTCTACCCCCAAATGCCCCCCAAAAAGATGACTATGAGCAAGACTTACTACAGCGTTCTGGTGTTTTTGAGGTACTAGGATCTGCTGTACCTTCTGCCCCGTACTGGTGCAACCCGGTATAAGAGATCCTTCTTCATTATGAAGTAGGGTCCTGGTCCCTGGGTTTTCCCTTCCACGGTGACCCCATCTATTTCAGTCACCTCCTTCCTAATGTTGTCATACCTTGGGTCTTCTGCCTGGTCCCATCCAAAATTTCCTCTCGCGGGGCTAATCTGCCCAAGATCTAGGGGCCCAGTCTCTGTTGCCTCTACTTATTCAGAAGCATTAGGGTGGGGGTCAGACTCAGGTGCTTCTCCCTCCTGTGTGGCCTCCTTTTCAGCTGCATGGGTCTGCCTACCTACAAGAGCAACCATCTGGCTTTGAGTCAGTATTCGGGTTCCAAGGTCTTAGCTGCCCTTCTTTCCCTTTTTGTCTTTCTACCCTGTCTGGGAGTGGAAAACAAATCTGAGGATATTTCGGAGAAGATTGGGGGTTGACAGTCTGTTGTGGATGCCTCACCAATTTTAGGGTCCCCATCTTTCTCCAATCCCCCTACTGGGAGTAAGTTTCCAAACCCTGGGAAGTCCCTCCCTATGAGCACCAGGTATGGGAGTTTAGGGACTACACCTGCTGCTACCTCAGTAGTGTTCCCTTGGATCTCGATTTTTACTGGGATGGTGGGGTAGTAACTAACCGTCCCATGGACACATGTTATCCCATACGTTTAGCCTGCAGCAGCTGACTACGCTTCATGAGCTTCCCTGAGATAAGCATGATAGCACTCCCCGAATCAACCAGTGCCGTGGTCCCTACCCCATTTAGTTTCACTGGTCTGGTATACATATGTGGGGTTAGTGAGACCCCCACAAGGTGGATTAGGGAGCATGGATCTGCCCAGTTCCCCAGGTTACACTGCATAAGCTCCTCAGCATTGGGACACTGTGCAGCTATGTGTCCCCACTCCCCGCAGGCATAACATCTGTATGGAGCCCTAGGCATTCCCCGGTCTCTTGGTTTGGGCAGTCTAACATCATGATCCTCTTCTCCCTTAGTGCTCCAACTCTTTGTGGCCTCTGATGGGCCTTCAGCCTCTCTCTTTTTCCACCTGGGCCCTCCTGGTGGCCCAGTCACCCAAACTTTAGGGCTTGGTGCTGCTAGTTTAACCTAGGGTGCCTCTTCCTTAACTGGTCGGGTCAGCTCCCTTGCTGTCCTTCGCCTCTCTACCAGGGCGACAACCTCATCATAGGTGGAGGATTCGTTCTGGCTTACCCAGGCAAAAAAGGTCTAGTGGTAGTCCCCTCATGTATCGGTCGATGACCAGAACCGCTAGTATCTCTTCCGGACTCCGGGACTCTGTTTGCAATCACTTTCATGCGAGATGGATGAGGTCATACAATTGAGACCGCGGGGTTTTGTCTTCCTGGTCCCTCCAACCGTGATACTGCTGAGCCCGCACTGCTGTCATTACCCCAGATCTGGTCAGGATCTCTGCTTTCCGCTGGGGGTAGTCTGCCGCAGCCTCTTCAGGCAGATCATGGTAGGCCTTCTGGGCCTCCCCACACAGGAATGGGGCAAGGATGCCAGACCACTGATCTTGAGGCCAGGCCTCCCGTAGGGCTGTCCTCTCAAAGGCCAGAAGGTATGCCTCTACAGCATCCTCTGGTGTCATTTGCTGCAGCCAATGGCTGGCCCGTATGAGCCACGTCCCATCATGGCCGCGATTCAGCTCAGTAAGGGACTTTACCTGGTTTACCAGTTCCCACAACATAGCTCGGTCTCGAGCAGCCTGGTCCATCAGCAGGCGATTAGTCTCTTGCTGCAGCCGCACTGCCTCCTGTTGGGCGGCTGCCTGGACACGGGTAGCCTCCTGCTGGGCCACCGTAGCTTGTATCAGTGCCCACACTACGTCATCCATTGTGGTGAAAAAAAAATAAACCCTCTCCCTTTATTTGTTTTGGTTGTTTTTTTTTTTTATTTTTTTAAATCACCCTCCTTCTTCCGCCGCGCTGTGCACCCCAAGATCCCACTTCTCACACCAGTGTGACAAAGTTCCTCCTCTATCTTGGTGGGTCCTGCACTTATTGGTGGATTTTCTTGCCTCAGAGATTCACCATGTGGGTTGGGGAACAGCCCAGAGACTTTCCCCTCTGGAAGAACCCACAGTCCAGGTCAATTGGGAGGTTTGGGGGGAACCCAGGCCCGCCCTCTACTCCGGGTTCCAGCCCAGGGCCCTGGGGACTGCAGCTGTCTATAGTGCCTCCTGTAACAGCTGCATGACAGCTACAACTCCCTGGGCTACTTCCCCATGGCCTCCTCTAAACACCTTCCTTATTCTCACCACAGGACCTTCCTCCTGGTGTCTGATAACGCTTGTACTCCTCAGTCCTCCAGCAGCACAGCACACCCTCTCCCTCTCAGCTCCTTGTGCCTCTTGCTCCCAGCTCCTCACACTCATACCACAAACTGAAGTGAGCTCCTTTTAAAACCCAGGTGCCCTGATTAGCCTGCCTTAGTTGATTCTAGCAGCTTCTTCTTAATTGGCTCCAGGAGTCCTAATTAACCTGCCTGCCTTAACTGGTTCTAGCAGGTTCCTGATTACTCTAGTGCAGCCCCTGCTCTGGTCACTCAGGGAACAGAAAACTAGTCATCCAGTGACCAGTATATTTGCTCTCTACCAGACTCCTATACCCCACTGGTCTGGGTCTGTCACAGTATATTAACGCTTTCTGTTTATAGTCTTTTTTTTTTTTATCTTTTGGGTTATATCATTATTTCTACCTGCTTTCAGATTGCTGAAAGTTTAACAAAGGCTGATCTTTAAAAGAAAATACAGGCACTTTGATATCCCAAGAAGATCAGCACTCAACCTTTGAAAATATTCAGGCTGCTTTTCTTGTGATAAGGTATGCATGTCCAGAAAGACTTCATCACTACATCTTGTTTCATTTTTATATCTCCAGAATCCACAAAATCAGCATCTTCTGTGTAATTTCTATAGCTTTCATCAAGTCTGTTTCTTTGCTTTAGAATCAAATTGTAAAATTCTGATGGGTTCAAGATTCCCTGAAGATCAGTGAAAGAACTAAAGAAAAATTGGTCAAAATATTTTATTTGCTTATTATTGTTATTTGTATTACAGTAGCACCTAGAAGCCCTATCAGGGGCTTTATTGTCTAGGCCTGGTACACATGAATTGTAAGAACAATCCCTGCCCCAAAGTGCTTACAATTTAAATAGTCAAAAGAGAGAAGGTGTGGGAGAAAGAGAACATTCGTATCCCCATTTTACAGTTCGGAATAGAGCTAGATTTTTTTAAGGTATTTAGGTGCCTGAAAATATAAATAGTTGACAACTGGGCTTTTCAGAAGCATCTAGTTGCCTAACTGCCATTGAAATCAAATACATAATACCTATAAAAATAGGGCCCAAGACCAAGCTTCACCTTTCATTTCCTTCTTTACAGAAATTTCACAGCAGAAACAATCTGCTCTTCATTTTTTTGCCTGTAAGGAGTCCTCCACGTCCCCCTTCTCATTTATTTTCTCAGATCGCACTTTCTCTGCCCACTTTTCTTATGTTTACATTGCTCTACACTCAGGCCCTGCTATAGCTTCCATTCCTACTGCACAAGGACTCCTTTTGAGGCCTATCTTCACAGTTGCTTAAGTAGCTGGAGGGTTATCTATCAGACAGCATGCTGTCTTCTCCCAGTTGCTGAACTGGGTGAATAACAGATATTTCAGTTCACTGGCAATTGCAAAAAATTGGGAGTGGATGCAGAGGGAGTTGTTTTGGGTCTGTCACAGGGTGACTGGCCCCTCTAATGAGGAAAGATGTGAGTATGCCTGTGATTAGTCAGCTGCCTCCCATTTGGGTCTGAGAGCCATCTAAACCTAGGGAGAGAGTATGGAAGGGAGGATGAAAACTGCCTGAAGGGAAAGAGATAAGTAATGAGACCAGAACAGCAGCTGAAGAAGGTTTGTGCAGAGACCCCTGGACAAAGGGGAAGAACCACTTGCTCAGGGGGAGCCAGGCCCAGAAACAAGAGGGTGGACTCTGCAGAGACCTATCCTGAGCTTTGGTGGAACTAGGAGGCAAAGAGGCCTGGAGAATGAAACACTGCAAGGAGCTCTCTTATAGGAGACCTGCCTTGGGGGCTGTGGTGGCAGAGTCATGGGAGCAAAGTTACTCTGGTAATGCAACAGATGGCCTGGAGAGCAGGGCCCTGGCATAGGAGCAAAGGAACTGTGAACAGCGACTCTTGGGTGGGTGACCTGGAAATGGTGTCCCTGGAAGTGCCATGAAAAACTGTTGTGACTGTACCTGTTTTACTTCAGGATTTGGGAGAATGGCTTTATCATAGGGTTACCATATTTCAGCAAGCAAAAAAGAGGACGGGAGGAGCCCCGCCCTAGCCCCGCCCCTGCCCCTCCCACTTCCCGCCCCCCCAGAACCCCCAACCCTCCCCCCGTTCCTTGTCCCCTGACTGCCCCCTCCTGGGACCCCTGCCCCTAACTGCCCCCCAGAACTCCACTCCCTATCTAAGCCTCCCTGCCTCTTGTCCCCTGACTGCCCCAACCCTTATCCACACCCCCACCCCCAGACAGACCCCTGGGACTCCCACGCCCCATCCAACCACTCCCCACCCCCTGACAGCCCCCCCCCGAACTCCCAACCCATCTAAACCCCTCTGCTCCCTGTCCCCTGACTGCTCCGATCCCTCTCCGCACTCCTGCCCCCTGACAGCCCCCCCCAGAACTCCCAACCCATCTAAACCTCTCTGCTCCCTGTCCCCTGACTGCTCCGATCCCTCTCCCCACTCCTGCCCCCTTGACAGCCCCCCCCAGAACTCCCAACCCATCTAAACCCCTCTGCTCCCTGTCCCCTGACTGCTCCGATCCCTCTCCCCACTCCTGCCCCCTGACAGCCCCCCCCAGAACTCCCAACCCATCTAAACCTCTCTGCTCCCTGTCCCCTGACTGCTCCGATCCCTCTCCCCACTCCTGCCCCCTGACAGCCCCCCCCCAGAACTCCCAGCTCCCCACCCCCCTGCTCCTTGTCCCCTGACTGCCCCTTCCTGGGACCCCTGCTCCTAACTGCCCTCCAGAACCCCACCCCTAAGCCTCCCTGTTCCTTGTCCCCTAACTGCCCCCTCCTAAGACCCCCCCCAACTGCCCCCCAGGACCCTACCCCCTACCTGTACCCTGACTGCCCAAAACTTTCTCCACCCCCCCCCCCAAAAGCCCCCCCCCCGTTTCTTGACTGCCACCTCCAGAACCTTCCTGCCCCCGGTCCCCCTTACCCTGCTGCTCAGAACAGGGTGTTGGGCTCTGTGCGAGCCGAGCCGGACACGTGGCTGCGCTCCCCTGCACAACAAAACCCGGTCCCTGGCCCTGCACAACAAAACCCGGTCCCTGGCCCTGCACAGTGCTGCCGGACCGGGTTGCAGGAGAGGCCAACTCAGAATGCAGGGCGGCTCCGGCTCCTCTACAGCTGCTCAGGAGTCCAGCCCGGGATTTTTCTGCAGCCCTCCCAGCCGCTCGCTCTGCCGGGGGAGGGGGAAATCCCGGACATTGTGAGTGCTTTACAAATTCCCCCCCGGACGCTATTTTTAGCGCGAAAAGGAGGACATGTCCGGGTAAATCCGGACGAATGGTAACCCTATTTATCATGAAGATCTTGCAGGCTATTGTCTGTGTACAGAAATAAATTCTGCCCCGAGGCAGGCCTTTGAATTGAACATTGAGAGACACTGCGTTCTGGATTACAGCCAGAGCAAGAAGAAACTGAGGCAGAAGGATTTGTCCTGCTGTCTCCTGGGGGAGGTGCAACTCCATTAGAGGAGTCGAACAAAACATTTTGTTGCAACAAAACTGAAACATTTAGTTTTGATTTCAACAACTTTTAAAATGTTTTGTATTTTTTTTTAAATAAAATTAAAGGAAGTTTTTAAATGAAAAGTTGTTTTGAACAAAAAAAATTTAGAATTTTGTTTCAAAAATGTCCAAATCAAATGTTTTGATTGGTCAGAAATTTTTTAGCATTTTTTCTGATTGAAACTAAATGTTTTGGTGTTACCAAATCTGCATTTTTCACTGAAAAAAAAGTTTCAATCAAAAATTTCTCCCAGCTCTATGTATAACACTCCCAACCATTACTGGCCTGAGTATCAACAGTGTTTCCTTGCTTTTGTGAACAGGTATTAATCATATTCCTAACTAACCTCACATTCTAAAATGGCTTCCCAGTTCTCAGATAAATAACAGCAGAGATCTGACAGTCATTTGACCCTCCTTGCAGAGAATTTTACCCCACAATATCTTGAAGTTCTAAACCATTTGTTTAATCTCTTTGATTTTCCCTGACTGCCAGTAATGAAATGCTGCTCTTTCTGAAATAATTTCCTGACTATTTGCTAAGATTCATCTCCGACATTTCATTAAATATGATCATTTAACTGTACAAGTACAAATGTATTTTTAATTTAGCTTACTGCAGATATTATAGATGTGGGGAAATGAATTCGTATTGCTCTAGGACAAATATATCATTCACATATGCATGCCACAAAAGAACAAATTATTAAAAATTACTGAAACTTCCATAAAGATTTATACTTAACATTTCCATTTTCAATCTCAGTGCCAGTGAAACATATTGCATGTCACTATATCATACATGATGTTATGAACAATGTTTGGGTGATTTCACTGGGAGATCTTTATCAACATTTCAAGCTCCAGCCTTAAATTTCATGCCATAGAGTAATTTGTGGCTTCAGAAAGCAAGGTGAATTGGACTAGATTTTGAGGGGGAAGTTTTAAATGATCAAAGAGCTCTTTCACCCTAGGACCTTCCTTGGCAATACTTAAAAACAGATATCACTTTTATACTGATGAGCCTAATAGAATAGAGAGAGATGAGATAATGATTCATTTATCCTGCATATCTGCATAGCTCCACTAAGTTTTTTGTTTACTAATAGATCACTAGTTAACACTAAAAAACATTAAAATAATCTGATTGGTTATAAATAGATATGGGCCCAATATTGGATCCAAACTCTCTTGCATTTTGTGGAAGGTTTTTGTTTTTTGTTTTTGTTTTTTTCTGTGTCCAGTTCTGAATTCTGTGTCGAAGGGCTATTTCTGTTCCAGCCTTCCCCACTGCAACTTAATGTATGATTATTGTTATTTATTGCATTATTCGGTTAGGATAGCACCTAAGAACCCCAGTCAAGGATCAGGGCTCCATTGTGATAGGTCCAGTATTGACAAGAAACAATGAAGAATAACCGCTGCCCGTATTGCTCACAATATACATGTCAGCCAGGATGCAACAGGTGAATGAAACATACAAAGGGCTTGGGCTGAAAGGATGAAATCAGGTAAGGCTGCTAAACATACTTACTGATTGAATAAGGAAATGAAGAGTTGAGGATATTCTAAATTCTACA
Source organism: Chrysemys picta bellii (assembly GCF_011386835.1). NCBI lineage: Eukaryota > Metazoa > Chordata > Testudines > Emydidae > Chrysemys > Chrysemys picta. The sequence continues at coordinate 176,139,070 of NC_088792.1, read as the reverse complement.
TGGCTCAAACAAATAAACAAACACATTATTCACTTACTTAAATTTCAAGCTCTAGACAGAAGGACCATCTTTGTGTTCTGCTTGTTCAGGGCCTAGCACAATGGGGTCCTGGTCCATGACTGGAGCTCATAGGCACTATCACAATAAAAAAAATGATAATAATTATTTACCAGAAAGATAAATCCAACACTGGTAATGTGTAAGAATGTTTTTCTTTTTATCATTTCAACAATATAAAAACAATCTATGGTAACATTGTTATATGTTCATGAAATTTAATTTTAAATTTTAAATTTTAAATCTGCCTTATAATTTTTTTTTTTGGCCATATGTGTGTCAGAATGTACCAAGAAGAATTCTGAACATAAAATTCCCTTTTTCATCTAGAGAAACGGTGTGGCGCAATACATCTGTTTTTCTAATTTGCAATGTAATGTCAAGTTACCGGATGTTACTCCCTATGCAACTCAATGCTTCTAGATATGCTCTTAAAAAAAACAAGAAGACAGTTATGTTTTTACCATACTAGCAAATAACAGGAGTGTGTTACAATTATTAATAGTCAAGGAAATTTGAAAAATGTGGGCCTAGATATGCTTTGCCAACTTTCTACTTGCTGCAGCAGAAGTGGGGTTGACAACAGGAAGGTAGGTGACAAGGGAGCAAATTATGACTCACTTGTTCTCAGGGCAGATCTGTGATGCCCACAGCCCTGTGTAGGTTATAGCAGTCTGGGTGCTCTGCTCTGCTGCCTCCTATTAATAGTCCCTAAGGAACCATGTACATGGCACAAACTTTCTGTGCCAAGGCCAAGGTTTGTTGAGTGACGATTCATGAATGAGCATGTGAGAGAAAATGAATGAACAAGGGGAGAGAACGAAGGAGGGTGTGTAAGAAAGAGTACTGTTAACTCCCAACCCAGCTTTGACTATAATGTACCGTGATTTCCACAGAAGGAGATTGGTAGGGAATGAAACAGGAGTGTGAGGATGGGGAAAAAGAAGAGGTAGGCCCTCTTCCCCCCTCAATTTGGCTTTGAACACAATTTCACATGCACCTGCCTTAAATGCCACTAAAACCCACCCCCTGCTGGCCTGTGCCTCTGTGTGACAGGTGTCTCTGAATTTCCTTATGAAAATATAGGCCACAGTATTCAAGAATAGACACCTAAACTTAGGCTCCTATGATAATCCGTATTTAGGTACCGAAATAAGTGGCCTGATTTTCAAAAGTGCTGAGCACTCACTCGCAATATGTACTCAAACTAGAATTACTGTAAAAAAGAGAACACAATTTTCCTTTACATAACATCTTTTATATGAACTGTATACCAAAGTGCTCTACAGAGTTAAAAAAAAAATAGGAAGAGAGAAATTAAGACGTTTAGGCAAAGGAGAGAAGAGGTTTTCAGATCAGTTTCAAGTTCTTATTTCACATAGGCTTAATGCAATACGCCTTTTTTGTAATAAATTATCCTGTGTAGAAGTTTCATAATAGCATGTGTGGCATCTATCCACATTCATCTATTTTATTCAATATATATTATAATCTATCAGGGGCAGAAGATGAAAGCTGATCTTAGTTCAAGTCAGTCAAGTTTAACGTATTTGAAATGGGGTCAACCAATGCTTTTGAGTTCCCCAGTGAACATTTAGGAACGTTACACAATCTCCCACAGATTGTTCATTGTTAATATCTATCTGAGAAAGGCCGAAGACTAGAATAGCAAAGAGGCGGAAGTGTTGCTTTACTGCAGTAGGCAGGCAAACACGAATGAAACAGATTTTTATTAAGTATGTGAGTGGCTAGTACTATGCACTGTAGCTCCAGAGTTTGACAGCTCTCAATCTGGACTCAGCTTGCATTTCTGAGCCCTCTGGTGCCACACCAATGAGGTGCTTCCTGAAATCTGGACCCCTTTTTCCAGTTATACTCCCCATCCACAAGCATGCCAGTCTGGAGGGCATGGCTGTGATCAAAAGATCAATTCTATTCCTGTGTCTTCCTCTGACCTGCTGTGTGACGTTGGGCAAATCACTTCGCCTCTTTGTGCTTGTTTACCCTCCCACCACTTATCGGTCTTGTCACTTAGATGTAAGCTCTTCTAGGCAAAGACTGTGTGTCTGCAATAGCACAATTGAGCCCTGATCTTAGCTGGGATCCTGAGGCAGTACTATAATACAAATAATAATGATTATTGGTCAGGATTGATATTTATTGACAGAGATGTTTGAAAAACAAAATTTTAAAGAGAGCTAGGTCCACCTGAGCTGGCTGTGAAGTACTTTGTTGATGGCAAGAGGTGATAATCCAGCTGAATCTGAAAATCCAACAGGATATATAGTGCCAGCCATCCCCATAGATCAGGTATTTTCCTGAAAGTTCCATGCTCTTTTTAGCACACACTACTACTATAATTTTAAAACCTGTGTTTTAGATATTTGCAGTAAAACAGCATCATGGAAAAGAGGGATTTTCCACAAAGGAAATAGTGTATTAAAACTACAAAAATATGTCTTGGCCAAATTTAAAGTGTCTGCATGAAATAAATCGGTCCCCTGCTCTCTTAGTGAAGGGAACATATTTAGGAACAGGGGAGGTTCCTGGAAGATCTCTGTTTGAACAAAGAAGGGAAGAAATTTGTTTAGGGGTAAGCAATGAGAAAAGAAAGATAATAATGATAATGGATCCAACTCAGAACTCCCTACTCAGTTTTTCCTCAGTCCCTGATTTTCAAATGTAATGAGAACTTGCATCATCCATTGATTTCTGCTGGAGTTGTAGGTGCTTGATACATCTGAAAAAATCACACCCTCAGTGTTTACTCAGGCAAACTCTCATTGACTTCTGTCAGATATTAACTGAATAAGGACAGAGTAGAAACTGACTAAAGACCTCGGGATTTGGCCCAATGTCATTAAAATATATTTTTCCCTTTCTGAGAAACAAGTGTAAAATTAGGGTTTTGTCCCTTTCCCCCATCTCACGGATAAAAAGGCTAACGAGCATTCCTGCACCCAGGCAGCAAGAGTTAGGCATGCCTGCAGAACATACAGAGCACAAAAAGGTGAACCTGGTCACAAAATAGAGAAGGGCAGTACGTTGGGGGAGTTGCTCTGGCTGGAGGTAGCTGCGCTATATGTTTGGGAGAGATGAAAGATCTAATGGAGAATACTGGAAACCAGTCTAGAAAATGATGAAGGTGCTAGCAGAGGGGAAGACAGAGTGCAGGTTAGGAAAAAGAAAAGGGGGGACATGCCAGAGCTACAAGAAGAAACAGTAGGCAGAAAGACAGAAATGAGTAAAGAGAAAAATATAACTGTTATAATAATGAAATCACTAGTCGAGGATGTGCAGATAGGGGATATAAACCCTCTGAAAATGGCAGAGTGGATTTAAACAAGTGCTGGAGACTCAAAGGGGTAGAAAGCTACAATGAGGAGAACTGGCTGGCTGAACAAGGCTGAAAAGTGAATTAATGAAACACTTCGGAAAAGTGTGGAATGAGGAAATATGTGGGGCTTTGAATTTTCAATTCTCAAAACTGAGGAATGATATTCACTCAAAGGAAAACTTAAAAAAAGATTGTAAACAGTCTTTATACGGACAGCAAAATAGTATAGTTAAAAGTACAAATTCCCGAGTGTGACAATTAATCACAAGCTAACATGAAAGGATCACACTGAAAATATTATGGATAATGTAAAGGTAAAACCAATCTACTTACAAGTATTTGTCGAATCACTTGGGGTGTGGATAAGAAATCAATGGTAATGCTTTATAGAGCACTAATCAGACCAATCATTTGAGTAAGGATGCCAGGTGTTTAGTTCCACATCAAAAACTAACCTAAGGAAACTCAACTCCATCCAAGCCCAGGCATTGTCAATTGCATATGGTGCCCTCATCGTGACTTGTGTGTGTAATGCAGATAGATAGCTGCTGGTGAAATGCCTGTAAAGTTAAGAATGAAATTATTGGATTTAAGCTCTTGGGCAAAAGTCATAGAAAACAGGGAAGATGGCAACATTAAACAAATATATGAAGAATGCAGAGAATTCAGTGAACAACATGGGGGGGAGGGGAAGAGGGAACAAAAAATGTCTCATGTTAATAAGATTGACAAAGATGGACAAAAGAACTAAGATAAAAGGAAGTCCTAAAAGAAATTAATATACATAGCCATGGAAAAATGCATTATAGATGGAAAATCACACACACAACCCAGCCCAATATATATGTGGAATGATATAATGAAATTAAAAGGCAGGGGAAGGAGAGAGAGAGATGTATTAAATATTGCAAATTGCTATATATGTGATAAATGGGGCAAACATTGCCATATATTTACAGATGGATCTAAAGATGAGAAAACTGGGAGTAGGGACAACATTCTGTTTCCCAATACGTAGAGTAAGGAACTCCATTAATCTATCAAATTTTGTAGCTGTTATGATGGCCAAACTAGCAGGGATAATGTTGGCATTATATTGGATCCTGGATGTGTCACCTGCCTTCATTGTGATCTTGTCAGATTCACTATCAGCACAGCTGGCAATCAAAAATGGGAATTCAGATACCAGAAATTATATAATTCATGAAATATTGTTACTAACAGAATTGATACAGATGGGAGTAAACACTAAAATAGCATGGATCCCAGTGCATGTAGGGATAGCAGGAAATGAGGTAGGAGACAATATAGCAAAAAATGCTGTAGAGAAGGAAGAACTTGTCATACAGATCCCTCTAAGTAAACAGGAGTTTAAAAACCTAATTAAAAATTAACTAAGAGAGGAGTAGCAGGAAGTATGACCAAAAGAAAAAAGGGGGAAAAGATTTCAGGAAGCACGCCCTAGAATTAAAAATGCTGACATACTGCAAGAACCTGAGAGAAAGAGTGAGGTAGCTCTGCTCCAAATACTTGCCAGGCACTGTGGCTTAAATAGGAATGCTTGGCCTTAATTAATAAACGCAACAATTGGCTATGTGAAACATGCAACATCAAAGAAACGGTTGATCACATCCTCTAGGAGAGTAAATAGTAGTATTGAGAAGGGGATTCTGTATGACAAACTCAGGCATCTAAAAGTGACAACGTTTACCCTAAAATATCTGGTAAGAGCATCAGGAAAATGGGGCACCATTAAGAAAGCAATATTACAATTAAAAAAAAAATACTCGGAAAAGAGAGATTGTAGCCATACATCATGAAATCCAGCACCTGAAGGTTACAGACTCAGAATGTGAGCCGGCTACACCATAAAATATAAGAAGACGAATGGGAGAAGTTTGCCCAGGAGAAGGCTGCTAGGAACTGCTAGTGAGCTCCAGTAGCAAAGGGAGGCAGCCAGCCTTTCACCCACCCTTTGGTTGGGGCAGCCTGACACTATGGGCAAGGGGCTCTGGAGGGCTGATTCTCACCAGCAATCTGTGGCAGGACCTGGGGAGCACCTCAGGGAACTACAGACAAGTGAACTGTAGGCCCAGGAGTGGGGCTTCTGAAGGGAATCCAGGGGCAAAAGACTCAACATGACTACAGCTGAGCCCAGGCTGAGGGTTAGCCAGCTACAGTGTCCTCATGCCTTTCATTGGGTCAGGGAAAATGTGTAGACTATCAGTCATGATGACATGTTGGGATTTTTAAAGGATCCTAAGGGAGTTAGGTGCCCAAAACCCATTGAATTCAATTGCAGTACTAATTGTCTAATAGTTTTGCAATAAAAAAGCTGCTGTTCTGAGGGCCTGCAGCAAATTATTACATCAAGCAGCTGAGGTTTACTCGGTGTGCTTTTTTTCTTTTTTCACCGGGATGTTTTGAAACAGTGAAGGAGAAATCTTGATGCTTGACAGTTACTGTCATTGCTTCTATGCCTTGTTTTGTATTTTATTTTGTGTACTCGCCACTGACACACAAATATTTTCCACTCTGCAAAGCTGTGTGAGATGTGCTTCCAGACACAGTGAATAAAATAAAGTAGTGGCTGTTTTCAAAAGTTCTTTTCCGTTGTAGGATGGAGCTGGTGGAAGAATTGTCTTGATATTTGACCAGGCAAATTATGCCAGCTAGTAGGTGCATTAATTTGTATGCCCCAGGCTTAAACAATGCCACATCCACTTAGAGACCCAAGTGTTATTGTTCTGCTCCTGTTATAGTTAGTGATATCGAGTCATGTTAGCATGGATGTGTGTGTATGAGCGTTACTGACTGTGTGTGTGTGTATTTTTAGATGGGGAGAAGGATAAATCTGAAGGTGATACAGTGGGAGTGAGACTTTTATTAAACAAGATGGTGCATTTGTACATGTTTGTGGACCAAATGAACAAAGGTGTCCTTAATAATCAAAAGTTTAGGGTTTGTAATTCCTGCTAATCCAGAGTGAACTTGAATGCAGTATGTCAAAAACTTTAAAATTGATAGGAGGACAAACCTAGATCAGTGTGACACAGCACACAACCAGTTGGAAAGCAAAACTAAATGAGCTGCTGTAACATCCAGGATTGATTGATTGTTTGTTTTAAAATAAATACATCTCTACAGCTTTGTTCATCAGGATGCACCTTTGAAATACAGAGACTGGTCTTCAGAAGGTACAGTATGCACGCAGATATTAATGAGGTAAAAGTATCCAAATTACATAACTCAGCAGAGCATGTCATACATGTTCTGACTACAAACTGCAGCAAAATTACAAGTTATTTCAAAAAGTTCAGGCACCCTGTATGTTAAATTCAGTCACTGTGTACTCCTTAACTTAATGGCATTGGCAGAGGATTCCATCCACAACTAATGTCCTGTCCCAGAACTGTATTTGAACTGATTGTATGACTAGCGCTTTATAGTTTCTGCACACACAACTCCTTCAGAAAGATGGCTGGAAATGGTACTTGGAGTGACCAGTAGAAACCATGCTGTTTCTGGATGTCTAATCCAGTCTCTGGAAATATATTGATGGATTTGAGGCTTATATTCCCCACAATAAAAGCAGGATTCATTTTGCAGTCTCTTCTAGAATGTCATTGTCTGATCTCTCCTACTTGCCAGAAAATGCTATGAGAATGTGCAATTATTGTGGTGTGGTTCACAGCAAGTGTCACAGTATTTTATGAGCTCAGAATAGAACAGTAATGGTCAATAACAGTCACAGGAAGTTACATTTTTAAAGTATTGTCCAGTGGGATATGGCACTATAAAGAAGTCGATGAATGTTGTTGGTAAGGTACAGGATTAAGAATCAGGATACCTGTGTTCTATTACCAACTCTGCTACAGGCTTCCTGTGGAAATATTGGCAACTCATGAATCTTTTGGTACCACAGATACTTCATCTGTAAAAATACTACTACTTGCCTCTCTAGGTATTTACGTGTCCCCCCATCACTGAGTGGCTACCTCACAAGAATACTGTGAAGCTACATTCATTAAGATTTGTAAGGACATTGACATCCTCAGATGGCCAGGTGAGGCTCAGATTACTGCAGGAAGCTAATTCTAGTCTCACAGTAGTAAGACCATAGTTAAGGCTGTGAGAATTTTCTGTTTTACAAGGGCTGTACTTCAGTGTCTGACCTCTTTTCTGAACCCTTTTTTGAGGAATGTGAACAAAATTTCACCCACTAATTAATGTGGGGTGGGGGAAGATCTCCACTGTGTATTTTGTGTTTGTATGAGGTTTATAATGAAAGTTGGGAAAACAAGAACACCAGAAAAGCCTGTTTCCCCCTCCTCCCCCTCCCCCCCCCCCACACAGAGTGCACATTTGCTGCCCCCTGTTGCAGCCTGGGCAGTAACATTGTGACATTAGAGAAAATTAGCCACTCATCACTCACTCCATTCAGTTCATTTACATACTTGGGGAGAATCACTCTTGCCCTGGGTGTCATGGCAATGGCTGCCTTTGATAATAATGTTCTAGTCCTCTGAGGCAAATCAGTTAACAGAGAAGAGTCACAGGCAGACCTGTAACAAAAACGTCCTATGTCAGTGGCTCTCAAACTTTTTTACTGGTGACCCCTTTCACATAGCAAGCCTCTGAGTGCAACCCCCCTTATATATTAAAAACACTTTTTTATATATTTAACACCATTATAAATGCTGGAGACAAAGCAGGATTTGGTGTGGAGGTTGACAGTTCACAACCCCCCCTGTAATAACCTTGCGACCCTCTGAGGGGTCCCGACCCCCAGTTTGAGAACCCCTGTCATAGGTTTTTATACTCTCCTGCTGTGCTCCTTTGGGTTTGTACCAGAGTAAGTTACACTGTTTCTTTCCAAAGGATAATTGTTACTTTCCTCAGAAAGGGTTACATGAAAATAAGATACAAAATTCCAGCTCCTTTTCATGTACAAATCAGGGGCTACAGCTTTCTGAATATTTACCTTCTAAAAAATTGGGAAAGATATACGTCCCTATTGAGTTCTTAATTGCACAATTTTAAAAAAAAAATTAATTTGGTAATTTGAAAAATGTATTTGGAAACTGAGGTTGCATTAAAAATAAGATGTTTTGTTGGAATAGTTTAATTTGCTTACTTTCAATATATTGATCAACATGATACTGAGTAGTGAAATATGGAGATAGTAATGGCAATAAAGTATACAATCAGAGGGGTAGCCGTGTTAGTCTGAATCTGTAAAAAAGCAACAGAGGGTCCTGTGGCACCTTTGGACCCTCTGTTGCTTTTTAAAGTATACAATGAAGACAATAAATGTATAAGGGCTTTGTTATTTTAGTAGTACACATATAAAAAAAACTTTTTTCCTATTCAAAAACTAAGGAAAACCCCAGACAAAAATTTTGTTTAATATTAGTTAAGGCTGTTCTTATCAATAAACTAAGCCATAAAAATAGGAAATACAAAGTTAAGGATTAAAAAATTGAAAAGTCAAGCACTTGCAAATTTAGGAAAGGCCAGAATGAAAGTTGCCCATGCAGTATTAATTCAGCTCTCCTCCCCTTGTGCATATGCATTATGATACAGCCTTTAATTACATGCAGAAGTGACTACAGCTGAAAAGACAGTTGTAAGTGACTTTCCCAGCATCACATAGGATCTCAGTGGCAGAGATAGAATTCAAATCTCCAGCGTGGCATTCAAAAGCCTTAACCATGAGACCATTCTTTCTCTTCCTGCAGTCCCCTGCCGCATTCACTACAAACCTTCCAACTTCTGCAACAAATGAGGCAGGGGTCCTACAGACAACAACCTCCTTCACTACCAAACCCTGGTTCATCCCCAGAGCAGATCCAGGTTGTGCACTGAATGAGGCAAGGGTCCTCTGAAAAAAAAATCATGTCATTAAAGGCTGTATCATAATGCATGTCAGGCACAGTGGCATGCACCTGTAATTCCAGCTACTTGGAAGGCTGGGGCTGACAGATCGCTCAGGGGTTCTGTGGTGTGGTGCGCTATGCCAATCAGATGTCCAGTTCCACTAACAGCCTGGCCAGCGGGTGGCTGAAGGACTGGTTAGAGCAGCACAAATGACATGTGGGCTGGCGTTGGCCTGGGTGGGGCTCAGGCAGATAGCAAACACACAGTCTTTCAGGGCTGGCTTTAGCCTGGGCGGAGCGCAGGCAGCCAGCAAACACACAGTCTTTTGGGGCTGGCGTTGGCCTGAGCAGGGCTCAGGCAGCCAGCAAACACACAGTCTCTAAGGGTGAGTGGCAAAGGAGCTCCTGTGCTGGTCTAGAGCCTCCTTGCACTGTGTAGGGGGTCAGCCACCCGGGGTGGGGAGGCATGGGGACTTGCGGCCTCCAGGCCTCTTCCGGCTCTTCGGGGTAAATGGCAGCGGGTACTCCGGGTAATCCACGGCTGGGGGTCGGGAGGAGCCAGGTGCAGGTTCCTCTCGGGGCCTCTGGACAACAGGCCGAACATCCTCATCTGTTGCAGGCTCTCCCCCAACTGAGCTGCCGGGCCAGCCTTTTATACTTCCGGCCACGCCCCGATCCTTCCGGCGAGGGAGGCGGGGTGATCTAGGCTCCGCCCTCCAAAAGGCATCTAATGGTCCCTCAGTCTCCCAGTCAGAGGGAGGCCAGTCAGCCTCACTACATGCACCTATTGCTGAATATGCTCTTGTCTAGAAAGGGCTTAGTTATGTGGCTTGGTACAGATTGATCAGTTTTTTTCCTGTGGTGTCATTTCAAAAAGTGAATCCTGGAAATGAGGAGGGGAAAAATAAAAGAGAACTACAAGATTTTTTGCCAGGCAGAAATCCCCGGGCAGGACATGGTTGACCTCATAAGCCAAAAATTTACCTAGCATTTGATTAACGATGCCATGAATACCATTGAAAAAAATCATTTTTCATAAATATTCCATACAGTTAAAGCCAAAAGTGTATGTGTCCAAAGAAAGAGCAGAGTTAGAATTCAAACTGAGATCATATTGCCCCTTTTGTAAAGAAATTAATAAAAAGGATTACGTATTACTAAACACTGAGGGCTAGATTGAGCTTGTTTTGCATCTCAGAGAAAAAAAGGTTTTGCAATTCCAGATCCTCCAGTTCTGCCCCTTCATATTTGCAAAGTTTAAAAGAAGCATGTTCTGTTTTGCAAAATGGCAATTACAGTTGACTAGGAAACCAAGCCTTGCTAAAATATAAGTAATCACCAGCCAGAGAAGTGAAAGTTTTAAATCAATGCATTAAACAGTCCCACATTCCACTCCTTTGTTTTACATGGTGCTGAGGGGAAATAACGGGGGAAAACACCTTAGTCTTGCTAACAGACTCTGGTAAGACAACAAGCTACTTTAAAAGCTATTTAACTTCCCGTAGCAAGTGCCCTTCAGGTCCCACGCATCAAGTGATCAGGTAAACTGAAATGACAGAGTCATTTTTAAGGGGCACTTTTTGGTGTATTTACTTTAGCAGATTTCTCCCGTTGTCATCTTTCTGAAAAGCCTATTCATCATTAGTTTTCTTTGATTACTTGTTTATGAGGAATACGCCTATACAGTCTATAAATATTCTGCTCTTGCACAGGACCTGTGCAGATTTTCTTATATGCTTCTGTTAAATGAAAAAAGCAATATAAATTATTTTTATATAATTATCCGGAGTCACCCTCTGCTGCATGTAGCTTTAGTGTGTACCGCAGCCTACATGCTTCTAGTGGAAGTCTTATTAAAGTGGAAGCTAGAACTCCATAATGTGACTAATTAGTGGTGACGCTCTGCAGAAACAACAGGCTGCCTTTGAATTGGTTGAATTAGAGAACGTCTGTCAGGGAGATGGAAAGGATAGCTGTGTAGCTAAAACACAAGCATAAGACTCAGATGTTGGTTCTTTCCTGCTTCTTCCACGTGCTTCCTGTGTGACCTTGGGCAACTGACATAAGCCCCTCTTTGCCTCAGTTTCCCCATCTGTGAAAATGGGGAAAGGAAGTAATATTTACTTTCCTCAAAGATAGGCTGTAAAAACTTTATCATCATACCTCATACTGCTACTTTTACTGACCTTAGTAAATCTGTGCTTGCTAAAAAGAAGTGTAAACTCCAGAGCTATAAGACTTAAAGAGAAAAGAACTTCTCTGCTCCCTGTATAGGAGAAAGGGGAAATGCTAGTTCTGGTCATCTTATTTTAAATATTATAATTTCACTCCAGTTCAGTTCTGTCTAGTGTTTTATGTTATATTGTTTGGCATTTGTTAGTTCTGGAAATTATATTAAACGGTGAATGTATTTGTCCAAGGGGGCGCACCTGTGAAAAGTATAGCCTGGGGAAAGTGGGTCACCCTGAGCTGACTGGCAGTGGCCTCTGATTGGGTAGGAACCCCATATTCAACAAGAAGGTGAGAGATTTTATTAGAGACTGTGTAGAAAAGGATAGGCATACTATCCAAGGGGCTTTGCTTTGGGTTTTCTACCCAGAAGTTCTGAACCTAGTGTGGGGCCACACCTAATAGCAACACAGCTCATAGAGCTGACTTTGTAGAACAAGAATCATCTGTAGCTAAATTGCCAGAGCTGGCTTTGTGGAGCCAGGACCTGATAATAACAGGTTTTAAGGAATCCGTTTTACAGAACCCATTCTGGCAGTAGCATACATGGTTAACCTTGCTTTACAGAATCTAGCCTAGCACCTATAGATCAAAGTCAGAGCTAGTGGTGTAAACTTCAGTGGACTGCTGAGGACAGACTTAGGTTAGCCATCTGCTGATGCCCATTTGACCATCACTGAATCTCATTATGTTTTGAGAGTGAGGTTTAGGTTTAGGTTTAGGTGGGTGGGTGTTTCAAGAATAAGAGTTGTGGACCCAAACAAAACTGGGGCCAGCGGTGCTGGATCTAGATTTGCAGGGGGTGCTGCCACACCCCCTGGCTAGAAGTAGTAATAACACACCAAATACATGGTTTCCATAGTTTCCATCATTAGCACCTTGTAGCAAGGCGACGACTCACTGGTGCGGTGCTTCCATTTGGTTGTCCAGGGAATTAGCTTGTCCAGCCTTTGGAGTGCCCTCTGCAAGCCAATGTCTCACCTTGCCACTGGCCCCCATGTCCCTCCTGGACCCCGGTGCCCCTTCTGCTGGGGTTCTGCCCCTGCAATACCCTGCAGTCTCTCAGAATCTCCCTTCCCCAGGGAACCCCGAACCCTCTATCCCCACCTCGCCTCAGTCTTTGGCTACTGCCAGTCACCGTCTAGCTCCCGCTCACTGGGGCGGACTGCAGTGTAATTGCCACTCATCATCAACAAGGAGGGTTTCACCTGCTGCCTTTGCCTACCATTGGGCTGCCCCTCTGCAACCCCAGTACCTTATTGGCCTTTAACAAGGCCTGCAGCCTGGGGGTTTTCCAGGCTGGAGCTCCCCAGCTCCTCTGGCCTTTCCCCAGCCCTGCTCTAGTCTAGGTACCCTGCTCAGCTCCTAGCAGCCAGGCCCATCCCTCTCAACATCTAGAGAGAGACTCTCTGAACTCCAGCCTAGCAACCCCTTTATAGGGCCAGCTGAGGCCTGATTGGGGCGTGGCCCAGCTGTGGCTGCTTCTCCAATCAGCCCAGGCTTACTGGTTCCTCACCACAGCCCTCTCCAGAGCTGTTTTAAGCCCTTCAGGACAGGAGCGGGGTGACAACCCTGCTACACACCTGCACTATTAAAAATTGTTCCTGCACCCTTGACTGGGACTATGGTTTGGCCATGCCTTTTGCACACTATTCAGGCTCTGATCATTTTTGTCAATATGTGGTTATGGATTTTTCCCAGTTCAATGGACTTTGTGGTTTCATGTTACCAGAAACATTTGAGTGCTTGCAAGTAAGGAAGAAACACTTGTCAACATTTAGATTTGTGTAAAAATTTTCATGTCTAAATCCTGGGAATGGATAACATTTTAGGTGGGGGCTTGAAGCCAATCACTTTATTTATTTAAAAGGGCCACCTAGACAGCACTAAATCTGGCCCCTACTACTGCTAATAGCACGGGGCAGGAGGATTACATAAGCACTTGCAACAATTTTGTGGCTGATGTAAATATTTTTTCTGTCAAAGTTTCCTAGAATTAAAGGAAAAACGGGATAGGGGATAGGGGAAAGCTGTGGTTGATTTGTTTTTTCTGTTGATCACAAGGACCCTTAGTAAAACTGAATCTGAAATAAAGAATAAGAGTGAGAACTACTGGCCAGATATGGGGGCCAAACAGCTAAGTGTGATTCTGTTATAGAATCTTGTAGGTGGAAAGTCAAGTTAAGGACTCCAGCCCCCACCACACAGCAAGAAGATGGAGGGTTATTACAGGATGACTTTAATTCAGTGGTTTTCAACCTGTGGGCCGCAGACCCCTGGGGGTCCATCGACTACGTCTAAGGGGTCCGCGAAAGATTCTTGTTACTGTAGAACAGTGGTTTTCAACGGTGGTTTGAGGATCCCCTGTGGTCTGCAGACTATGTCCAAGATTTCCAAAGGGGTCCATACCTCCATTTGAAATTTTGTAGGGGTCGCAAATGCAAAAAGGTTGGAAACCACTGATTTAGTTTATTCTTTAAATAACACTAAATACATAATTTTTCTGGGTATTTTAACCCAATAAGCCATTTACTATAGTATATACAATAACAGACCTAAAAGTGGCAATTCTTCAACCAAAAAACTTCAAAAACAGACTCCAATGTAAAACTTCAGAACTGGAATTGATTTACAAACTGGACACCATCAAATTAGGCCTGAATAAAGACTGGGAGTGGTTGGGTCATTACAAAACCTAATTTCCCACTTACTAATTTCCCCCTACTGTTACTCACACCTTCTTGTCAACTGTTTGAAATGGGCCACTCTTATTACCACTACAAAAGTGATTCTCTCTCCCTTGGTATTCTACTGTTAATTGAATTGTTTCATTAGATTGGCCTCCCACTTGGTAAGGCAATTCCCATCTTTTCATGTGCTGTGTATTTATACCTGCTACTGTATTTTCCACTCCATGCATCTGATGAAGTGGGTTCTAGCTACGAAAGCTTATGCCCAAATACATTTGTTAGTCTCTAAGGTGCCACAAGGACTCCTCGTTGTTTTTGCTGATACAGACTAACACGACTACCAATCTGAAACCTAAATCATATCCAGTATGGGATGATGATTATAGGTTAAAGAAAATGCTAATCTTTTCCATACTATAATCAAGCCGTAATATACAGATATAGAGATTTGGATTCATTAGGATTACATTATTTTTTTTACTTGGAGTTTCTCTCATACCTTCAACACATATGGCTCTCAATGAATGGCCTCCATTAGCTTGTGCTAAATTAATAAAAGGGAAAGGAGGGCTTTTGGTGTCTTGGAGTGCTTTTGCTGGTTCAGTGGCACAAAGTCACAATACATTTTGGGAGGAACAAAAGAGAAAAGACACAAGAAAAATAAAGCGTGTTTCAAATGATTGGAGGGACCTATCAAGTTGAGAAATGAAAGAAAAATAATTGCTAGGAAGTAAGTTCTCAGTAATGTTTTCAACTTGGGCATTTACAGAGAAGCCACTGAAGGCTGGGATGACATCCAATAATAATGTTTTGCTAGAAAGGCAGGTCTAGGTCATTTCTACATTCAGGCTGGACAAATCTGATTGACTGTGACAGACAGTGCTGAGTAATTGCTCTAATCACTCCGGTAGGCACTGTACCTTGGCTCAGCAAACGAATGATGCAATAACTGGCTTCAGAGGCTTGCCGCCCCTTCAACCTGACATCTTTGACAGCAATGCTTTCATTTTAATAGGAGGGTTATTTGGAGTTGCTGTCGTTCAACAGGGGCGAGACGAGAAGGAGCCCAATGAGTATTCCTAAGTTGGCTGTGGATAAGGGCCTCATTAAAGTGCTCAGGAGTGCTTATTTGCAGGTTGACTTGCTGTGATGATCAGTTGGTGGAAAACTATAACAATGAGAAGCGCAAAAACATGTCATAGAGAATCGGCTGCAGGTTTGTGCTTCTATAGAATAGCGAACAATTAGGATGGTGTGTCATCAAAACTTTCATGTCAACAAAGCAACACATTCGCTTTAAATGAGACAAAGTCAAATCTACTTAAAGGAAACTGAAACAGGAACATTCTTCCAAACTACATGCCACGTTCAGGATGCCAGATTGTTTTAGAGGGCTGTGCAATGAAACATTCCATTTTGGCCTAACTCTCCCAACTCCTTCTTGCCTATTTCTTCCTCCATGTGTGCATACTGCCCTCATGTACAAACAACTTTATGGGAAACCTATTTTCCCCTAGAAAGCACAAGAAATTTGAGCAAGTATCCTGTAATGTTTCCATCTTTCCTATTGCAGTATGCTTTCAGAATGACCACTTGAGAAAGGCCAATTCCTTTGCTGAAGCCTAAAGGACCTGTTATATTTCTGAGAAACTCAAAGTACACTAACCCCACGCTCCTAGCTATCTGGTGCCTGCGGAAGTAAAACATGCTCAGGACTCTCTGTACTTTGCAGAGGCTGATGTACACATTAACGCATTGACATGAACTTGGGCATCTGGTTTGCTGACTGCCACAAGACACATCTGTCTAGCAAACATCATACAGTACATGATTTTACTGCCCGCTCTCTTGGTATCAAAAGCAAACTCTGTGCTTGCTGGGATACGTTCCCCAGTGTTTCATCTGTAAACACTAAGTGAATTGTCATTGAAATATATAACGTATGCTTCTATTGTGGGAGTTAAAATGTTTAACACATGGGTGAATCGCCTCTGGGGCACTAACACGTGGCAGGACTTGAGTCGCTTAATAACGTGTTGTTCTCCAATGGAACAAGACCAATAGATAATACTAAGTGGATGTAAGTAAAAGGGATGCTTTTGTTTGTTTGTCTCTATTTATTTCTATTTTTTATATGTGATTTTCCTGCTCCGGAAAGGACTATTTGACCTCCACGAAGTGGGTGGATTTTCTTAAGGCTCTAAAGAGAAGGGAGGGGCTACAAAGAGAAAAGGGTCAACTTAATTTTTTGGGACAAATAAAAAAGGAGCAGGGATAGGAGTCGATAGTTCTGGAGACTGAAGTCCTCTATTTAGCCACAGAACAAGTTTGTCATGAGTGTCAGGTAATTTAAGTTCCACACATCATCCTGCCAATGTACATCAACCCAAATCTGAGGGGACCATTAGTAAGGGCAAGGTGGTTACTCAATCTCCATGCTCACTCAGGCCTTGGACTCTCTAATGAGATTGCCAACAAGAGTGTCAATTACTGCCAATTATGGTGGCAGTTTTGCGATGTAGACACATCTTCACTGGGTACTGGACTGAAGCCACCACACTTACTTTGTATAGGACACCAAAGGGAAGTATGTTACTCATCTAATTTTCATGTTTTTAATTAATATAAGGGCCAGAGTGTGACTAGTTTTGGAGTGGTTGCAAACAGGGAGGAAGCAGCACACCAATATCCCTGCTTGTGTCTTCAGTACAGAAGCTGGCAACAACCAAAGCCCCTGCACTTTTTAAATGTTTGGATGTTTATCTCAACTACCTGGACATCTTTACCTTGGGAATCTCATGAGAACAGGCTTTCCTAAGAGAGCTCAGTACTTCTTGGGTTTGGATGAATCACAAATCCAGTAACTCCTATAATTTCAGTTATATGCCGTGTTCTTCACTTCTTGTGCTAAAATGCAATGTAGAATCTTAGAAATGTAGAGCTGGAAGGTACCATTCGAGGTCATCTAGTCCAGTCCCATGTGCTGAGGCAGGACCAAATATACCTCGACCTGACAGGCGTTTGTCTAACCTGTTCTTAAAAATCTCTAGTGATGGGGATTCCAGAACCTCTCTTGGAAGTCTATTCCAGTGCTTAACTACCTTTATAGCTGCAATGTTTTTTCCTAATAGCTAACCTAAATCCCTTTCTGCAGATTAAGTCCATTACTTCTTGTTGTACCTTCTGTGGACCCGAAGAACAATTGATCACTGTCCCCCTTTATAGCCTTTAACGTGTATGAAGACTGTTATCATGTCCCTCCTCATCTTCTTTTTTCAAGAGTAAACATGTCCTGTTCTTTTAACCTTTCCCCATAGATCAGGTTTTCTAAACCTATTATCATTTTTGTTGGTCTTCTCTGGACTCTCCAGTTTGTCAACATCTTTCTTAAAATGTGGTGCCCAAAACTGGACACAGTACTCCAGCTGTGGCCTCATCAATGCTGAGTAGAGTCAGACAATTACCTCCCATGTCTTACATATGACACTCCTCTTAATATGTCCCAGATTGATATTATTTTTTGCAACTGCATCACATTGTTGACTCATATTCTATTTGTGATCCACTATAACACTCAAATCCTTTCATAAGTACTACCTCGTAGCACTTACTGTCCATTTGGTAGTTGTGCATTTGATTTTTTCCTTCCTAAGCTAAGTACTTTGCATTTATCTTTATTGAATTTCATCTTGTTGATTTCAAACCAATTCCCCAATTTTTCAAGGTTGTTTTGAATTCTAATTCTGTCCTCCAAAGTTCTTGCAACCCCTCCTACCCTGATGTCATCCGCAGATTTTAGAAGCATACTCTCCACTCTATTATCTATGACAAGTCATTAATGAAAATATTGAGTAGTACCGGATCCAGGACTGATTCCTGCAGGACCTCACTAGGTACAACCTCCCAGTTTGACAGAAAACCATGGATAATTACTTTTGATATGATCTTTCAATCAGTTTTGGATCCACCTTATAGTAATTTCATCCAGACCACATTTCCCTGGTTTGCTTATGAGACTGTCTTATAGATTCATAGACTTTAAGAACAGAAAGGACCATTGTGATCCTCTAGTCTGACTGCCTGCATTGTGGGCCACAGAACCTCACCCACTCACTCCTGTAATAACCTCTGACTGAGTTACTGAAAATCTCAAATCATGATTTAAAAACTTCAAGTTACAGAGAATTCACCATTTACTCTAGAACAACCCAGCAAGTGCCCTATGTTGCAACGGAATGTGAAAAAACCCCAGTGCTTCTGCCAATCAGACCTGGGGGGAAATTCCTTCCCGACCCCAAATATGGCAATGAGTTGGACCCTGAGTATGTCAACAAGACCCACCAGCCAGACACCTGGGAAAGAATTCTCTGTAGTAACTCAGAGCCCTTCCCATCTAGTGTCCCATCTCTGGCTGTTGGGGATATTTGCTACTAACAGTAGCAGATGGGCCACATGCCATTGTAGGCAATCTCATCATACCATCCATACATTTATTAAGTTCAGTCTTGAAACAGGTTAGGTGTTTTGCCCCCGCTGCTCCTCTTCAAAGGCTGTTCCAGAACTTGACTCCTCTGATGGTTAGAAACCTTCATTTAATTTCAAGCCTTGAATCTGTTCATGGCCAGTTTATATCCATTTGTTCTTGTGTCAACATTGGGGTTATGTTAAATAACGCCTCTCCCTCCCTGGTATTTATTTCTCTGATGTATTTATAGAGAGCAATCATATCTCCCCTCAACCTTTGTTTGGTTAGGCTAAACAAGCCAAGTTTCTTGAGTCTCTTCTCATAAGGTACATTTTCCATTCCTCTGATCATCCTTCTAGCCCTTCTCTGCATCTGTTCCAGTTTGAATTCATCTTTCTTAAACATGGGAGACCAGAATTGCACCCAGTATTACAGATTAGATTTCACAACTGCCTTATATAACGGTGTAGTGGTTTGGTGGTTGTCCCTCTCCCTCTGTCTTGGAGGGACGCTGCTCCGCTTCACTACGTCACAGTGATCAAAGTTAAGTAGCAGAGGAATTAGCAAATCAACAGTCTATAGCCCTGGCCCTTTGGGCAGGGCAGAGCAATAAGCAAATAGGGGGCTCTGGCCCTCAGGCAGGACAGAGCAATAAGCAAACACAAGCTATCTAGCCTAAGGTAGGGAGACTGCCACCCCCAGGGGTGGGGCTGGCAGCCAGGGGCAGGAGGGCCCACACCCACCCTGCTTCACTGGGTCCCAGTCCAGGGCGGTGAAAGTGGCACAGGGCTCTGCCACTGGGTCAGCAGGGATCCCACCGAAACACACTGACTCACACTCTGACAGCAAAACCAGACTAAAGTCTGATTTCCCTAGGCTACTTCCTACCACAATCAGGGGATAGGCTCCATGGGCAAAGGGTCCTCCATCTCACTGAGACATTCATCAGCTGACAGTCCTAGCAGTTCCTCAGGATACGCATCTGACAGCAGTCCCGGCAGCTCCTCAGAGTCCTCCTCTGGGGGGCAGAGATTGGTGCTGCTCAGTCCCTGGTCCTGGAGCCAGCAGCAAGGAAGAGGTATCTGACTCCTTCCCTGGCCCTGCCCTAACTGACCTAGAGGCTCCACCTCTTATACTTCCTGTCCTGCCTCTCAGCTTCTGGCATGAGGGGAGGGCCTGGCCTGGCTCTGCCCCCCGGGGGCGGAGAGTGGTCCCTCCCACTCTGGCTTGGAGGGAGGCCACTTCACCTCACTACAAACAGTAATAACACTTGCCTATCTCAACTGGAAATGCCTTGCCTGACGCATCCTAGGATTGCATTAGCCTTTTTCACAGCCACATCACACTGACAGCTCATAGTCATTCTGTGATCATCTACTACCTCTAGGTCTTTCTTCTCCTCTGTCATTGCCAACTGATATGTCCCCAGTTTATAGCGAAAATTCTTGTTTTTAGTCCCTAAGTGCATGATTTGCACTTTGCACTATAAAATTTCATTCCATTTCTATTACTCCAGTTTTCAAGATCATCCAGTTCTTCTTGTATGACATTCCAGTCCTTCTCCATATTGGCAATGCCATATCAAATTGTATGAGCATACTCCCACTTTTTGTATCATTAATGAAAACGTTAAATAAGATTGGTCCCAAGACTGATCCCTGAGGAACTCCACTAGTAACCTCCCTCCAGCCTGACAGTTCACCTTTCAGTATGACCCATTGTAGTCTCCCCTTTAGCCAGTTCCTTATCCACATTTCAATTCTCATATTAATCCCCATTTTCTCCAATTTAACTAATAATTTCCCATGTGGAACTGTATCAAATGCTTTACTGAAATCTAGGTAGATTAGATGTACTGCATTTCCTTTGCCTAAAAAAATCAGTTATCTTCTCAGAGCAAAAGATCAGGTCGGTCTGGCACAATCTACCTTTTGTAAAACTATGTTGTATTTTATCCCAATTACCATTTACTTCCATGTTCTTAACTACTTTCTCTTTCAAAATTTGTTCAAAGACCTTGCATATGTTTGAGATCAAACTAATGCACCTGTAGTTTCCCAGATCACTTTTTTCCCTTTCTTAAAAATAGGTACTATATTAGCAATTCTTCAGTCATAGATTATCATCCCTGAGTTTAAAAATCCTTGCTGTTGGACTTGCAATTTCATGTGCCAGTTCCTTTAATATTCTTGGATGGAGATTATCTGGGCCCCCTGATTTGGTCCCATTCAGCTGTTTGAGTTTGACTTCCACTTCGGATATGGTAATTTCTACTTCCATATCCTCATTTCCCTTAGTCATCCTGCGACTACCCCTAAGCTCCTCATTACCTTTATTAAAAACTTTGGCAAAGTATTCATGTAGGTGTTGGGCCATGCCTAGATTATCTTTACTCTCCACCCCATCCTCAATGCTTAGAGCTCACACTTCTTCTTTTCTTGATATCTTTTTATTTATATGACTATAGAACTTTTTACTATTGGTTTTCATTTCCATTTCAAGGTCCAACTCTGCTTGGCTTTTGCTGTTCTCACTTTTTCCCTGCACTTTCTGACCTCCTTTCCTTGCTGATCCATCCCATCTTCCATTCCTTCTAGGCTTTCTGCTTTCTCTTAATAACCAGTTTGAGATGCTCATCCAGTTTGGTCTGCAACCCTTCCCTATAAATATTTTCCCCTTGCTTGGGATGCAGGCTTCAGATAGTCCCGCAGAAGCTATTTCAAAAGCCTTACTAAAATCAAGATACATCACACATACAGCTTCCCCCAACCCACTAGGCCAGTAATGTTGTCAAAGAAAGAAATTAGATTGGTTTGGTATGATTTGTTTTTGACAAATCCATGTTGGCTATTACTTATAAACCTATTATCCTCTCAAACCTTTCAAATTGATTGTTTTAATCATTTGTTCCATTATCTTTCCAGGTATTGAAGAAAGACTGGTCTATAATATCACAGGTCATCTTTTTTAAAGATAGGTACTCTGTTTGCCCGTCTCCAGTCTCCTGGGACCCAGGGCCGGCTCCAGGGTTTTGGCCGCCCCAAGCAGCCAAAAAAAAAAAAAAAAAAAGCCGCGATCGCGATAGCAATCTGCGGCGGCAATTCAGCGGAAGGTCCTTCGCTCTGAGAGGGAGTGAGGGACCGTCCGCCAAATTGCTGCCGAATAGCTGGACGTGCCGCCCCTCTCCGGAGCGGCCGCCCCAAGCACCTGCTTGCCAGGCTGGGGCCTGGAGCCGGCCCTGCTGGGACCTCATCCATCTTCCATGAGTTCTCAAAGATAATTGCTAATGGTTTTGAGATTGCTTTAGCTAGTTCCTTAAGTATCCTAGGATGAATTTCATCAGACTCTGCCAACTTGAATACATCTAACATCTAAATATTCTTTAACCTGTTCCTTCCCTATACTGGTTTGTATTCTTTCCCCCTGGTTGTTCATATTAATTGTGTTAAGTCTCTGGCCACAATTTACCTTTTTAGTGAGGACTGAAGCAAAATGGACATT
This sequence comes from Chrysemys picta bellii, assembly GCF_011386835.1. Taxonomy (NCBI): domain Eukaryota; kingdom Metazoa; phylum Chordata; order Testudines; family Emydidae; genus Chrysemys; species Chrysemys picta. The sequence continues at coordinate 176,116,912 of NC_088792.1, read as the reverse complement.
AAGCACTACAGCGTTCTTGATGTCATCCTTTATTAGCGCACCTTCTCTGCTAAGTTGAGGACCAACACTTTCCTTTGTCTTTTTATTGCTCATAATGTATTATGCACATTATGTATTGCTGTGTGTTCTTAAGCACTGCTGTGTTCCACCACCCAGGAGGAAAACATATTTTGCAGCAGGTGAGAGTATACAGCATATAGAATAGAATCATAGAATATCAGGGTTGGAAGGGACCTCAGGAGGTCATCTAGTCCAACCCCCTGCTCAAAGCAGGACCAATCCCCAGACAGATTTTTGCCCCAGATCCCTGAGTGGCCCCCTCAAGGATTGAATTCATAACCCTGGGTTTAGAAGGCCAATGCTCAAACCACTGAGCTATCCCTCCCTCCCATGTGTAATTATCTCCATATAGTTATAGATATTCAAATGGGCCTAATACTTTACTGTCCTGCAACTTGTGTAGTCATTTACATGTGTACAAAGTGGATGTAAAATTTGGTAGCATTTTACACCCACTTTGCACAGATGTAAATTGCTACTTAAGGTGCAAGATGGTGAAGTATCAGGCCTGTTGTATATTCCAGTGGAGAATTAGGCCCCATGGGCTTGATCCTTAGGTATACTGAATTTATACTCTGTACAGCTGAAGAAAGAGGGTGGGGAAGAAAAAAGCAGCTCTAAGCCACCTTTCTGTTGACTTGGTGATGAAATAACTCTTCGTGCAACTGCTTGACATTAAGCCACCTGTAACCAATTATCTGTCCAGCCACTTTCCACCTCTCATTTGTCTCTGACATGACCTCGACATCAAGAAGGGGGAGGGGACCTAGAACCAGTTACACCAGTTTTGCCCAACCTATAAATTTCCCTATAATGGGGGGGATACTCAGCTGCTCTTTTACAGCAGCATTCTGGCTGCTTTGTACTGCTTTAGTGCCACAAAACAACCAGACCTGGGGCCCAGGATAGAGACCTATATCTAAATATATAGATTTTCTTCAGTCTGAATTATCATCTTAAATCAGGATCTCAGAAACTTGTGTGTGTGTGGTGTGAGTGTATGAGAGAGAGACAGTATGTCTCCATGGCAGCCAAGTACAGTAGACTCTCAGAGTTAAGAACACCTCGGGAATGGAGTTTGTTCATAACTCTGAAATGTTCATAACTCTAAACAAAACATTATGGTTGTTCTTTCAAAAGTTTACAACTGAACATTGACTTGATACAGCTTTGAAACTTTACTTTGTAGAAGAAAAATGCTGCTTTTCCTTTATTTTTTAGTAGTTTACGTTTAACAGCGTACTGTACTTGCTTTTGGGGGGGGGGGGCGGGTCTCTGCTGCTGCCTGATTGTGTACTTCTGGTACCAAATGAGGTGTGTGATTGACTGGTCAGTTCGTAACTCTGGTGATTGTAACTCTGAGATTCTACTGTATGTAAGCATTACCTGTGAAAATGAGGTTTTATATGGTGGGTGACTAGTTACAGTTGCCTTCTATCAGAAGTGTTACATGAGCAAGTTACATTTGAAGGAAGTGACAGGCACTTACTGGAGCTATTAGGCTACTTGGAAGAATTGTGGAATCATTGTTATGATATCTGATCACAAGACTTGTCCCCTTGTCTTAGCTGGGCTTGTTTTGAATTTCTCTTTGACAGGTATTATGAAGTGCAGGTCAACTAAGGTGGACTTATTAGGCAATGCCTAATGTGTCTCTTCTACCTGACAGAGACAAGGTGGGAGAGGTAATAACATTTATTGGACCAACTTCTTTTGCTGAAAGAGACAAGCTTTTGAGCTACATCAATGTCCATTTAAGATGCATAATGAGTTTTCCTAATGAAGAAAAAATAAAAGCCACAGAAGACATCACCCAGAGGGTGGAAAGGACACTGATGGAGGGAAGAAAGTTCCATAAGAATGGGAAGTGTCTGGAGAAAAACCAAGACATTTGGAAAGTTGCTTGACAAGCGGATTTTGGCTGGGTTGTCCAGTTAACTGAACAATCCACATCCCATTTATGTAGGCATGGCTGTATAGCCATACAAACTCAGAAACAGGCACAGGAACTATACAGAGGCAGCACATTTCAGAAGGCACAGTGATGAAGCCAGGGCCGGCTCCAAGGTTTTGGCCGCCCCAAGCAGCCAAACAAAACAAAAAAAACAAAAAACAAAAAAGTCGCAATCGTGGCCGGCAATTCGGCGGGAGGTCCTTCGCTCCGAGCAGGAGTGAGGGACCGTCCGCCGAATTGCCACCGAACAGCTGGACGTGCCGCCCCTCTCCGAAGTGGCCGCCCCAAGCACCTGCCTGGTAAGCTGGTGCCTGGAGCTAGCCAGAATTTCTCACCTTTCTTACTTCAGGGCTGTTCATCCAGAACATAAGCTTTTCTTGGTGGGACATCCCTCTCTCTTTTCTATGCTGTAGGGAATTATGCTCAGATCATAGAGGACTCTTTAAAACTAACTCTGGAAGCCAAAAAATACTTTATCTGTGATACTACTGTACTTATGACCAGCCTTGCTCATATTTATGGAGGGCTAGATGAGAGAATGTTTGGGACACTGTAAAAAAAATACAGTGTTTTCAATTCAATGGTGCTGCAGGGACTTTATTTTAGTCAGTTGGATCAAATTTTTATTTCAGTTACACCAATGTAAAGTGTAACTCCACATTACATAGAAAATATGAAGGCAGATCCTCAGCTGATGTAAACTGGTGTGGCTCCATTCACTTTGATTATAGGAGTTGAAGGTTTGTCCTATGATTTCAATGGAGCTATTCCGGATTCATACTGGGGTGACTGAAATTAGAATTCAGCACAATTGGTCTGCAAAGTGGATACAATTTTAATTGGAAGAATTACTTGTGTAGGGACATTATACTGAAATTTGATTATAGCTATTTCTACACGTGTAACACTCTATAGGAAAATCAATCCTGCTTCTGTAATGAAGAAAAACAAGCCATTTTCAAAAGGAAATATGATTATACATTCACAGTTTAGGTTGAAGAAACAGAAGGCAGCTTAATACAGTGCAGGCTTGCTCAGAGGGAATATCCACTAGCTGAGGCCAGCATAACAAGATTGGATTCCAGTTTAATGTGGCTGTGACTCAAATCCCATTGGAGAGTTTGTTTGACAATCTGACAAAGTTATCTCAAGAAAAATAGGTTAAAAAACATAAACTTGACTTCAGTAACTGCATTTTCTCTTCAGCATGTAGAGTATTTTGCCCGGAGGCCCCCTCAGCCTGAAGCCCCACAGGTAATACTACTTTGTGCCTCTACATAAACCAAAATGTTTTAGCAGGCATTTTGAACAAAGAAAAGCCCTGCTATGTGATCTTAATGGGGGAAGCATTTTCTCATGCCTGTATATGAAAAAGAGAGTGAGAACGATATGAAATGTAACTGTTGCCAGGTCATTGATGCAATTGCTGTGACTTCTATGCTTAGATTATGTTTCAGTAAAAGTTTATTCCCCTCTGGATGCATGTGAGAAACTTCTATTTAATGTTGACTCACAATACTTAACATTTACATAGATCTTCTCCCTTACAGATCTCAAAGACACTCACAAAGATGAGTGAGTATCCTTATTCTCATTTTACAAATGGGAAACTGAGGCACAGAGAAATTTGTTGTGTGACCTCTGGGGCAAATTGTGCAATCAGTAGCAGAGCCAAGGATAGTTCTAATGCCTAGTTTTATGAAGAGCTTTACTTACCATGAGCTGACTTCCACATAGAGAGAATGTAATCCTACAACACTGGTAGCAACTCTTTCTATGTGTCAGCCACAACTAATAGCATCCTAGGAATGAACTGGAGATAAATTGCTAATCCAAGATACCCCAAAACATGACCTGGCCCTCATTGCCCGAAAGAAAGAATGAGTGAGACAGGGTTCACAAGTTTTACTAAGGCTGCCAACCCCCGCACATTGTAAGGCAGCTAATGAAGCTGTTCTGTACATCCCTCACACATGTCAGCAACGATCTCAGGATGCCTTGCTGAGTTCAGAAGAGTGTGTGCGGGCTGATGTGTACAGCCTGGGTCGGGAAGTCAGACACTCTGGGCTCCATTCTTGGCTCTGCCATTAACCTCTCTGTGTGACCTTAGACAAATCATTTTTCCCTTCCCCAAGTTTCAGTTCTCCCCACTTGTAAAATGGGACCTTTCAGGGTTCTTGTAAACCCTAATCAATTAGTCCCCTATTCTCCCACTGGAGGATATGAGTAACTCCTATTAAGGGAGAACTGAGTCCTTAATGTTTGTAAAAACATTGTAAGATGCTCAGATGAAAGCAGCTGTACAAATGTGAAGAATTATTATTACGTTTGAGTGGAGAAGGTCTAGAATGGGGAACTTGTCTGGTCCCAGGGTTAAAGTGTTAAAGGGCAGCTGGAGACTGACTACCTGGAAAGGTGGGGTTTTACCTTTTACTCAGAAAATAAGTTCTAAAGAAAGGAATTGTTGATCTGAGTCTCCTATAGGGGTTTACTGTAGAGCCCCAGGGAACTGAAAGCATCTTAGAAAAGGTCTGTGGATTGAGTATCTGTTGGGACACCCAGGCACAAGTACTGTTCTTTAGTAAATATTGCAATATTGCAGAGAGTTCTTGGTAATTAATTAGCTAACATTAGGTTTGGTTTAGATTTGGTTTATCCAATATCCTTTCCTATTTCTTTTATAGATATTTTCTGTGCCTTTGTTACTTTATTTAAATATTTATATATTATAGGCAACTCAGTTGCCCTGTCACTTGTCATCAAAGGTAAGCCCTTGAAACTCACTACACTCAAGACAGAGATGCAGGAAGAGTATCAGGAAATTTCAGTCTGTCCTGATAAATTGTTGGGAAAAAATCCCTGAGTGGTTGGCATATAACAAAAATAATTCCAAACTCTACTTATTAGCCGCCCTCAGAATACGACTTGCCACTTCAAAATAATGTCTGAATGTAATAAATTTTGTGCTAATGAAATGTTTAATGTTGACTAAGAAGGTACTATGTTTACATAGCCATTTTTCTAACTAAAACTCTTTAATAAAGAGCCTACCACATAAGGGTGGTTAATCTTTTTGTACATTTCTAGAAGAAAAGCAGACCCAGTTCTCAATCACACCAAATACTAATGTGAAATGCCAAAGTCTGGGGTCTATCCAAACTGAATTTAGGCCCCAGTTCAACAAAGCACTTAAGCTTATACTTAAAGCACACATATAGTCCCATTGACTTCATGGGACTGCTAACATGCCTGAAGTCAAACATGCTGAAGTACCTTGCTGAATCAGGGCTTTAGCACAGTTTAGGAGGGTGAACTCTCCTGCACTCACTTTTGCATTCATCCGATCCCACAGCCACAATGTGTAGGGCTAGTTCCCCTGCATTAAATTAAAGCAGCAGGCTCTGAATTCAATATTTTTCTGACTACTCTATCTTGGATCTTATGCTTTGACCATCACTGTGATATCTCAGTACCTTTGGAAAATAAAGCCAGCTACTTTATCCACTATATTAAAATTTTTATTAACACCCCTGGGAATTCACATGTATGTTTTGGTCACTGGTGGAAGTCTATATTGTTTTATGAATGGAACAGAAACTTATTGAGAATTAAGGAAATTTAATACAAATAAAATTGAATATAAAGCTATAAATCACAAACAAAATGGTTTTTCTAGTTCATACTTAGAATTATATGCAGGAAAACTATCATGCAAATCAGAGTTAATTTATAACGCATTTGGAGTCTTCTACCAAAAAAAATGACAAAATGAAGACAACGAATGTTACCCTTTGACTACCAAAGAATGAAAGAAATTAAAGATAGAAAAGTTCCATTTAGTCATCTAGTCTAATATCCTCAGATTATTCCTCTCTTTACATTATATTTTCTAGTGCTTTGTTCATTCTAGGTTTAAATATCTCCAAGGCTAGACTCTTGGTACTACACTGATTATTGTTCTCTCAGGGCCAAATCTTTAAAGGTATTTAGGTGCCTAATTATGTCAATGGGCATCTAGTGAGATTTTAAAAAGTGAGTGGGAACCTAACTCCCATTGATTTTTCTTTTGTAAATTCCACAAGGTCTTATCTGCATCTTTAGGCATCTAAATACCTTTAAAAATCTGTCCCTTGGTGCCTAGATACTCTAGTGATTTGGTACTATATAAAATCCTAAAATAATTAAGGAAAGAAAGATAAGGACTTTCACCATTTCTGATCAGAGACTAGGAAACAATATATACATTTCTCTAGATTTGAGGTACCACTTCAAATTGTAAATTTCAGTGAAAACAATAAAGTGGAAGGCCAAACTGATTATCAGTTATGCTAGCAAAACACCCCATTCCCTATTTGTGTATTATATTTAGAGTAAATGGTTTCCAGCCAATAAATTCTGACCCAATGATATGCCAATGCTTCTTTTGAGAAAAATAGTTAAAGTTGACCTGCAAATAAAAATAAGCAAATTCCAAAAGTGTTCTTTTTTATTTCTTTATTATGATTCATTGCTTTAATTTTGTTTTTATTTTATTTTAGTTTTCTATTCTTGATGGGTGGGGTTTTTTCTCTTAGAAACAATGGGTAAAATCCTGCTCCATTGAAGTCATTGGGAGTTTTGCCAAGATTTCACCTATCAAGAATAGTATAATAGGAGATGTGGGAATTTTGACCCAAATGTTATTTACTTAGTGAAGTTAAATAAGCATTATTTAATAGAGTTTTAAAAGTCAGACTAAAATTCCTTTCCCTCCCAAATAGCATGACATTCATGCTCTTTACTCTTTTGAAGTTACTATTTCATTAGTTATCATAGATTCCTCTTCACAGATTCTTCTAGGCTACACAGGACCTGAATTTATAAGTTAAAAACAATGCCTCCTTCCCCTCCTCTTATCTCTCAGCCATTATACACCATAAAGAAGTAATAAAACCAAAAAGCACACAATCCTAATTGTTTTTTCTTTACAGGTCACATTTAAGACTTTTCAGTTAGTTGGATTGTCCAGTTCACTGAATGTTTATTCTAACACTTCGTTTTAAAGCTACAGACATTGACACGTAGTGGACTTTCTAACAGACAAGCCATTCCATTGTCACTTTTTGGAATAAAGTGATATTTACAATTTTTAAAACTTTCGTATTTTTATTTTCACATTTTTAAAATACTCTTTACGTGTAAATACATTGCAGAAGCTGAAGGAGATTCAAATAATATCTACATAACAGCCCAGATGATATCTCCTTTGCAATCAAATCACTGGAGTTTTCAAGGTCCTTGGAGCATGACAGATTTCAGATGGGACAACACAAAATGGGAGTTGCTATGAAGCGACAGAGAACTCAATAAGTGACAGAGGCATCCCTGCAGGAGCAGCTGAAAGTCGTTGCTACTGAAGGATTTCTGCAGTATAAAAAAGAAAAACAAGACAAATTTATTGCTGATATTTTTATTGATTAAACTTCAGGTTACATCTGAAGTAAGTGTATCCAATGGCAATATATTCTCCAAAATCACATGTCCAATCCAACTAATCTGATGATAAACACATAGTTGTGCAGACAGTATGTATTAGTCAGTTCTTTGCTGTGACATAGGATATAAAAAAATTTGAGAGAGGGAAGGAAAGCCTTGATATTAGAAACATGCTTGTAATGTTGCATTGCAACCACAATGCTCTCCTGATAAATAAAAGGAATTATATGTTAGTAAGAGTAAGGTAAGGCGGAGTTGAAATATGAGAAAATGGGATATAAATCTGTCCTCACATCTAATGTGCCTAAGCTTTAAAAATGCAACTTCATGTCCTAACTCACACAGATATCAGTTTATCATCATGTGCATGTTAAAAGGGGGAGTGTGTAGGACAGCAGGAGGGAAAATATAGCCGCAAGCAGAGTACAGCATGTAGTCAACTGGATATCAGCAGATTTAAGGACTTCAACAACTGGGAGATTTTGTAAGAGAAGAGGTTTATGTTCCCTCTGTAAACATATCTATAGTCACACTGACACTAGATCAAAACATTAGGCAAAACATATCCCTAGTGTAAATCCACTGAAAGTATATAAATGCTTCTTTCTGCACGATGCTAATCCCAGTGAGATTACACCTCAGCCCAGTATTTTCTACTAAAATTCTGCCACATACCCTCCACAACACTTGCCATTGTCCTGGAACATTTTCTCTTCCTCTTAACTGTTGGAACTCAGTATTAATGCCTTGGGATCCTCACTAACTGATGGTCAAAATATAGTGAAGGTGAATCCATTCCCATCAGGACTTGCTTTGACTACGTGATTCTATTGACCTTTCCCTTGAAATATGCATTTGGAAATCTGTTTGAATGGAAACATAAGAACCCATCTCCATGCAGTGCAATCCCTAACCTAGTTTACATCAAATCTTATCCAATATAGGGGGAAAGTCCCCCAATAATGTAGAATGGCCCAGTCATCTCCTTATACCTCCATGGGCCCTTTGAGTCTCACTTACTCTTTTGACCCCCAGGTTTCAGGCCTGGGTGATGAGGCGAATAATGGTGTCTGTTGTACAGGAGCTCAATGCTATTCAGTGGAATTCACACTGCAAGGCAGGAAATCTACTGCAAAACAGACTGGAGCTGTCCAGCACTAGTGTAGTCATCAAGTGGGCATCCCAAAGCTTTCACCCATCTCTTCATTTCAGACAGCTTTTTCACAATCTTATACCCCGCCCCCAGCCCCCACCATCCACAGGAGTGATTGTTATTTTACTGCAGCAATCCCAGATTAGCCACATGTGAAGTTAGCTGCACCCACAGCCCATCTCACCCACCAAACTGAAAGCCTATGAAGTCACTGGTCTGATACTTCCAGATGTTTCTAAGACCTGAAGAAGAGCTCTGTGAAACCTCGAAAGTCTGTCTCCCCCAACAGAAGTTGGTCCAATAAAAGATATTACCTCACCCACCTTGTCTCTCTAATATTCTGGGACTGACACAGTTAAAAAAACACTGCATGCTTCCACACCAAGGGAGTCCAAGGAGTAAGAGATCCAAGGTTGCTCCAGAACACGTGTATACCTTAGGTCAGAGTGTAGTGCCACCCACTAAATCATCAGTACACTTTTATAGCCCATTTTCACCATTTATTCTTGAACAGTGATGAATTTCATTCCACTGGATAGCAGATGTATCCTTCTTTCCCAGTCATCCATCTCTGCCTTCTTCTACAAATTCTATATTTATAGAGATTTTTATCTGTTCACCTACAGTACATACATAGCAAAATATATATGGGGAAAAATTGCAATATGAAATACAAACTGATGGATTATGAGTCAGATTGAATCAGTTTGTAGATTTGAACAATTATATTCATTAATTCAATCAGCTTTCTGTTAACAGTATGGGTCTGATTGCCATCTTGCCTACAGGTAAAACTCCATCAAAATTACAACTATCAATTAGTCCCCATTTTTATAAACTATGTGTGGGAAAAAATATGTTGTCATGCCTGTTCTTCCAGCAGCAACAGTGCTGCTTTTCTAAAACAACCAAAAGAGCTGTCTGGGACATAGTACCACAGTGACCTCAGCTGGCTACTTGAGAGACAGCAACAAAGAAGGGGAAAAGAACACAACCTTCACAGAGTGTTGAGAACAAGTTCTAAATCAAAGTTTGCATTGCTCTGAATTTTAGATATGTGCAAATGGTAAGAGTACTTGTTCTTATTTTAAATGCACCAGTGTCCAGTGGTTTGCCACTACTGGTAAATTAGACTGTTGTGTTAGTAGTTTAGGCTTTCTTTCCCTATTAAAGGGCTTGATGCTGTGACAAACTGAACCCTTCCTAACAAATACTGAGCATTCTCAACTCTTAGCTTGAAGGCGGTCAGTGCTTTTCAATCCTATGACCCTCAATGATGAGCCACTGCACTGGATCCCAGTCTGCTGTCACTACTCATCACAGATTCAGAAGTGAATACTCTAACCCATAATGGAATTTGAGCTGCTTCAACCCCAATATCACATTCAGACTGGGTGTGCAACAGTCTCAGATCCTTTACATTAATTAGATGGGTACTGGATGATACAGCTGAGGTCTTATTCTGGATTGGCATTCGTTAGCTATTGATTTTACATATACAAATAAGCACATGTGCACAAATAAGACACCCTTTCAAAATGTGGCCCCCAGTACCTATAATTACCTATAAGCAATGTAAATCTTACACAGGCATGTACAAAAACACAGCTTAAATGGTTTTCATGGCATTTATTGGAATGGATTGTGATCTACTTATCAATAGCATGTTATTCAAAAGCTTAAATTGTGGATTCATTGGTTAAAGTGAGGCATTAAATATAATCTCATGAGAGATCAATATTTTTATGAGCATTTGAACATTTGCTCCAATGTGAAATTTTACCATTTCTTCCCTTAGCACAGCTTTGTATAGGTGGCAAAATATAATAAAATTCCACCTGCCTTTTGTCTTATCCCCTCACTTTAAAACAAATTGTCCCCTGGGACAGAAGATCACCATAGTCACGGGCGCTGGAACAATTTGTATGGTGGGGGTGCTGAGAGCCAATGAACCAAACTGTAAACCCTGGATATAATGGAAACCACTTCAAGCCAAGGGGGGTGCAACAGTGCCCCCAGCACCCCTAGTTCTAGCACCTCTGACCATAGTCACAGACAAATGTCATTTCCACAAACAAAAAAACAACATTCCATAGTGAAATTACAGTTTTCCTCCCATGCATTTTATTTTCTCACAAAAAAGTTAGAGGTAAAAAAAAATGACTTTAGCTGTAAGTGTATCCATGAAAACCTGATTTATCTATTTATTTATTTATTGTAATTTTCGCAACTGGTAGGGACTTTTCTTTATTTATTTTTGGCAGTAGTTCAGATCATGAGTGATGAAGACAAGAGTAAATATTTAAGATATTATCTCCCCATCAAGGTGAATAAATTCTATATATGCCAAAAAATCTATGGGCCAGGTCCCTAGCTAGTGGAAATCCATGTCAGTGAAGTCAGTGAAGCTATATTGATTTACACTAACGGAGAATACGGCCTCTTATTTATCTATTCACTGTGAATAAATTCAATGGTCCACAGCGCCTCCCTGGATCTATGCCACTTTCTGCTAGGATAGCATTTGTCCAGAGACAATGAAAGAGGAAATCTGTTGGTGGGAGGAAGCTGTTGCAGTGTTGGGGAGCAGAGCAGGGGCTAGAGAGCAGGGTAGGCCAAAAAAGTGGGCAGTACTGGCAAGGAATGGAACACAGCAAAAGTGTTCAGTGAATGCTTCGATTCAGTGCATCACCTCAGCTCCTTTGTCAGTGAGATTTCTAAGGAGTCCTAGTTTCAACCTAAAGCTGCTCCTCACAGTCCTGAGGATGAGCAATGGACATATTATCTAATCTCTTTCAGGGGATTTCCCCTTTGGGATTGAGGAGACCAGGCTGGCCATATGTATCTATACATCAATTGTCAGCTGTATTTTATTTTACAGTATTACAAACAAGTCATGTGCGTGCATTGGTTTTCTTAAAATTTAGTTTACAGACTGCTTTTCTGCTCACATCATCTGGTGAACTGGAGAAGATCCAGAGGTTGTTCATGTGTCAGAAAATGTCGTTTTTAGGCAAATTCCACCCACTGCTATCAGCAGAATAGACATGTTTATTCTAATTGCAGCCTGGAGTCAGTTTTGTTGTGTGTGTTCTAATGTGTTTCAGACTGGCCAAGTTTTTTCATGGGGGTGGATGTTGGGTTATTGGTTATGGAAGCCTGTGTGGTCATCCTACCAGAAATAAAAAGTCCTGACATTAGAGCAGTAAAAATAATAATGTTGGTTTCTTCCCACTAAGTAGAAATAACATGCTTTGTTCCACCAATTTGAAATACAGAGTACCTGACACTAAGTGGTATATAACGTTTCATTTTCATGGGAAATTTCTAAGCATCACTACACACTGCCAGAGCACAGCACAGCCACAAGGGGTCAGGTGCCTGGGTCACCACCAATAGGCCAATCGTTAGCTCCAAGCTATATTGATTTATAACAGCCGAGGATCTGGCCCAGAAAGTTTATTAAACTGTCTACCTGAAAGAAGTGATTTTTCAGCTTTGGGTATTGTACCGTGAGATCCATTAAGGATGTATGTGAGCCTCTTCCAATCAAAGACTCTAAGTCCCAAGAACTTTGTCATACCAATGTGTCTGGCAAGCAAGAAACAGTGACCCTGGGTTAACCAAATAAACAGTTTATGAAATAGGATAGCATTGCATACACCTGATTCTGGATATCTATATAGTCACCTAGCTAACCCCTCATGAATTCTGTAAGAAAGAATTTTTTTAGAAGAAGGGCAAAAGCTTACATTTTTATTCCACTAAATTAAAGGAAACAATAAACAATAAGGGTCAGATTCTCTGATCCTCTCTAGCCTCTTGGCAATGTTCTGGTGGCACAAAGGGACTGGGATCTAGCAAGAACTTGCCAGGATTGTTGCATTGTTGGTATATTAATCATTTTTAAATATAACTAAGTATTGTTTGTAATTCAAAATGTAATCAGAATTTTTGAAAGAGTCTAAGTGTATATTTATATGATAATCAGCATTTTAAAATCTCCAGGCCACACTCAACCTTGGTGCATGCACGTACAACTGTTTACTTCAGCCCTGATTCAGCTCCACTCATCTTGTCCAAGAGAAATTGATCAATGCGATGCATTTTTAAGGTGTGTGAATTCTGATATCCTTTCATGAGAAAAAAATTGAAATAATAAAGTAAAAGCAAACTTGCATGCAATTCTTGTGGAAAGGATTATTTCCTTCTATTCAGATGCATATATAATTCAAGATGTTTTTTTTTATAGTCTCCTGTGGGGAATTTCTGTAGTCTCAGCTCATAGTGTTTTATGCTAGACTTAAGAATGAACTTGTTTTGTAATCGTCCCCCACCTTTTGAAAACGGGGGGTAATTAAGGGTCTGATTCTACTGTATGTCCATTGAGGTTATCAGGATCAATAACTTTCATTCAGATCATGACAACTGAGAAAAAGTTACAAAAGCAACAAATAATATTTAAAAATCTATAACCTTTGCACATGTATAGAGCGTTTCATTCAACAACCCATGAGGTAGACATGGATTATTTTACCCATTTTATATTGGGTAAACTGGGGGATAAATAACTGGGTTCAGTTCCTTGTTCTGCCACAGACTTCCTATGTGACCTTGAGTAAGTCACTCAGGCTCTCTATGTCTCCATTCTCCATCGGTTAAAAATGCGGATAACAGCACTTCCCTACCTCACAGCAGTGTTGTGAGGATAAATACATTAAAGATTGTGAGATGCTCAGATACTACAATAACAGGAGCCACATAAGTGCCTTATCTCTACATAGAACCAAGAGTCCTAATTCCCAGACTCATGCTCTGACCTCTTCACACACTTCCTTAAACTAAATTATTATTTGATTAACAAGCCACATTATTTGATTGTTCAGAATAGAAAAACACTAGAAGAAAAAGATACTCAAAGGAAAGAAAAAAAGAAAGAACCACACATACATTCTCATGCAAATATTTTAAACTAATTATTGCAGTTCATGGACCAGATTCTCAGCTGACATAAATCGGTGTAGCTATACTGCAGTAAGTAGTGCTGCACTGATTTACACCAGCTGAGACTCTAGTCCAATATTGTAAGATCAGCCACTGTTCTTAGAGGCCACTTAAAGGGCCCTATCAATTACAATAGTCTGCCTCGGCATATCAGAGCTTTAACTCTGAACTTCCTAGCTTTGATGAATTTAAGTTTACACTTATTTTAATATCATTTTTATGTCACAACCAGACTGCAGATCCAAAAGCTGACTGTGTCAAGGGAATTTGGTGTTTTACATTTAGAAGGAACATTTAATGAATTATGCTGCCCCCCAATAACCCCTATTTCATTTGTAGATAGTGCTCAGGGCTAAGGATTGTCTTCCTGATCCTTCCCTGATATGATTGCAGCATGTTTCTAGAGTGGTCACATTAGACTGCTTCCATCCTTTGGGCCTAGTCTGGCAAGGTGCTGAGCACCCTCTACTGAGGCATTAAAACAATAGTAAATGTAAGCTTACCAAATCCAGAAAATTCAGAGTCAAATCTGAGACTATCTCCTTACTTCACATGGGTGATGAGTGAAAGGCATTATGTAAACACCACTTCTTATTGATTGCTTAATATTATTTACTGTTTTTTATATCTCTTACTAGTCATGTTTTTAATGAAAATGTGAATACCCTATAATATCCTATCCCCTTATTCCCTGGAGGCATTAATGATTCAGCATTTGCCTTTCAAGTTTCTACTAACTGAACCTGTCAGCTTGCAGTTCTGCATCATCAGGAGATATGGATCAGAGTTTAAGTTGATGTCAGACTTGCCTAAGAAGAATTGTATCCGGTACTATACTGATAAATTATTATTATTATTGCTATTTATTATTTCACAGCTATTCAAGCTAAAACAGTTATAGGGATAATCAGACCTCGAGCTTCAGGGTGTAAATTGGTTGAAAGTAAGAGTTAGCAATAAGATTTCCCACCACCGCCACCACCATCTCGCCCCGCATCAAAGCAGTGGTATATTTGGCTTGATGCATTATGGATTGTTTCACTTCTCTCTGAGGCATCAGACAATTGTCATTATGTTTGGGATAATAAATTTTACCTATATCCCTATTTCACTTTTGCATTTGTTTTGAATTTTTTTAAATATGTAATTATTCTGAATCCATATGTGGTATATATGTAATATACATAACTAAACGTTAAAGCTTTGCAGACAGCAATGAGGTTTATGAGAAAGATGAAGGAGCAACTGCCAGTCTGCCTCAGGTCCAGCATCTGAGTTCTATTCTTTCACAGACGTGTTCAGGCTGTCTATCCAGGGAAAATAGATCCTACATTCCATTCTCTTCAGTGAGCTCACACAAGAAGATCATGCTATGTGGGAAGTCTGTACCAAAATGGATATAAGAAGAGGGGATATATTGCAAAATAAAAAGGAAAAACAGAAACCTATGGCAAATTTTTCAAAGAGTAACAAATATGTAATATTATTTTTTCTGATTCTGACATTGGAGACTATATCCTTTGCCACATTCTAAACCCTAGTCAAGTGGGATGTTACTTCCTTCTATAATAGTAGCACTTAAGGATTTTTTCTGGTCTCAGCCAGCATTCTGGGCCTCTGTTTCTCCAGCAGGTCCTTTCCTTTTTCCCACTACATATTACATAACTGCATCATGACACCTAGTGTCACAGGTGAGAGGGCCAATGATGGTATTGGAGCTGGAATTCAGGAAACATAGCAGAGCCTGGAACTGAACCTATGTTTCCTGTGTGACTTTGGGCAAAGCATTTAGGACCAGATTTTTAAAAATATTTAGGCACTGGAAGATGCAGATAGATACCTAATGGGATTTTCAAAAGCAGCTAATTCCCATTAATTTCAAAGGTAGTTAGGTGCCTAAGCACTTTTCTGCCTCATTAGGTGCCTAAATCTTTAAAAACCTGTCCCATAGTCTCTCTGTGATTCAATTCCTATCTGTAAAATGGAATGCTAATACTCCGCCTCTTTCATCCATTTAATTTGTAAACTCTTTGGGGCAGGCACCGTGTCTCACTATAGGCTTGTCTACATGGTGCAGCAATGAGCACCAGAGGGTTGTAATTTGTAGAGCGCTCTAAAATGTACTCTGCTGCCCCATGTAGACCCTGCTGATGTGCTCTAAAAGGTACCCAGTGTGTACTGATGTAGCCCCATTTGAAACAGTACTACAGTACTAAGTAACAAATAATAGGAACCTTTTTGAATGCATCAGCAGGTCTATACAGGGTAGTTAGACAGCAGCATTTTAGAGTGCTCTACAATTTACCCACCTTTGGTATACACTGCCACACCAAATTGGCACGAGTCCATTGTAGTCATCTGCTGAGAATCTGACCAGTGTTTCATCAAACAGCTTAAAAGTTCTCACACTATTCTGTTTTAGTATTGTATAATTATTTTTAAGTAGAAAAAAACATCATTGATTTCAGTAGGCTTTCCTCCTTCCATTGACTAGAATGGAAGCAGAATTGGTCCCTTAATGATTCATTTTCTTAAGCTATCTGGTTCTCAGTGATTTTGCAGATTCATTTAATATCTCAGTTACTACAGTAACTTTGATAGGAAAATTCCTAACCCACATATTAAAATAGGAAAAGAACGATTACTTACCTTATAGTAAATGTGGTTCTTTGAGATGTATTTTTCATGTATATGCCATTCTAGGTGGACCCCATGATCTTTAGAGATCAGAATATTTTGGTCAGCAGTGTTTGTTGGGGCCAGACCTGCACCCTGAATGTCTTCATTCCCCAACAAGCTGAGGGCATAAAGAGCAGAACGTGGCCAACCAACCTTCAGTTCCTTTACCAGTACAGAATCCAGGTGTTAAAAGACTCCATAGTGGCATGGAATGTGGGTTATAAAATATATATGGACCAAACATCTTTCACCATTTTTTCTTCTTCTAATGCTTCTCCATACAAATTCTACTCTTGGTGACATTCAAGCAGGGACCAAATGGCTAATGAAATTCAGTGCTGATAAATGCAAAATAATTGGAAAACATAATCCCAACTATACATACAAAATGATGGGGTCTAAATTAGCTGTTACCACTCAAGAAAGAGATTTTGGAGTCAATGTGGATAGTCCTCTGAAAACATCCACTTAGTGTGCAGTGGCAGTCAAAAAAGCTAACAGAAAATTAGGACCCATTAGGAAAGGGATAGATAAGACAATAAATATCATCATGCCACTATATAAATGATATGCCCACACCTTGAACACTGTATGCAGTCTGGTCGCCCCATCTCAAAAAAGATATATTAGACATGGAAAAGGTACAGAGAAGGGCAACAGAAATTAAGGGTATTTCATATGAAGACAGATTAAAAAGACTGGGACTGTTCACCTTGGAAAAGAGACAACTAAAGGGGGATATGAATGGTGTGGAGAAAGTGAATAAGGAAATGTTATTTACCCCTTCACATAAAACAAGAACCAGCGGTCACCCAATGAAATTAATAGGCAGCAGGTTTAAAACAAACAAAAGGAAGTACTTTTTCACCCAATGCACAGTAAACCTGTGGAACTCGTGGACAGGGAATATTGTGAAGGCCAAAATTAGAACAGGGTTCAAAAAAGAACTAAGTAAGTTCATGGATGTTAGATCCATCAATGGCTATAAGCCAAGATGGTCAAGGATGCAACCCCTGCTCTGCATGTCCCTAAGCCTCTGACTGCCAGATGCTGGAACTGGATGAAAGAATCACTTGATGATTGCCCTGTTCCGTTCATTTCCTTTGAAGCATCTGGTATTGGCCACTGTCAGAAGACAGGATACTGGGCTAGATGGACCATTGGTTTGACACAGTATGGCTGTTCTTATGCTCTCATATACTGGAGGTAGCGCTGGTTGGGAATTTTTTGATTAAATGATTTTTCATTGGAAAATGCTGATCCACCAAACCAGAAACTTTTTGTGGAAATGTATCCATTTTGAATAAAACTTTGTCAGGAAGGTTTTTCAAGTCCAGGATGGAATTTCTAGTCAGAGAGACCTCTCCCAAACTAGCCAATAGCCTAGTGGTTAGGTCATTCAGCCCTGAAGTGTGGGACAGCCAGGCTCAAGTCCCTACTCTCTTGGATTCAAATAGAGAATTGAACCTAGCTCTTCCATGACAGGTGAGTTCCCTGGTTATTCTGGGGTTAGTCTCTGTCACTCTCTCCTGTTGAAGCTGTTCCACCTAGTATACATAATTAAATATTTATTGGGCCAGAGAGTGACTCTAAATCCCAGCAGTGATGGCATTCACATGGGCTGTGGGAGCCACACGCTGATTCAAGCCAGTACTGTATGCAGCAATTTTGAGGCTTTCAGTAGTGGAATAGACTCTGCCGACAATGTTGGTACCAAGGTTGTCAGTACCAGAGCAAGAGCTGTTAACATTGGTACCAAGTGCCCACAGGCAGGGCCACAGTAGTACAGACCACCTGAGGGTGCTCCTTAGCCAGTATCGGTGTACTGAGACCAGAATTGAGGGTAAGGGCCCAGGTAGGGATTTGTGCATCCTGAAGTTGAATGCATGCCAGCGTAGATGGTGTTGAGAGAAGGACTTCGACTTGCTTGACCATGGGATGCTGTTCTGGGAAGAAGGACTGCTGGGAAAGTAAGGGATCCATGTGACCCAGAATGGGAAGTATATCTTCGCATAGTGAGTTGCCAACCTAATGAGGAGGACTTTAAACTAGGTTCAAAGCAGACAGATGACAAAAGCCCATAAGGTACACATAAAAAGGCACCTTAACAGAGGCTAGATGTTAGAATTACAATATGGTCATGGGAGCAACAAGAGGGAAATAAATGGGGGAATCTGCTCAACATCTTAGATGTCTGTACACAAATGCAAGGAGTATGGGGAATAAACAGGAAGAACTGGAAGTATTAGTCCATAAAATAAATTATTACTTAATTGGTATCAAAGAGGCTTAGTTGGAAAAATCTCTTGACTGGAATCTTGGTATAGAGGTGTATAACTTGTTCAGGAAGGACAGGCAGGATAAAGAGGGAGGAAATGGTGCATTATACAACAAGAATTCACTTATTCTGAGGTCCAGAAGGAGGTGAGTGGCAGACCAGTTGAAAATCGCTGAGTAAAGATAAAAGGGGTAAAAAAATAGGAGTGAAGCTGTGGTAGCAGTCTACTATAGGCCAAATCAGGATGAGGAGGTGCACGAGTAATTTGTAGAACAAATAACAAAAGTATCCAAAACATACGACCTGGTAGTAATGAGGGATTTTAACTATCCAGACATCTGTTGGAAAAGTAATAAGACAAAATACAAAACTTCCATTAAGTTCTTGTAATGTATCAGAGACAACTTTTTGTTTCAGAAAATTGAGAAAGTAACCGGGGGACTGCCATTTTAGACTTGAGTCTGACCAATTGAGAGAAATTGGAGGTGAATCAGAAGGTGGAACGCATTTTGAGTAAAAGTGATCATGAAATGATTGATTTTATTATTCTAAGGAGAGGAAGGAGTAAGAGCAGCAGAATAAGGACAATGGATTTTTAAAAAAGCAAATTTTAAACAAACTCAGGGAACTGATAGGTAAGGTCCTATGGGAAGAAAATCTAAGGGAAAAAGGAGTTCACGTAACCCAGTAGTTTCTCGAGGAGACAATAGTAAAGGCACAACTTCAAACTATCCTGATGTGAAGAAAACCTGTGACGAATATTAAGAGGCCGAGTATGCTTCTAAAAATTGCAGATGACACCAAGGAAGGAGGGGTTGCCAGCACTTCAGAGGACAGGATTAAATTCAAAACAACCTTGACAAATTAGAGAACTGCTATGAATTCAATAAGAAGAAATTCAATAAAAATAAGTGCAAAGTATGTCACATAGAAGGAAAAATCAAATGTACAACTACTAAATGGAGAATAACTAGCTAGGCAATAGTACTGCTGAAAAGTTATAAAAGATCTGGAAGTTATAGTGGATCACAAATTGAATATAAGTCAACAATGTAATACAGTTGCAAAAGAGGCTAATATCATTCTGGGGTGTATTAACAGGAGTATTGTATGTAAGACACAGAAGGTAATTGTCCCACTCTACTTGGCTCTGCTAAGGCCTCAATTGGAGTACTGTGTCCAATTCCAGGTGCCACATTTTAGGAAAGATGTGGACAAATTGAAGAGAATTCAGAGGAGACCAACAAACATGATAAAAGGTTTAGAAAACCTGATGCATGATAAAGGTTAAAAAAAATGGGCATGGGTCATCTTGAGAAAAGACGACTGAGGAGGGACCTGAAAACGGTTTTCAGGTATGTTAAGGACTATTATAAAAAAGCATGGTGATCAATTGTTCTCCATGTCTACTGATGGTTGGACAAGAAGCACTGGGCTTAATCTGCAACAAGGGAGATTTAGGTTAGATATTAAGAAAAAGCCTTCTAACTAGAAGAGTATTTAAGCTCTGGAGTAGGCTTCCATGGGAGGTTCCCATCACTGGAGATTTTTAAGAAAAAGGTTGGACAAACACCTGTCAGGAATGGTCTAGGTTTACTTGGTTCTGCCTTAGCACAGGGGGCTGGTCTTGATGACTTCTCAAGGTCTCTTCCAGCCCCACATTTCTGTGATTCTATGGATATTTTCACATGCCACAGGGACTTAGGTCAGGCCTTGGGCTACCCTAGTGAGAAGAGACATGTGGCAATCTATGTCTCTTTTTCTTAACAGGTTTCTTAGATGGAGACCTGTCCTTCTGTTTTTTAGAAGAGCTGTGTTGTGTTCAACCCTATTTTGCTGATGAAGAGGCTTTAGAAATGGACGCAGCAGAGGAAAATTTCTGAGGTGCTGGGGCTCCAGAGGCGGTTATAGCACTCACATGACCAGAAAACTTCTGGTGAAAGACTGTTCAAATCTGAGTGGATCTGGTTTACCCAAATCCAAGGCTGGCCTCATCAACTTGTCCAGCAATAAAAGCTTTAAGATACCTAGATTCCAAGACCAGAAGGAACAATTGTGATCATCCAGTCTGATCTCCTATGTAACATAGGCTGTAGAACTTCCCCAAAGTAATTCTTAGATCAGGTCTTTTAGAAAAAACATCCAATCTTCTTTAAAAATTGTCAGTGATGGAGCATTCACCATGACCCTTGGTAAATTGTTCTAGTCGTTAATTATTCTCACTGTTAAAAACGTGCATCTTATTTCCAGCCTCATTCTTTTAGAAAAGAACAACAAATAGAGTGTTGTCAGTGAAACAAACCAGATATCTAGTATACTCAGCATTAAGGGGTATAGCTGCCTTGCTTGAGAGGCAGTATTTGAACCCATGTGATTTTTGTTCAGCCATTAGTGCTGAAGCCCAGTACCTGGTAACTAAAAGATAGTGAAAAAACTACCTGGAACGGAAACCTAATAAAAAACTGTCCTAAGCTAACCAGATAACTACTAATCTTCAAAAATTTCAGTTGTAATAATAAGTGCAAAAATCAGGGACACTGTTTCCTCAGTTCTGTCTTGCCACCACAGGTGGTAAGGGTCAGTTGGCCCCACTTTGTGCCCTCGAGGGATGGGGGCACCTGAGGGCACTCATAGCATAAGCATAGCCCCAATGGACACTACTGGAAAAAAGAATCCTGTCTTGAGTGCATTCGCACATAGAGTGGAATATATCGATGAACAAGCACTTGAAGAAGAATCTGAAATTTATTCCACTTTCCCCAAACTGAAATAAGTTGTCTTTATGGTATATCCAGAAAATACATGTTATTTGATTTCACCCTGTAAATGTACAGTTGACATTTTTACTCACTATTCTTCTATATAAAAAGATCTCCAAGAAAAAACTTGCATTATAAATAGTATAGTAATACTGTATGATGATTGCAACATTGTCTATGGTTCTCAAATGATGATAAGCAAGGGACATGCATAACTTCTTCTGAAGCATTCATTTTTCAAAATGAAGGAAACCAACTGCATAAGGGAAAGGGACATAGATCCTGACAAATCTCTAGGCACTAGCAAACGTAAACAAAAAGTTGCAGTGACTGATGTATTAACGTAATGCTGCCACTGTACTATATTCAGAAATTTACAACTGTTGATGCTTTTGTGTCCAGTCAAAAGAGCAGGTATCATGATTTCTGCTATGTTTGACATTCTCTATATTTTCTACTTAATGTTAATCTCTGTATAGTACTCAATACTTGCTTTCTATGAGAGAGACAGAATAAGTAGGACTCCCACAAATGGGATAATACATTTGAAGACAGCTGACCAAATAAAAGAGATAGCTGAGATGAAAATTTCTTGACATTTTTATGAACTCATCATTTTTGCCATTTAATGTATAAAAAGAAAAACCTATTTCTACTGATTGATTACTTTAATGAATAAATGTACTTGGTGGTTTGAGTGGATTAAATTTCCCTTGCTGGCAGGAACTGGCCTTAAATGAAAGTGTTTTGAAGGTCTGTTCATTTCTCCCCCACCCTAAAAAAAGATAGAAAATCAGTCTGAATTTCAAACCACTTTGATCTCTGTGTATATTTTATAAACTATTACCTGGTCCCCTGTGAGCCCCTGTGGAGTAAAAACCAATTACAGTGCCTCATATTGTGTGCTCAAGTAATTTTAAAAGCAAATTTTTCAAAATGTCACTGATATGTTGAACAACACACTGTTCCTTATAACTATAACCTCCTTCTTATGCATAATACTTTCTTCCTTTACTCAACACAAACACCCTACATCATCTTACCCCATCCATGCATAGAAAATAAAGAGCTGGTAATGATAGCATCATGGACTGTTTGAAGACAGGGAAATCATTCAAAAGAGTTAGTGATCAAAAACAAAGCAAAACAAAACAAAACAAAAAACCCAGAGAAGCTGCATGTTTTGGAAGATGAGCTGCAGGAAAGGATAATTTCCTGTTTGTGGCTCTGTTTTGATACTACTAAACCAGTGCCCAAACGTCTGAAGCTTTTGTGCAATGTTGCTCAACCTGAGGTTCTCAAGTTCGTGGCTCCCCTTAGATTTGAAAGTGGTTCTCTTTCAGTTCTGAGTAATGTATCATGTGATGTCCTGTAACATGCATCATGTGATATGCTGATGTCAGTACAGCCATTTTCTTGTGAGGAGGGACTGGCAATTTCAAACACACAGACTCATGCTCACATATACATATTCTCACAGAGACAGACACACAAGCAGATGAGTGAATGTGTATTTACATAGGAAGCTAACTAAAGTACATGATGATGCCCATTGTGATCATATTTTAGCTTTAAGAAGTTGCTCTAATGGGAAAATATGTAATCATTACCACGTCATCCAAATCTTTATTGATAGTTTTGTATTCTAAATATGTTTGATTACTTTGTGACTTAATGATCGAGTGCTTCTTTTGTTCGAGTGCTTTTTAAAGGTAGAATGCTACTGCTCTAATGACTAAATTAAAATATAAAGAGCAAAATGCAGGGACATTACACTTTTATTTTTCCTATAAGCATTTGTTTCAAGGGGCTTCACTATGGATTAACCTTGTAAAATTACCATATACATAAATGCAGATTGTATTTTTTTTCCTTTAGTCATATGCTCCATGTTTCATTCAGCCTTGTTTTGTCTCCTGCTATCCGCTGCAATTATCCTTATGCAACACATGAAACATCTCAAAACAGCAGAAGTTTTGAAATCTATCATATAAAGATGGTAGCTCGATAGAGAGGAGGCATCCTGAATTTCTCTCTTTATATATATATTTATACATATATACACACACACACATTTAGTTATAGTGCCATAGCTTTATTGATTATTTTTCTCTTCACTTTCCTATTTTTGGGGGGTAGGGTAAAGGATGCCTTCTGGTTTTATTAATGTCTAGGTGCAATAACTAAATTTGTTCCAGTGTTGTCTTGTGGCCACTTTCTGTCATATCAGAAAGTATTTATATAAACTTCAAAAATGGCTGTGTGATGGCTGAAAGATGTGGGCTCAATCAGCCAATTAAGCTGCAAACGGGAGATGTAAGGCTGAGTGGAGGTCGCTAGTTAGAAGGAAGCTCACCCTGTGAGGGAATAGGCAGTGGCTTCTATAAAGCCAGAGCACTGGCAACAGCATGTGATTCTTTCTCCCTGAGGTGACGTTAGATAGGAACTCATGAGAAAGGGTTTACCTAGGAGGCCTAAGAGAGAGAGGTCTGACTAGGAAGGCTGATAAAGGAAAAGCTTAAAGAAGTCTATGGAAGAGAGCAGTAGGGCAGATGAAGTCCCAGACCTTAACTGCTTGCTATAGGGCTGTGGACTGGAACCCAGAGTGTGGGCCTGGGTTCCCCTACCATCCACTGCAGTGTGGTGTTGCTTGGAGCAGTGAATGGGAAGATGGTGGAGTCACTGCAGAAGTGACATAGTCAAGGTAGTGGATGTGAGGACTGTCTGATGCTGCTTGTACAGAGGGACTTTGAAAGACTCGCCCCAAAGGGGAAATCAATGTGACCTGGCAGGCTGAGTCATGGAGCAGCAGTACTGCAACTCCATGAGCTGGAGGAGAGCTGCACTGGTGGAAGAGAAGACAAGGGATGCTTAACTGGGCAGAACTAATCTCCAGATTTGCCAAAGCGGGTGAGTAGAGAGCAGCCTGTGACAGGCTTCACCTAGTAAACTGGGATTGTGTCAGTGATGTCAGGAGAAAAAGATTTCTCATAATGATTGATGAGGCTCTTTCCTTTCCTACTGGTTTAGTCCCTGGTTCACCAAAAGCTAGGCAGCTGCAATAGTCATGAGGCCTTTGACATCTGAAAATAAGTAGCCAAGAGACTGTAAAGAGAGCAGCAGAGCCAATTTACAGCAACAGGTAGTGATGATACAGAATCTCATCCAAAGTGGTATAAGCAATACCTGCCTGGATGAATTTCCACTAATGCCATTTTATGAAATGGGCCTCTGAACAGAGGAATTCCTGAGAGCAACTTCACATAATTGGCCAACTAGCACAGGCTGACATTGTAAGGCTCTCTCCAGGTTATCACCAGAAGTACTACCTTTGTGTATCAGGGCTGGCAATTAATTGTGCACAAAGGTGTGCAGCATCATAGTGGTACAGCACAGAGACACGGTGCTCAGCAGTGTCAGTGTAAGTCAGTCAGTTACTCACAGCTGCTGTATTCAGAGGTACCTATGATTTGTACAACGAGATTAATCTCTCTAATTTCTAGTCATTTCATTCAAAGTGGGATTTTCCCATGGTAACCCTTAGAAGTCCCAACCATCACATCAGATGAATAAGACAGTCAAAGTTGACATGCAGATATAATTCTCCACTGGTGCAGCTCCACAGCTGGTAGCAGGGGTGGAAGCTGCGGCATAGACAGATGGGTAATCTCATCACCATGTTGCATAGACCTGTTCTGGGCAGAGTTAGATGACCCAGTGGTATAAAACAAACAAACAAACAAGGGAATTCATCTTTAGTCAGAAACCAAGAAGGGATAAAGGTGAATGTTTGCTGTAGTGATAACAGTTATAAACTGTAACTCTGGGAGATTCCCTAAAATCCTTAGGATAGACGCTTCCTAACCAGGAACCATACTAAGATGTGGTTCTTACTGTAGTATAGAAATAGACTAAAAGGCTACAACAGTTATAAACAGAAGCTGGAAGAGATGTAACAATTCACTACATATGCTCTGGCAGGAAGCCCAAATGTGACAGGCTAAAACTTTACACTGAGTAGGCTTCTTGAGTACATAAAAGCAATAAATGGATACTTCAAACAATGTCAAATAGGACAAATAATGGAAGGAAACTAGTTTTTTTTTTTATTGGTCATGTGTTAGAGCTCTCTGAGACTCAACTGTGTCTTATGTGTAGACTAAGACTGATGTCAAATCTTACCTCAAATACACGTTTTCCTTGAGGACGCCAAAAAAGAATTTGATGCAAACCCTGAAGCCACTTCTGTTATATTGACAGTGTTCGGGACCAAATGGGAGTTGCACCATCTTCTGCAAGCACCAAATTTGGCTTTGTCGCTACAGTTCCCAAGTGATCCAAGGATAAACATCTATGTTTCAGAATGAGCACCACTGTGTATGCTGGCAACATAACCAGATCCTCACTTTAAGGGGAACATTGAGGGCATCTTTCATCCTGGGGCAAACACAGAGCATTGGAAAGATGTAATATTACAAAAATTTTGCGACAAGCTGCCATCATCTCCTGCAGGGCAAATACAGGAGTCTAGTGTTGAAGACGAGCCATCAGAGTCTGCCTTAGGTGCTGACAGCACTTCTTTAACACATTCGCTTCTCTAACACAAGCCTCATTCCCAACAACAGCTGCTACTGATCGAGATACTACCGAGCGGGCATCTTCTCTTTTTTGGCTACAAGGCAAAAGCAATCCTGTTGAAAATAACATGGCCTGGTGTCCTCTGGGGAGAGGGCTAGATTATCTGCTTGCCTAGTGACTACATACACATCTAATAGTGATCAAAGAGTGCTTCTGTGTAAATCTTGAGAAAGACCAGTTGATCCTTTCTAGAACCAAAAGAGAAAGCTATAGTATGATCCAGCCAGGTTTGTTTTATACATCTGAGCTTCCTGCCATCTAGTGTATATTCAGAATGCATCTCCAGCACAACATGGGCTATACAGTCATAGAACAAAGAATAACGTTAATCCCAGGTAATGTAGCGCGTTACTGAGCATGTATGCTGAAAATGACCTCATGGTTTCATCACAGGAGTCTGTATTATGCAAATACTGCATACCCCAAAGAACAGCCCGCAGGCAGTGATTCAGTTATAATTGTGTTTGTTTTCAAAAACTTAGATGGAAAAACCTAGCACTTATTTCCCTCTAACTCAGGGGTCAGCAACGTTTGGCACGCGGCTCGCCAGGGTAAGCACTCTGGCGGGCCGGGCCAGTTTATTTACCTGCTGACGCGGCAGGTTTGGCCGATCGCGGCCCCCACTCGCCGCGGTTCACCGTCCCGAGCCAATGGGGGCAGTGAGAAGCGGCGCGGGCGAGGGATGTACTGGCCGCGGCTTCCCGACGCCCCCATTGGCCCGGGACGGCGAACCGCGGCCAGCGGGGGCTGCGATTGGCCAAACCTGCCGCGTCAGCAGGTAAATAAACTGGCCCGGCCTGCCAGGGTGCTTACCCTGCCGAGCTGCATGCCAAACGTTGACGACCCCTGCTCTAACTAAAGGGACAAAAAACTTATATTTTCTATAATTAAGTATGTCACATTCACAACCAATAAACTATGCCAAGACCATATTCAGTCTTGGTGTACTTTTACTAAAATTAGTGGAATTATTCTAGGAAATTAGCAATTATTTGTATTATGGCAGTGCTTAGGAACCCCAAATCTGGACCAGAATCCCTCATTGTGCTAGGCACTGTTCAACCAGAACAAAAAGACTGTTCTTGCCTCAGAGAGCTTGTTGGGTCAATCAGCACTGGAGTTACACTAACTATGATTTGGTCCATTCTGTGGCTAACAGTAAGCTCTTCTCCTCATTTCCTTACTGCTGAACCCCATGGAAGAAATCAACTTTAGTTTTTTTTTTCCTTTAATGAAATCTTTGATTCTGGAAGACAAAAAAAGTGATAAGGGATGGTGAATTTGATCTAGGGTGATGGGCTGAAAAGGTGATAGAATACAGCTCTTCTAAATCCAGATAATGTCCATTAAACACAAGTCCATCTTTTCCCTTGTGAGGGAGGCAATCGTTGCCTGACACTTGAAATTTTCCTTTCTGTAACAACCAAATTATCTTTGTTAGGACGTCAGATTTTTTTGAATATAAAACAAAATATTTTTTTTAAAGTTGTAAACTGGCCATCCAAAACCAGACCCTCCCATCCAAAACCAACTCTGCTTTGGCCCTAAATCTACTGAAAATAGCTGACAAGTTTTTGGAGTTATCAAACCCTTTTCTAGGTTTGGCTCTGCAGCTGAACTTCAAACCGGGCCCCCAAGTAGGTTGTGGCTCTAAATGTAACACCATGCATTCCAATGGAAACAGTATCAGAAGAAGGGAGAGAGAAAATAAGAAGTGAGGTTTTGTTAGTGGATTTGGTGATGGGACAAAAGCATCCTACTGCCACCCTAGCACCAACAGAATTAAGCACATGCTTCAGTGCTTTGCTGAATTGGAGCCTATATGTGTACATGAGATCAGCGTCCTCTGGAATGTGACAAATCTCACTTGTTTTACTTCTGGGGCTGCACTTTGGGAGTAAGGATGTTGTCAGTAGAGAGGGAGAATTGCCACTTTAAATGTTCTTAGGCTAAAATCAACTCCTGGCTATTCAAACAGCTTGAAAAACCCACCCAACCTTCAGACTAAGACTTGTTAATGCAGTGCAAAAAGACAAAGGCTGTTGATCTTAACTTTAGAGTTATTTTTTGAATTCACCTGATTATTGCCTGGAAATATATAGCTTTGACAGTACTTAGCATTAAATCTTAACATAGATTTGGGGCTAGAAGCATATTCTTTGCTATGCAGTACAGAGAGGGGCAAATGAGAGGAAAAGTTGGTGGCATGGGGGAGAGATGGAATTCACAGGGACGGAGAAGAGAGATGGCTGTTAGATGATACGTACACACCAGCCCACATAAGACCCTCTATATTAGAGTGCCGCAGAAAAGCAAGGGGCACATCTGACAGGAAGGGGATGGTGCTGGTCTTTAGGCAGCATGCTCTTCTGGAGAACCCACATTTTCCAACAGAAGAGTCCATGAAAGTAAGTGCTGCTCAGAGCAACACTAACTTCTGCACCTTGCTTTCTATTCTCAATTCCACCATCCCATGGAAGGAATAGGGATGTACAACCAGAGCAGGATGACTACTGGCTAGCTAGGAAGCCAATTGTACTGCCAGTGTTGAAAGGGACAGGCCTGGAAACCACCTGCAAATACATACATTTCTTTTGCACCCAAAACTCTCAATTACTTTAATCAAAGTTTTGGTTGCTCATGTAGAATGGGTCCCATAGTTGCTACTGAATGGTTGCCATGCAGTTAGTATGCAAAGCTCTTATGTTTCTTTCAATTTTAAAGGTTTATAGTGTGTAAATCTTTATTTTTAATTACAAAAGGAACCTTCTATGTACTTTAGCAATGGGCACCAATAAAATTTTTATTTAGCTTACAAGATTTTCACTGAAGAGAACATTTGGGGCTTTTTATCTCCTGGCTGTCAACTAAACCCTTTCAAATGTGGGGAATTGCTAATCCAAAACCCACTGCATGGAAGAAAAGAAATCAAAACCATTTGCAGCTAGCAAAAGAAATAGAAACCAACTATATATAGAGTGTATGCAAATTTATATATACACACACACACATTGTGCACGCATTAAACACAAAAAAGTTAAAAGAACATTTACAAGCACTAAAAACAGTAGGAAATGCCAGAAGTAAGCAACCTTAATTCAGCCCCCCGTGCAACCTTAATTCAGCCTCCTTTTTTATGATATAGTCTTTAATGTGTGATATACTCTTTAATTACATGATCAAATTTTTTCCACAGGATTCCTTGATAAATATTTGCTCAGAAGTGGAAAGAAACTGCCGTTCTCTATGTTAATTATAAAGATTAGACTGGGAAAGTTCCATTGCATGAGTTGGAAATAAAATCATCAATAAGCCATATTTCAACAATTATACATTACTAATAACATAAATGTCTACAGGGCAAATCCTACCCCCTCCATTTCCCTATGGATATATATGAATAAATAAGCAGTGTAACCAGTGCAATTCCATTGTGCAAGGTGGAAGCATGGGATGCACAAAGGGTCTGTTGTGACCATTCTGTTTATGAGGGAAACAGAGGGAAGGTGAGCTGGAGAAGGAGTAGAGTCAATCAATCTTAGATTGCATATATCTACCATAAAAACCTCCCTGCAGAGAGAGAGTGCAGGGGATGTGGATGTTACTGCAGAGTTCAGAAGATAGTAGGATTGTATCCCAACTGTAACTACAAAAGGTCTGGGCCCAGGTTCAGCACAGGGCATATGATTTGCCCCATCTGTATAAAATACAGATTATATATATATATATATATATATATATAAAATACAGACACATACCAGAGAAGGTATTTGCAGGATAAAATTTAATACAATAAGTAGTACATTGCACATTCTATTTATAATAAAATCAGCATTTAGCATAGATCAATAGATTAGATACATAATACCTATTTATATTATTTTTCAGAAGCCTCGGACAATTAATGCGAGAACTATTTTGAGACTTAAAGTTACATTGACAAAATTATGGTACAGCTAACAGCAATATGACACACTAGGATTTTCTGGCATGTAAAGCTCATTTTAACAGATACCAATGTGACATACATAAAGCTGTCAGGCTTTCTCCAAAGGACAGTCATCCACTTCATGTTTCAAGTGCCAAATTAATTATATTTGACATTTAATTTATAACCTCAGGTATTTTGGATTTAAAACTTGACTATGATAACAGCAGATTAGAGCAGTGTTCCAATTTGACAGAATCTATTTTTTTCAAGTTATTTTCATTGAGAGTGAGAGTCTTGATACAGATATTTGTGTATCAAGCATGCATACAGGACATTGATACCTCTAAGCAAAGTGCACTTCATCATATCCCTCCTCCCCCACCGACTCTGTGGTGAATTATTTTACTTTGGGTCAAGTTTCTTTTGCAGATTTAATCACAACGCTCCACCTACTGGAATGATGCAGAACTGTTCATGAGAAAAGGCACGATTACAAATATTGCCAAGCAGCCTTTTGGTCAAGAGAAAATCATTATAAAAACTGTAAACAATTATGTATATGTAAGTAATCTGTAAAGTCTGGTCTTCCAAACACTTGAAAGGATTTAAATGGGAGGAGAGAAGAAATGAAAATCAAAACAAAGACTAGAAACAACTATTACAAATCTTTTCATCTAGGTGAAATAGGAAGCCCATTTTTATAACTGTCACAGACAGATGTAGTACGCAATATTTACTAATATTGCATGTTTATATGGCTTTCATCATAAAAGATCCAAAACATTTCAACTATAAACTTACAATACAACTGTATGTAACATATAGGTACATCTGTTACTATATTGTTTATTTTTCAGCTCATGGAGAGTCACAAATATCACTTTTTTCCTATGTATTTCAAGCATCTGGAAAAAATTACTTTTAAAATATACAGGAATGGAATATTTAACTGCTGTGCTGCAACTTAACAAACTCTACACAAATTCCTCATGTAATTTATTGACACTGCATTGAAATGCCAGTAGAACACTGGCACACCAAAACCACAGCAGAAACCAACATTGAAGAGTTTAAAGGTTTACAGTTAAAAACACTGCCAAGTTAGAACAATTTTTCAAACTAAAGTGCAATTTTATAAAAACAATCTGAACATTGCCTTTTGTCAAAATATGCCTTTGAACTATAAGGATGCTTGCCAGGCACACCTTTTTCAGGAGAAGTGAATGGAAGTTATGTATCAGAATGGCAAGACTTCTTAATTCCTATAAACGGGGTCCTATAGGATTGCTACATTTTTTTGACTAAAAGTATAATATCAGGTTGATACATGATTCATCCTGTGTCTAGGCCTATACACTGGCCTGGCAGATAGCTAGATAGAAAACACCCTTTAGATTACCAATCTCTAACATTTATGATTTTATACACCGAGCTCTCGTCCACTCCAGATTTCAATGTAGATAGCTGATAGTGGATTAAATAAAACATTATTTTTAACAAATTTAAAAAGCAATTCAGTGACAGTGAAAAAGTTTGATAATTCTTTTCATGTAGCCTGAGGACTATACTTTACAAGTGTAACATCAAAACCAAGAAATATTATATTTATGATGCATGAGAAAAATTCAAGACAACATTATAGCATTTTAACTTAGAAGGGCAGCACATAATTAAAATACACAATACAGTATGCATTCTTGGACTGAGTTACTTTTAAGTTATCAGGTTTCTAGCACTCATAATAATATTGAAGACAAACTGTAGATGTTAAACTATTTACAAAGTTTCTCTCCTTTTTATTCCTCTGATTTTTTTAAAAAGTATGAGAGCAGAGGAATACTATATATTAATTTAGTAATATGTTTTCCTGTTAAAACTTGTGGTATTTCTCAATGATAAAAAATACAATCAAGAAAGCAAGATGGTGCATACATAGGCCAATGGACCTCTTATGAGCAAGATAAATGCTTAATTGACACAGTTAGAGAACAATGTGGTTTAGTGGAACAAACACAGCACTGAGAATAAGGACTCCTCAGTTCTTATCTCAGCTGCATTCCTTTTATATTATTCCACCTGCTTTAAAAATAAAAGGTCAAATTCTGCATCCTTACTCACAATGGATGAAATCCTAGCCCTACTGAAATCAATAGGAGTGTTTTCATTGACTTCAGGAAGGCCAGGCGTTCACTCAAACAGTGTTATCTTATTCTGAGAGCAGACCAAATAAGACTACATATACAGTAAATTACTATTCAATGAAAGGAGGCAGAATCTGGCCCAAATAAATTATGGAACTATGACCCCTATGTAGAACAGTATAGTTCAGTTATCTACTTTTTTCTCTTTGCCTTTTTACCTAAATCATTACAAATCAATAATTCAAACCAATAAATCTTATCTCTTGCTTTGCACACATAGGGTCAAACTGTCACAGCCTTTACTGGGCTATGCTCCTCAGCCCTACTTAGAACATGACTCAAGCAGTGAATGGAAGAGCAAATGGAAGACTCGCTTGTCCAATATTCTCCTTGTGAACAAATGGACAGATTGGGCAGGGAGTAGGAGAATCCCTAGCTCTGCCCCTTGGCCTCCATACTCACCAGGCACAATAACTGGCTAGGTGCATAGGCAAAGTAAGATGCTCTGTGAAAAGGGGTGAAGCAATTTACTCCTCCCTGCAATAACAAGGGAAGACTGTTCATTTCCGTGGCTGTGCAGCTATGTGCTACCCCAGGGGTCAGCAACCTATGGCATGCGTGCCAAAAGCAGCACGCAAGCAGATTTTCAGTGGCACTCACACTGCCCGGGTCCTGGCCTCCAGCCTCGGCGCTCTGCTGCCGGCCTGGGGTTTCGTTCACCAGCCCCCTGCCAGCCGGGGTCCCAGCCACGAGTCCTGGGGGCTCCACTGCTGGCCTGGGGTACCAGCCGCCAGCCCCCTGCCAGCTGGGGTCCTGGTCGGCGGCCCCGCTCAGCCCGCTGCTGGCCTGGGCCCCCTCCCAGCCAGGGTTCCATCCGCTGGCCCCACTCAGCCCACTGCTGGTGCCGGCCTCAGGTCCCGGCCACCAGTCTGTGTGGCTCCACTGCTGGCCTGGGGTCCCGGCCGCCAGCCCGGGGCTCTGCTTCTGGCCTCTGTCCAGTGCTCTGCAGCTGCCCCCAGCTGTGGCCCACTGGCCCCAGCCTGGGGAAGTGAGAGGTGCAGACAGGGGCAAGAGGGGGCACAGCTCAGCACCCCCACCTTAAAAATTGTTCCAGCACCACTGGGATATTTTTAAGTCCTGATTTGCTACTTTCATCACTATCACGCCACGTGGAACAGCACATTGTGTTTGACGTTGTGCGTGCCATCCGTCACGATTTTTTTTTTCCACTGTGAGTTGAGGAGTACATTTGACAAAATGTCATCTCCTAAGAAAGCAAAGTTAGATATCCGTACATTTCAGCCTTCTTTTGAATAAATCCAAATGTGGATTTGGATTTATTCAAAAGAAGGACTGTGCTGTTTGTGCTTTCTGTTGTGAAAGTGTTGTTGTGAAAGTTTGTCGCACATCAAGTTTTCAAACAAAGCATGAGAAAACCTTTCTTGACAAAGCAGACAAGACGGAATTGATCAAAAAGGCAGTAGCAGGATATGAGAAGCAAAGCAGTGCTTTTAACTGCTTAAGAGTAAGTAAAATTCAAGCTACAGAAGGAAGTTACAAGATTGCACAGTGCATTGCAAAAAACGGAAAGCCGTTTACAGGTGGGGAATATATAAAAGAAGTTTTTCTCAGCAGTTTGGAGCAGTTTGTTCAATGATTTGCCAAAGAAAGATACGATCGTATCTAGAATAAAAGAACTGCCTGTCTCTGCCAGAACAGTTGAGAGACACGTAAGTGAAATGGCAGAAAACATTAACGAAAAGCAGACAACTGCATTAAAGGACACAGCAGTGTTTAGCGTTGCAGTTGATGAGAGCGTGGAGATAAACGATGTTCCATGTTTGGTAGTTGTTGCAAGATATTGTGCTTCCGATGAAATCCAAGAGGAACTTTGTTGCCTAAAACCCCTGCATGGCACAACAAAGGGGGAAAATATAGTGGAAAGTTTTGTAAACCATTTTGAAGAACGAGGAGTTGACATCAGAAAAATATTTTGTATGACAACAGATGGTGCTCCTGCCATGGTCGGAAAACAGAAGGGATTTGTAAAGTTACTTGAAGATCAAATTGGCCGCCCAACAGTCACATTTCACTGTATCATCCATCAAGAAAATCTGTGTGCTAAAATTTCTAATTCAGAGCTTAATCAGGTGATGAATACAGTGGTGCAAATTGTGAATTTCCTTGTTGCTTGATCTGCTTTGACTCAAGTTTCAAGCACTGCTAGAAGAGATGGACAGTGCTTATAACAACATTCCACTTCACAGCAACATTCAGTGGCTATGTCGTGGCAAGGTTTTGGAGCACTTTATAAACTGTTTTGATGCAATCAAAGCCTTTTTGTCAGAAAAAGGACAAAACTACCCCGAACTGGATGATGACAAATGGCTGTGTACGATCGTATTTCTAACTGACATCACCGCTCACCTAAACGAACTCAACCTCTGTCTCCAGGGTGCAGGGCAAATGGTTCTGAATCTTTATGAAGTCTGGAAGGTATTTGTTGTAAAACTAGCAGTTTTTCTCGGGGTATTTGAACTTCGACTTTCCGCTACTTCCAACACATAAAAGAGCTATCAACACGTTGCACTGTCAGTGTTGATGAGATTGGAATATACATGCAAGAACTGGAATCAGAATTTTCTGACAGATTTCAAGATTTCCAGCGATTTGGCCCAATGCTTTATTTTCTAATTAAACCTGAAAAGTTAAATGAAAGCAACTTGGATTTGTCTGTATTTCAGTGGATGGGTGTTGAAGATTTTGAAATGCAGCTCATTCAGTTAAAAAGCTCAGAATTGTGGGCATCGAAGTTTGGAGATCTGCTGAGTGCACTTGAAGCTACTGAGAGAGATCATGGGGCCTCTATTCTGACCTGCTGGATGTCCCTGCCAGTGAAATTTAACTGTTTGAAGAAAACTGTGTTTGCAATGCTTTCAGCATTTGGATCCACATACCTGTGTGAACAGGTATTTTCAGACATGAAATCTGTCCACTGTCCCTCTTGGAGCTGGTTAACAACTGACCACTCAGAAGTCTGTGTGTACCTTAAAGTATCCAAATACGTGCCAGACATTGGAAAACTCAGCAAGGAAAAGCAAGGGCAAGAATCACATTAAACTGAAAAGATCTACATTTTTAATTTAATTTTAAATGAAGCTTCTTAAACATTTTAAAAACCTTATTTACTTTACATACAATAGTTTAATTATATATTAATGACTTACAGAGAGAGACCTTCTAAAAAGGTTAAAATGTATTACTTACACGCGAAACCTTAAATTAGAGTGAATATATGAAGACTTGGCACACCACTTCTGAAAGGTTGCCGACCCCTGTGCTACCCCCTTAATCAGGGTAGACTGTAAAATTACAATCTAATCAAGAGGAGTGTACTTGATTCTCCATAGGCATATATAGGTACTATAATTCCATTGCCATGTATAACTCCTGTTACTCCCCTAATCTTGTTATGACTAATACCATAATGATAACTCAATAGTCCCTGAGTCTAAATTTTGAAATTCAAGGAGTGGCTGGTTCTACAATTTATCTATCAAGGCCTCAGAAAGCCTAGCATTTGTACTGACTCCTCTTCTGTTGCCAGCTCTATAGGAGGTCCCCTTAAAAATGCCTATAAACTATGTATCACCCCTAATTTTAAAACCCATGAAATAGGCAATAAATTAGACCAGGGGTCGGCAACCTTTCAGAAGTGGTGTGCCGAGTCTTCATTTTTTCACTCTAATTTAAGGTTTCGCGTGCCAGTAATACATTTTAACGTTTTTAGAAGGTCTCTTTCTATAAGTCTATAATATATAACTAAACTATTTTGTATGTAAAGTAAATAAGGTTTTTAAAATGTTTAAGAAGCTTCATTTAAAATTAAATTTAAAATGCAGTGCCCCCCGGACCGGTGGCCAGGACCCAGGCAGTGTGAGTGCCACTGAAAATCAGCTCGCGTGCCGCCTTTGGCACGCATGCAATAGGTTGCCTACCCCTGAATTAGACTAACACTTTAAGCAAAATTGATAACGTGCAAAACCATAATAGAAATTTCAGCCCCAATGAACCCCTCTTTTACACAAATGCTCTAATTGGGTATGATCTCGTGAGATAAAAATAGGCTGGAGCCTGCACTCACGGCTCCCTAGTTATGGTAGAGGTGAGCTTTGCACTCAAGCAGCGCTAGGACATTGCATGCCAACACCTCACCGCGCTTCCTCCCCAGCTGGGAGCGCCGGGGCTGCGACAGGGGCACCTGGCAGGGAGCGGCTCAGCCTAGGGGCGGTCTGCGTCTGTCGCGCTGCCAGTCCCTGGAGGGAGGACAGCAGCATTAGCCCCCCTGATTGGCTACAACACAGACCTGATTAGCATACGAGACTCTTCCTCACCCCCAGCCCCTTCACTTTGCGCACGCGTAAATCAAGCTTCATAGAATGATGTACTCCGCGTGTCTCCCCTTTGCGCATGCGCTTCACGCGCCCCCTTCAGCCTGAGACGTGACCCCTCCCCTTTCTACTGCGCCTATCATTATTAAGCCACATTCATCTCGGCGCAGGCGCAGATTATTATGTTCCTGTGCTCGGCCAGTCTTGCCTTTCCCCCCTTCCTCCGCCAATGGATGGAGACGTTACTTGGAGGGGGGAGGAGGAGGTGAGGCCCCTCTGTCCAATCGTGCTGGAGATTGTTAGTTTTGAGGGCTTCGTCATTCTTCCTCTTCCTTTCCCGGGCGGGTTGTCTCCGAAGATGGCAGCTGCGGCGGGGCCCGGGCCGGAGGAGCTGATTTTGTTAGAGAAGCTCCTGGGCCTGAAGAAAGGGAACAAGTACAGTGCCCGGGAGGAGCGGAAGGTGAAGGCTGCGAGGGGAGAACTGGGGACCGACTCGGGCATGTGCGCGCGCAACAAACGGGCTGCCCTCGCGCTCGTCCCTCTCTCCCTTCGGCGAGCGCTAGGCGGTGCGGCCCCGTTACCCCGCCCCCACACCGGTCTCTGGCCGTTTGAGTCCCCAGTTAGAGGCGGTGAGTTTCTGTGGCCTCCTCCCCGCTAAAGGGGCGCCGCGGGGAATGGGGCAGGAGGCTTCCCCTTCCCCTGGCAGCACGTCCAGGGCGAAGACAGGAACCTCCCGCAGCTGCGATTAGATTCTGGCCGGGTCCGAACTGACGGAGCCAGCTGGGCTCGCTCGTGCCGGCTCTCACCAAAAGCCCCCCCCCCCGGGCTAGGCGTTGCGTTAGGGCCACGGTGCCTGTGGGTGACGTGTCCAGAGACACCCCCAGCTGTGGGTGCCAAAGGGAACAGGCCCTGCCGCAGTACAGGGTGCATTTATTTATTGGTTGGACTTACACAGCTGAAGAAGAGCTCTGTGGAGCTGGAAAGCTTGTCTCTTTCACTAGCGGAAGTTGGTCCAATAACAGTACCTCACCCACCTTTTCTCTTTCATATCCTGGGACCAACCCAGCTACAACAACATTGCATAGGCTTAGTCAGTGAAAAGCAGTATCAAATCTAAATGTGGGCTGTCTGGTAGCGCACTTTCTTTGACCTGTAATGACCCCAAAAGTTACATAGCTCAGAAACCACTCCCTCTCCAGAGACCCCTCTGGCCCTCATAGTTGGGGCAACAAGTAGCCTTGCAGCAGCTCCACAGGTTAATAAAAGTTTGTCCAGGG
This sequence comes from Chrysemys picta bellii, assembly GCF_011386835.1. NCBI lineage: Eukaryota > Metazoa > Chordata > Testudines > Emydidae > Chrysemys > Chrysemys picta. Next base: position 176,079,172 of record NC_088792.1, on the reverse strand, counting down.
GCTGTCTTTGCAACATTTTAACTACATTGAAACTGATGTAGGTAGTTCAAGCAGTATGACCCCCTACTGTGGGTGAAGTATGCTGGTGTCGGTATAGCTTATTCGTATAAATAAGGCATTTTTACTGGTATAACTTTGTCCACTTTAGTGATTGTACAGATTTAAGTATCTTTGTAAATTATAATACTGTGAAATAATTAAATCTATCCTAAGACCCATTTGCAGACGAGGCCTAAAATGCAACAGACACTTCCCCCTTAATGTTGAAGTATAAAAATAGTGCATAACTGTGGGAAGCACATTTGCAAGGAGAACATTGCATGGGGCCAACTGAAAGGGACAATAATTAAGGCTATGGTTTAGTCCTAGGTATTTTTAAGTATAAGTCATGGACAGGTCACAGGCAATAAACAAAAATTCAGAGCCCTGTGACCTGTCCATGACTTATACTATAAATACCCTTGACTAAATCAGCGGGGGGTGGAGCTACTAGGGAGGGTAAACCCCTGGGGGATCGCTGCTGGGGTGGGAGCTGGGGGGCTGCTGCTGGAGGGGTGCACTGGGGCCAGTACCACTAGCTGCCCGGGACTGCCCCAGCAGCGGCTGCACTGGCTGCCCGGCAGCTGCAGCAGCCAGTGTGGCTGGTTGCAGAGCTGCTCCAGCAGCGACAGGTGTGGCTGTCCCAACGGCCACCTGAGGAGGCCGCAGCAAAAGTCACGAACGTTGTGAAAAGTCACAGAATCCATGACTTCCGCGACCTCTGTGACAGACACAGAGCCCTCACAATAACAAATGGGCTTGCCAATATAAAATCAAAGTACCCTGAAATCTGGCCCAAAACACTTTTACATATTTATTTATTCTTCCCAACTTTGCCTGCCCTTTATGCTCAGGCCTTTGAGTTATTGTAAAGTGATATTCATTTCCTGTTCTTGCAAACATACCATGTTCTCTAGAGTTGTTGATCAATCAATGTAGAAGGTAGCATTTTATTTATAATATCAATATGGGGAACGGGTAACTTGGTTTTTCAGCATTATGGTATGTTCAAGTTTGCTTCTGGCAGCTTTGAAATCATTCAATTCAAACTAGATCAGCCAGATGCACAAGATGTATTCTTTATCCTATTTTCTTATTAATGTGTATCTATTTTTCTGTTTTACTTCTGGAAATTTTTGGTATACTATTTTATCAGGTATGCAATAAAAAATATTTTGTATTTAGGGTTGGCATAATTGATTCATTCTATCTTCTCTACATGGCAACCTTTATCAGTTTTTACTGCCTGGAAAGAGCAGACTTCTGGCTCAGTACTGCTGTAAGCAAGTAGTTGTTGCCACACTCCTGTTGCTGAGTACAATGGTACTGCCACTGAGTTACTCTGAATGCACATTTGTGTAATCCTTTGCTCCTCAGTGTTGACCTCAATATGCATTTGTGTACCGTGCATTTGTTTGCTGAAGAGGTTTTTAATTGTTCAGTAATAATACTGACCACTGAATTTTGATTCCTATAATTAGAAATCTATTCTATTTTAGCATTAGAAGGCAATCAACAAAACTCATGGTCTTCCAGTTGAAACCAAATCTAGTGAAGCATAATTATGTGTAACAATGAGGAAAGTAGTCTCTCCTTAATTCAGATTCTGGAGATCTGATCGTATCCAACAGCTAAAAGTAGTAACATACTGCAGAAAATTCCTTCTTGAATATCTGTTGTACATTGAATATTGACTGTGTGACAGTGAACATGAGATCATTAACTTCATAAAATTGGAAGGAAATAAGTACATCAGGGAGCTGTTATCACTGGAAAAACTAGATGTGTGATGCCCTTTTAAAATTAGATCAGGAATTAGTTTAGACCCTCTGGAAATATGCTAAATGCTTAAATACCAACAGTATTTGGCATACAATCTTTATGAACCATTTTTTAAATATAACTTGATTCTTCTGCTTCAGAATATTAATTGAAATATCACAAACTTCCAACTATTCTGAAGTCTTGTTTAATTAGATCAATGTTACTTCATTTTCTACATGATTTTTTTAAAAGTCTCAAAAGTTTAGCTGTAGTACATTTCTTCTACTTTTTGCAAGAGAAGAACTAACTGCTGGTTATTGCTGAGCGGGATATCTACAGGGGACACAGATTCTGTTGGTTTGACTGTACCTTACCCTTTTTAAAGTTTGGGTCTCTGTCATGAAAATAGCAACATAGTTCTTAGGTTTATGATCTGGTTTAATAATTAGAATAGGTGCTGTCTAATGCCTTTATTTTGTTTAAGTCCCCATTGATAGGCAAGGTCTTGTGGAGAGAAATGGGTGCTCCACTGCATGCTTTCTGTAGTGCCATCATACTCCAATCAGTTTCTTACTGAATGACTTCACAGAATATTGTACACTATACTTACCCACTGTTGAAAGTCATGGACAGAATGGTTGTCTGTCTTGTCAAATAAAACCATAGGGTTAATTCACAGTACATTACTGATTTCCTTTAAAAGAATTGCCCACACGTACAGCCTGAAGTGATCTAGTTTGTGGCACTGGCAGTATGGAAGACTGGTATTAAGAACTGAAGCCAGTTTTCCATTAATGCTTCTTTAATAATTTAGAAGAAAATGTTGTATGTTTAGACATTTTCTTGGTTTTAAAAGTTGTACACGTAACAAGATGAAATTTGGTTTGGTATCTTAAACTAAATTAATATAGTCACGGATGACTTCTCTAGGAATATCAATCATTGTTAGGATCAGAAATGTTAACTGTAATCGTTAGTTTTAAATGTATTTCAGATAATATATGCCTATTACATTTTGTACTTTCAGGGTGCTCAGATGAGCAAAATAGGTAATTTTTCTTTTTACAATTTGAAGTACAACCATACATAAAGGCCTACTAACTTTTTCATTACATACGTTTTCAGTGATTATGATAAAGTTTAATACAAAGCCAGGAAATCCTTTTGGTGTGAAATTTGTTACAGTTCTTGTCCAATTTCATGGTTTTCATCATTGGATTGGTGGTTGTATTACAGTGATGAGGACAGTATTTAGAATTAGACAACAGTAGGTATGACTTCTATATCTCGTGTTTTATTGAATTTGGTAAATATGGACTCCACTTTTGTAATTTGATCAGCATCTGTATAGAGAGTCCATGATTCTGCTGCTCCCCTTTTCTCCTCTATTCATTCTTGCCTTCTCACTCTGGTAACTGAGAAAGAGTTGTACAGGGCAGACCTTGTCCTTTTATAGTTTGCAGGTCAGCCTCAAATCCCCATCAAGTGACTTGTTTATTGGTTACCAACCCACCTGGGAGAACTGTTTTTCCATGGGCTGTAGCCAGCTCTTTGGTCTAGGGCAGTGGTTCCCAAACTTGTTCCGCCGCTTGTGCAGGGAAAGCCCCTGGCGGGCTGGTCTGGTTTGTTTACCTGCAGAGTCCGCAGGTTTGGCCGATCGCGGCTCCCAGTGGCTGCGGTTCGCTGCTCCAGGCTGATGGGAGCTGCTGGAAGCGACGGCTAGTACATCCCTCGGCCCACGCTGCTTCCAGTAGCTTCCATTGACCTGGAGCAGCGAACCGCGGCCACTGGGAGCCGCGATCGGCCGAACCTGCGGACGCGGCAGGTAAACAAACCAGCCCAGCCCGCCAGGGGCTTTCCCTGCACAAGCAGCGGAACAAGTTTGAGAACCACTGGTGTAGGGTGATTCTATTTGACTGAGAGGTCATCGGGTTTTATCGAACTGCCATTGTTATCCCTCTGCTAGGTGCAAGATTTTTTCAGTTCAATATGGAGGCTACAGAGTCCAGGTGAAGGCACAGAACAGTTTTACATCAAAATGAGCTTCACAAAACAAAAAGGAGGATGCAGATTAATTAAGGGTTTTTCTACACTGGGAGTTATTTTGGATTTAGCTATTCCTGATTAACTCCATGTGTGAATGCTATAACTCCAGAATAAGTGTGCCGTATTCCAAATTAGCTTAATTTACTGGCACACTATTGGAAACACAGGGTGCTCTTGAAGTGTGAGTCTTAGTTTCCACTGTTATTAGTTGAACTGTGCTCAGACTTCCTTAGCATGGGGTAAAGATTGATACAGCATTTGTATCTCCTTTTCTCCTCTTGGAGTAGCATTTGCTGTTACAGTTACCTGGCAAAGTCTCTTCAGGAGGTGGTTGAACAACTTGACAATTATTTGTATAGGAGTTCACAGGAACAGAGAACATGTGCTATATTTAAAGGGTATCACAAAAAAACCCAAGTAATTCCAGTACTATAAATTAAGATTTTTAAAAGTTAACACTAAACTATAGCTTAACACTAAGCGTGGAGAAGTGCAATGCAGAATTTTTTTTTTTTTTTTTTTTTAAAGGTGAAACAACACATTTGCTGTTGCTCCTGAAATGGCTTCCTCCCAGTAACTTAGTCAGTCACTGGACTTGTATAACTCTAGTCATCTGTCTTGCTGAGTTATGTCCCTACACCTAACTGTGGAAAGTCACAACTTTCACAATCATTAAACAGTTATTTAGAATAAGCATTGAAAAAGTCTGACAGGTATGATTTATTTGTGGCTGTCCAGAAAAGCTGGATATTTGCTGATTCCATAGTCTGAAGTTTTATTTTTACACTTGAAAATGTGTATCAAAGGCTACCTATGAAGATTTCTGGTAGACGATTTTGGCATGGGTTGGTTATATTGAACTAGAAATACCCTATGTATATGTTCTGTCTTGAATGTATATATATATTTTTTCTTCCTGCAATGGAAACTGAAAAAAAATCAACCCAAGGATTAAGAATAATTTAAATATTTTCCATGTGAAGTATTATTCTTAGCATTAATATTTTTAATTGCCTAACTAAAACCTAATATTTTTAATTGCCTAATAAAAAGTGAACATACTGGGATACCATATAATCAGTTTGTTTAACAAAGGCTAACCTTTGAACATGACAAACTTACATGGTATTTGTTTTCTTCTAGATTCCAGTTCTTCAAACAAACAATGGTCCCAGTCTCACAGGATTGACTACTATAGCCACCCATCTAGTCAAACAAGCTAAAAAAGAACAGCTACTTGGAAGTACTGCAGAAGAGAAAGCAATAGTTCAGCAGTGGTTAGAATACAGAGTAACTCAAATAGCTGGACATTCTAATAAAGAAGATATAAGAATAATTCTGAAGGTAAGGATAACTTAATTGCTTTACCACCAGAATATTGAATTTTGGAGTGACTGGACACTAAAGCTGTTGTGTTGGGGACCGTATATTCATATACATATATGTATTTACTTTAGTAATAAAATGGGTAGATATTGATGATCTCAAATCATTTGCCATTAAATTCGTTGCTTTCTTTTCAGTTTATTGAAAAAACAACCTGAAACTTAAGGAAATGGTTTTAACTATAGAATACATAAAGCAAGCCTCCTGCTCTACTGTAAAAACTTAATATGTAAGAATGTAACGGAGAGGGACTGTAATTGTGCCTATAAAGTTCAGAGAGTGTTTAACTATTTAGTCTCTTCTAAATCTTGAAAGGCTACAGTTTCCTCACATCTGTAAGCTACTACTGAAGTCCCAATATATATAAATTGGCCTGCACTCTGATTCAAGATAACATTTGTTTTATTTTTATTGAGAACGACTCTTTGCTTCAGTAACAAGGTGGGATCTACTCCAAGTCTAGATATTATGGTGATTGGATAAATGGATGGATGGATGCCAAGATGAGTTAATATGCAATGTGATATGTGAGATGGCGATGAGTGAAAGCATAGAGGGAAATTTCCATAAACTCATGTTTTCATATTTATAAACTACTATTGTATGGAATTTTTATTGAGTGTTCTCACTGCCTTAGACTTCAAAAATTGCTCTCCCTTATTTTCAGAAGCTGTGGTTGGGAGGGGGAAAGGTACCATTAAGTTTTACCCAGTTAAAATTAAACTAAAATCCTTCTTTCCATTTTGCTTCTTCAGACTTCTTGAGTCCTTTCATCAAAAATGCCAAAAGTAGTTTAATTTTAACTATCATATCAGGGTAGGAGGTTGAAGAGGCCTAATTTTATTAAGTGTCCAACATGGCACTGAAATCCTACATAATTTTTAAGAAGTTCTCTTTCTTCAAATTTAAAAAGTTTCCATAATTTTATATGGAAAGTACAAAATGTCTGGTGTTTCTACAAATATGTCTACACTGCAATTAAAAACTCATGACTGGCCCATGCCAGCTGACTCGGACTTGTGGGGATCAGGTTGCAGGGCTATTTCACTGCAGTGTAGACTTCTGGGCTCAGGCTGGAGCCAGGGCTCAGGGACTCTGAGATCTAGTTAAAACTTTTCATCAAACTTTCTGAATAAAAAATGGCTTTTTGAAGGAAACATATTTTCATGGAAAATTTGTATTTTCTTGGAAATTCTGGGGGGTTTCTTTAATTCAATGAATCAAAAAACTTGTGGGTAGAACTGGGTGAATAACTCTCTCCCCCTGCCCCTCTCTCCCCCCCCCCCCCCCCCCCCACCGTTTGTTGGCAGTTCCACAAGCACACAAAAATAAATAAAGTAACAAAACATTTTGTTTGGGGTATTTTTAGTAAAAGCAAAGGAAATTATTCAAAAAAAGCTGTTGTCGGTGGTGCCCTCCTTCTCCATCCCACTTCCCTTTAACTTTTTGCCCAGTGGTTAGGACACCTACCTGGGATGTGCAGGGAAACCCAGATTTGAATCCCTGCTTTGGAGCAGGGACTTGTTCCTAGGTCAGGAACAAAAAAAGGAAACACATTTTTCATTCGTTTAAAAAAAAAAGGGGGGGGGGGAGGGGGGATTTTCAATGAAAATTTTTGAACATTACAATTCTGTTTTGTTCAGAAGTTTTCATGGAAAACACTTAATGTTTTTTGACCACCTCTAGTCCTGATTATGCAAACTTCTTCATATGGGCAGAGCCCTGCTGAGTTCAGTATGTGTCTGTGTTAGTATATGGGCTTGTCTGCACAAAGCAACTTGTAGGATTCCTGCCTTAGATTGTAAACTCATTGGGGTGAGGATCTTGTTGTTTTGTGTGATTGCTCAGTGCACAGAACAGAGGGGTCCATGATCATGACTGGGACATCTTGGCCTTACTGAAATATAAATATTTAATAGTAACATCTGTGACGGGTCGATCACAGAAACCCTCTTGGGTGCTGCCACCTAATGTGCCAAGACTACTTCTGCCCCTGCTTTCCCTGCCAGCTTGGGACTCCAGCACCCTGTCTTGTTGAGCCAGACACCCCAGTCTGCTCCAACACAGACCCAGGGTCTGAACCACGTGCCCCAAAGCTGCAGACTTAACTGAAAGCAACTTACAGAAGTATTCCTTTCTTTAACACTCAGGTGCCCAATTCCCAGTGGGGTCCAAACCCCAAATAAATCCGTTTTACCCTGTATAAAGCTTATACAGGGTAAACTCATAAATTGTTCACCCTCTATAACACTGATAGAGAGATATGCACAGCTGTTTGCCCCCCAGGTATTAATACATACTCTGGGTTAATTAATAAGTAAAAAGTGATTTTATTAAATTCAGAAAGTAGGTTTTAAGTGATTCTAAGTAGTAACAGACAGAACAAAGTGAATTACCAAGTAAAATAAAATAGAACACGCAAGTCTAAGAAACTTAATACAAATAACACCTTACCAGTTCCAGTAAGCTTCCTTTTACAGACTAGTCTCCTGCTAGTCTGGGTCCAGCAATCACTCACACCCCCTGTAGGGATTGTCCTTTGTTCCAGTTTCTTTCAGGTATCTTTGGGGGTGGAGGGCGCTCTCTTTAGCCAGCTGAAGACCAATAAACTTTCTCTTGTGGGTGGAGATCCCCTCTCGCCTTTGCAAAGTCCAGCTCCAAGATGGAGTTCTGGGGACTCACCTGGGAAAGTCACATATCCATCCATGACTCACAGTTTTTAAAGGCAGAAGCCATTGCCCACATGGTATCTTGTATGTCTCCAGGAAGACTTCTTATGTGGATTGGAGTATTCCAAGATTCATTGTTCCTTGAGTGCTTCTTTATTGGGCACTTAATTTTGTGAATTCCTTTCTAAAGAAGCTGATCAAATGCCTTACAAAGCTTACTTAGAAATCAAGCAAGTATACAGCCAGTATTCATAACAAAAAATGATATGTGTACAAATAGGATGAATAGATTCAGTAAACCATAACCTTTACAGAGATATGTTACATGGCACATGTAGCATAAAACATACTCCAGTTATGTCATATTCCCATAAAGCATTATGGGATACATCGTCACAACATCAATAAAATGGCCAAGGTTGTGGAGAGCAAAATGGTTTCACTATAAGGCATGCTTATATTATCATTGCTTTGGAAAGTGAATCTGTTTTAAATCTGTTTTAAAAAAATAAAATTAATATTTCAGGTTATAGGCTCTTCTCTTAGCTGTAAATATAAGAAGTAGATATTTACAGATTCTATCACTATTACTACATTTATTCAGTCTTGGTTATGGTTTGCAGAAAGTATTCTGATTGCTGGGTTTTGCTGTATATTTATATTATGAATACTAGAATCATGGCTTTACAACTCCTTTCAACTGCTATACTATGTTATGTCTGCTAACCATACACACTTTCCCTTCGCTGGAAACTTGGAAACTTTCCTTTTCAATTTAGTCTGAGACAATATGAATGTAAATCTGTACTTTTAATTTTCTTGCTCTTTTGGAATACAGATTAAAAGGCAGATTTTTCAACTTTGCCATAACCAGGTTTCCACAGTGCAGCAGGCATAATTGCTTGACAATTAGATATCAAAGTACCATTTTATGTCTGTAAATCAGGTACTTAAGTATTAAATGACCTAAATTCTGGACACACAAGCAGTCTTAGTGCCAGATTTTTATAACTCTGGTCTATCTGACAACTTTCACATCACAGTTTTGATCTTAGCAGCAGTGCTAGTGTGGGAAAGAGAGATTGTCTTACACATTTTGTATTTCAATATTGTATGTAAATTGTTTCCAAACAAAATAAAAACTTCACTCCTAGTACTATAAAGTAGATGTTGGGAGAGGAAGAAGTCTCAGCACTTAATTTTAACCAGTGATAGCAGTTTTCCTGAAGATACTCATTTATATCAGGTGATGAGTGGCCAGAGTTCTTGCTGACACAATACTGCATGAAATACTGCCTGTGTAGAAATGTTCCTACAGAACAGTAGTTATTTCTTTGCTTCTTTTGTTCCTCTTGCCACCGTGAGTTAATAGTTGGAACAAGAGACAGCCTAGTATTGAGGTAGATAAGTATCCTGTGCCAAAAGGGAATATGGGAAAAGAACTAAAGTAGGCAGGCAAGTCTGAGATTGTGGTTTTACAATGTATCTGGAATGCGTAGTGGCAGTCTTGGGACAGTTGCGGCCTAAAGCCGCAATTTGTAATGAGTTGTGTGTTGCATGTGCCAAAAGCAGTTCAGTCACCTCTGCTGTAAACTAGGCTGCCTCTAGTTGGATCTCAAATGAGATGCTACGATTCTGTAAAACCTCAGTAACAAAACTGTTTAGTGCTTGTTAAGAGATTCTGAAACAAAGGTCTTGTTGAGAAGAAAATATATAGAATACTCAAACTGATCTTTCTACCTTTTTTGAATAGAACTCCTGCATAGCATCAAAACAATTTTGTTAATTATTTGCATTGCCTTACTAGGGTTTTAAATTTTTTTCATAACATGGACTGTATTATTGAGAGAGTCTCATGGACCACCTTCCTAGCCATTCACAAGCAAATAACATCCTTGTGGCACTTACAGCACTTGTGTATATGGAGAGGTTAGAAAAAATACACACATTCTTTTATCTTTAATATAAATGTTTGTCTTTTAGTGCAATTTACTTCTTTCAAAATCTCCTTTTGCTCCTCAGTTCATCTCCTCTTCACATATGTTCTGTTCCTTTCCCTCCTCCCTTGCATGTGCTTGTCTGCTGCCAGGTCATTTCTAATGACACAAAGGAGGAAGGACCTTAAAAAATGTAATTTGGCAAAAAAAAAATCTCTTAATCTGCATTCTTCAGATGCATATTTCAAATTATCAGGCCCTTTTTTCAAAATATGACTATCACCTAGGGTGCAGGGCTTCATGGCTCCAATCTTACTGAATGTGCAAGAAGGTCTAAACAACAATTGAGGACCTTCTGTTTGAAGACTGTGAACTGCGTTTGTTGAAGGATTTGAGTACCACTATCCATCCTCATCATATACATAACAGCTCCAATGAGGAAGCAGACAAGAGCCCAAAGTTTCACCAGACCAGAGGCCTCAACTTATTACTACAATCCACAGAGAATGTTGGAACCCCGCCAAAGAAGAAACTGAAGTTCCAATGCAAGAGACAGTGAGCTGCCTTTTCCTTCTCCTGCTGTATGCCTTATGTTTTCCTCATGTCAGCAAGTTTGAGAACCTTTTAAGAGCAGAACAGAACAGTTTCAGGATTTCTCTCTCCTCCTCCTCTCTTGGCAACTACCTTTTAATTTTTGGAAGACTTGAATTAAGATCACTCAGACAAATTGGTCCTTGAAACTAAGGGTATTTTATCCAATTTCAGTCACTCCCTTCTCCACCCTCCTTCCCCATCCCTTTTTCAGGAATCCCTCTCATAAGATACTGTTAAAACAAGAAGTGGACTCTTTCTGAAGCTCGGAGTACTGGAAGAGGTACCCATATAATTCAGATGTAAGGGATACTATCCCATTACTTCATAATCCCAAAGAAGAAAGATAGCTGGTGTCCTATTCTAGACTAGAGATGTCTCAGGAGATAGGTCTATTGTTTCAGGTTCAGGATGGTAACTCTGGCCTCAGTTATCCTTCATTAGAGCTTCAGGATTGGTTCAAAACTCTCAACTTTCAGGACACATCAATTCATTGGCTCATACAGCTCTTCACCATGCTGGGGATCAAGATCAACAGGAAAAGAATCCACAATTTTACTGATCCAGATTATAAAATTCATAGGAACTATGTTAAGATCTTGCTGACCTCAAATCTATCGCTCACAGGAGAGGTACGAGACCATAATGAGTGTCCTTGATCATCAGCATGCTAACTTCAAGATGTCCGTAAGAGCATATTTTAGGTTCCTGTGTCACATGGTCTGTTGCACCTGTGTCACTTAGTATGCCAGACTTCACATGTGACCATGTAAGGGTGGTTCAAATCAGTATATCTATCAAGCAATCACCATGTGGGCATGAAAGTGAAGCTCCCAGGAGAAGTCCTCTCCTCCTTAGATTAATGGAAGGATCTGCTTCACGTGTGCAATAGAATACCTTTTGCTGCACCATTGTCTACCAAGACTCTCAACATAAATGTCCTGGAACTCAGAGCCATGTCAAGCGTGGCATTTCTACCCATGTTACAAGGATCCATGATCCAAATGATGACTGAAACAACACCTGAGCCATGTATGGTGTTAACTGGGAGAGAGGTATATGGACATCTCCGCTTTGCCAAGAAGCTGTAGTCTCTGGGATTGCTGTATTTGTCATATCGCACCAGTGGCTCTGCATCTTCTGAGCTTGCAAAATGCCCTCATTGATCAGTTCAGCAGACAGTTCTCAGACAACCATGAGTGGACTATAAAAGACTCAATCCTGTGGAACATATTTTGGAAGGGTATCTGTGTCCATAAATAGACTTACGTGCCACAGTGCAGAACAAGGAATGCCCTATATTCTGTTCTAGGGCATTCTGATGCCTTCCTCATCTCGTGGGTATGGGACTGATGTATGCCTACTGCCAATCCCCTTAATGCCATGGATCCAAAGGAAACTCAGACAAGCATCATCCTCAGTGATTGACCTAGATTGGCCCAGCTGTTCAGGTACACAGACTTGGTGAACCTGTCAGCTCAATGTCCTATCACACTACTTGTTCTCTCTGACATAGTTTCACAAAACTGAGGTCAGATCTCATGTCCAAATCCAGCATCTTTACATCTGACAGCCTGGATTCTGGCTTATTAACTACAACCAAAAGAACCTGTTTAGCTGAAGTCCAGAACATCTTGGTACGTAGTATAAGTTCTTCTAACTTTATGCAGCAAAATGGAAAAGGCTTTCTATTTGGATAGCATGGCATCAGCTGTCTTCCTTGGAAGCTTCTGTTTCCTCTATTCTGGACTATTTACAAGCTCTGAAACATCAGAACTTTCTGTTCTATACGGGTCCAACCCAGGGGTGAAAGTAAGGTGGTACGGCCTGGTACCAGCCCCTACCGCCTTACTTTAAGTACCCTGCTTAAAGCGCTGCCCCTTTCTCCCCCCCCCCCCCCCCCGAGGCTGCCAACGAGTGTGGGGGGCAAAAGGAGCAGCTGCTCCAGGACCGGCGATTTTAAAGGGCCTGGGGCTCCAGCTGTTGCTGCGGTAGCGGCAGCAGCGGCCGGAACCCCAGGCCCTTTAAATCGCCGCTGGAGCCCTGGGCTGCACGGGCCAGGCAGCCTGGAAGGGCTGGGTGGGAGACTCTGATACCCAGTCCCACCCCTTCTGCCAGAAGCGCCGGCCCCCGTACCTGTAAGTTTTCAATTTTACTTTCACCCCTGGTCCAATCATAATTGCACATCATCTTCTTATCCAGAGCCATACTGTGGCAAAATTCTTTACCAAAATCTCAGTAACATTTTAGAGACTCTGCGGCAATGAGTCCAGCTGCTTAAAGTTGAAAAACAAATCCTGTGACAATTGACATGTAGACTAAATACTTGGATGGATGTGTAATCAGTGTGCAGAATTAACACATTCATAGTGAGAAAAGGAACCATATGGCAACTACATTTCTGTCAAGGATAACCCTAAAAGAAGAGTTACGGGGAAGTACACAGGTTGGATAAAAATCAATTATTATTTTTTAATGGATTTTTAAAATTTTATTTAAACCTGTATTTAAAATTAAATTTGAAATTATGACAACCTATGTCAAGGCCTAACCTTTCTATCTGTTCAAATCATTTCAATTAAATAAAAAATAATAATAATACTAAACGATACATACTTGTTGCCAAGTTTTAAGGAAAATCAGATCCCTGAACTGGTGAAAATAACTGGCTAAGCACTGGGAACAGGGATTTACTGAAGTTCCACACTAGCTTTTGACATCAGTAGCCCTCTCTTGCAAATATAGAGAATAAACTGAAATGAAGAAAATATTCAGCTAGTTCAGCTGAATGACTAGTTCATTTAGAAACCAACTGGATGTTGAAAAAGCAGGAAAGCTTGTTTTTCTTTTCCAATTTATGAATAGAAACTAGGTGTGAAAGGATGAGATCTGTTAGTTCTAAAATCGTGAAGGACATGGTGACCAGAGACAGTCATTTCAAATCAACAACTACAGATAAAGTATTACTAATTCAATTTTGATCAGTTATTTTTCTTATGCATCCAGCACATTTAAGGCTGCTTAATTTAACTAATAAAATGCTGTTTATGTGCATTTTAATTGAATTTTAATTTCTATCAAAAGAGCTTGATACCCAACACAAGTAAAAAGTTAACCGTCTAGTACAGGGGTGGGCAAACTATGGCCCGCAGGCCACATCCTGCCAGCCCCCGAGCTCCTGGCCCTGGAGGCTCACCCTTGGCTGCTCCCCTGCTGTCCCCTCTCCCCCGCAGCCTCAGCTCGCTTGCTCCGCTGCCGGCACAATGCTCTGGGCGGCGGGGCTGTGAGCTCCTGGGGCAGTGCAGCTGCAGAGCCCGGCCTGACCCGGTGCTCTGTGCTGTGCGCCGGTGGCAGTGGCAGCGCAGCCCAGTTTGAGCCAGGCAGCGCAGCTGTAGCACCGCCAGCCACCGGTGCCCCAGGCAGCACGGTAAGGGCAGGGAGCAGAGGGGGTTGGATAGAGGGCAGGGGAGTTCAAGGTGGTGGTCGGAGGGGGGGGGAGAACAGAGGGTTGAATAGGGACAGGGGTCCCCGGGGAAGTCGGGAAGGAGGGGGGGTTGGATGGGGCAGCAGGGGGCAGTCAGGGGACAGGGAGAAGGGGTGGTTGGATGAGGCAGGGGTCCCGGGGAATGGGGCGTCAGGAATGAGAAAAGGGGTTGGATGGGGCGGCGGGGGTCCAGGGGCAGTTAGGGGACAGGGAATGGGGGTGTATGGATGGGGCAGGGGTCCCAGAGGGGCAGTCAGGGAACGGGGGGGGTTGGATGGGGGCTGGAGTCCGGGGGGGGGGGGGGAGGGGGTTACCAGCCAATGAGAATCAATCAGTTAACCTTGGCTTAAATCCTGTTTTTTTTCCTGCTTGCTGCTTTTAAATCATTTGATTTAAATCAGTCCACTCTGGGAGCTCATCTGTCATATTTTTTAGGTTATTGGTTTGACTAAGATCCCCAGGACCTGAGGAAGAGTTCAGTTCAGTGTCTCTGCCATTTAAGAATGCATAACTTTCTAGAAATTTCAACTTAGAAACTTTAGAATTAGTGTCCCCCTGCTGGCTATTGGGTAAGAGAGTAAGTGAACTCATCCATGGGAATCCTTATAGTAGCCCATGATGCGGGAAATGAACTAAACACTCCCAAAGTATTCAGAAAATAACAAATAATCTCAGCCTATATTGCAGCATTATAGAAGTAGCATAAGCTACTGCTTCATAATATAATCTTAAATATTATATTACCAAGTAGGAATCCTATCAAATGATAGCCAAAGCACAGGGGGAAAACTTAACCCTTATTCCTCTAAGACTAAAACACACTCATCCAATTCCAGTTGCTAAATTAACTCGTCATTTTTATTCCATCTGGTGTCCCATATTCTAGAATTTCTCAAAGTAGAACTCAGTGTCAATTTTTAGATTTTTATAAAAGAAGTGAAGTATTTTTGAAATGTTATGAATATTTGGATGTATAACATTAAGCAAACTTGCTCAGTAATGTAACTAAGGAGCAAACTTTTTTTATGATCTTATCTTACCATTCCTAACATGTAAGCAGTACTGTGTGTGCATAACTGTTTTTTGCACAAACTAGTGGCATCTGCCTTTTAGAAAGATTTCCAATGCCAAAAACAATGCAATCAGTATATAGTAACTTTTCTGAAGAAATTTTGTTCACTGAAGTACAAGTAAAAACAGTGTGATATTCTCATGGATGGTATTAGATATTTAGCTTTTAATTTGCACAATGAAGATTTTATAATTTTATGCAGGATGTGGAAAAATATTGGGGGGAGACTAGGACTGGGTCTCCGATATTCTGATTGAATTTAACATAGGTTTACAGTTATTTTGTTATGACGATAAAGCTGCATTTAGTAAGTGACACAACAAAAAAAGTTGGTTGGAGACTGATTATTAATATATTTTTATGCAAGGTGATAGGTAGCCTTTTAGTAAATAGATTTACAGATTAGCTCTGCAAGCTTTTTCCCTTAACACTGCATTAGCCTTCGCATTTTTGTGTAACTATACAATTTCTATAATATCTTTGTTGTCCCTCTTGATATTTAAAGTAATTTGAGAGCTAAATAATATGAACAAGGCAGCAAATAGTCTAAATTAAAAAAAAAGCTATATAGCTAGGAGCAAGTGACCTTATACAGTTTTAACTGTGTAGGGGTTAACATTTTCCCTGATTTACTGTATAAATAGAAATCAAAACAGAGAACATTCAGCAATTGCAAAAGTGCAGAAGACAGTCAAGAAGAGATTGATACAAATACACCTCTACCCCGATATAACGCTGTCCTCGGGAGCCAAAAAATCTTACCGTGTTATAGGTGAAACCGCGTTCTATCGAACTTGCTTTGATCCGCCGGAGTGCGCAGCCCCGCCCCCCGGGAGCATTGTTTTCCTGCATTATATCCGAATTTGTGTTATATCGGGGTAGAGGTGTAGTAAATTGGCATAATGGAGTCAAAATTTGCCAAATTCTTCAAATGTAATATCAAATGGCTTGTAAATTCTCACCATTTTAGTAGTTTTTGTGCTGTAGTATTTCCAAAAAAAATGGATTATGGAGATGCTCCATAGTTAATGCTGAAGCTAGTTTCTAATTATAAAGCTGATCAGTCCCATTTCCCTTGCCCCAAATTTCCTCAAAAAGAAGCCAGTCTGCCTGAAAAGGAATATTCCATATATCATGCCAGGATATATTTTTTAGAGAAACTTGGAAACACCAGAAAAGGCATTGTAAAATTGTGATTTTAAAAAGTCTTTGACTTTTTGAAAAAGTTGTTGTTTTGTTGGCCTTATAAAGGAGAAGAGCTTTCCTGGTTTTGGTGGGGTGGGTACCAGGGGTATTGACAAGATGTATAATAAGTAAGTGATTGGGTGAACATGCCGTCTAGCTTAGAATCGGAGTATGGGATCCTGAATTTTCTCCTTACAGTAGGTCTAGAGGGAGGTGGCACAGGAAGACTGGAAGAAACATATCGAGGAGAGGAAGAAGTGTACATGTCTTCACTCTCTCCCTGCCTCAACCTAGCAGAGGAACAAGATCAGAAAGCTCCCAGACTCAAGAGGAACTGCAAAACTGAGCATTTTACTATAGTATTTAGAAGAGAGACATAATAATTTAAAGACTGTTCAGTTTGTTCCTCCACCCCTGCCCCATCTCTTGTTTGCTATTTGGCTTTTCTTGTCTTGTTTAGTGGGGTGGGGAATTGGATACAGGGAAGGATAGGAGCCGTGGAGGGGAGCAGAATACTGGTGAGATATGGGAAGAATGCAGAGAACAGTATGGGATACAAGAGAGGCATGAAAGGAGTGAGGTGCAGGGGGCTGGGAGATATGGAAAAGGACAAAGAAAAGCAAGATTTTTTATGTGTATTAAGCTTCGGATACTTAGAATTCTCTAGATATAAAACTTTTTCACTGTGAATAAATTTCCCCATCCTCTCTTCACTATCCCCAAATCCCAACCAGGTATAACTCCCCCCCTCAGTACCCATTCTCACACCCCCTCATATGGTCTTGCTAAAATCTGTGGGAGAGGAGAAACACTTTTGTGAGCTTCAGAAAATATTGAGGCAGAGCTCTTTTTATGGATTCTGTGTATCAACTCCATTTAAAATGTTAACAATCATTAATAATCTGGGAGATTCCCAAACAAAAAAAACTGAGTTACATTTGAAAGTGTGTTTCAGTGGAGTCTAACATCCAAAAAACCTATGCTGTCTTTACAAAATTTTTGCACCTTTAAAATAAAAATTCCAAACTATAATCTTAAAAATATTCTTCTACTCCACCAATACATCACTTTGAGAATTTACAGAATTCTTAGATGATTGATTGTACTTTGGAGTTATATTTCTTTCACAGTCTTTGCGCATCTTACAAACAGCGGTATATTTCCATTACAGAACAAAGAAAGTTAAAATTGGATGGATGATGCAAGTGGAGTGAGTGATAAGGATTATATTCTGTGGGGGAACCAGCTGGATCCTTTAACTGTACATTTACAGACTGTCATTTGGAGTTTTTTAGGGTTTTATTATTTATTTTGGGGGTTAGCTGGGCTTACCCAGCTGAATCATTTTTCAACTTCAAGCCCTGATCTACACTACAAGTTTAGGTTGAATTTAGCAGCATTAGATCGATTTAACCCTGCACCTGTCCACACGACGAAGCCATTTTTGTCGACGTAAAGGGCTCTTAACATCGATTTCTGTGCTCCTCCCCAATGAGGGATTAGTGCTGAAATTGACCCTGCTGGGTCAACTTTGGGGTAGTGTGGATGCAATTTGACAGTATTGGCCTCCGGGAGCTATCCCAAAGTGCTCCATTGTGACCGCTCTGGACAGCACTCTCAACTCCAATGCACTGGCCAGATAGACAGGAAAAGCCCCGTGAACTTTTGAATGAACTCCAGCATGGATCGAACGGGAGATTCTGCATCTGATCGCTGTATGGAGAGACGAATCCGTGCTATCCGAACTCCGTTCCAAAAGATGAAATGCCGGAATATTTGAAAAAATCTCCAAGGGCATGAAGGACAGAGGTTATAACAGGGACCCACAGCAGTGCCACGTGAAACTTAAGGAGCTCAGGCAAGCTTACCAAACAACCAGAGAGGCAAACGGCCACTCTGGGTCAGAGCCCCAGACATGCGGCTTCTATGATGAGCTGCATGCCATTCTAGGGGGTGCCCCTACAACTACTCCACCCTTATGCTTCCCTCTTCCCCCACCCCTCCTGGGCTACTTTGGCAGTTATCCCCCCCATTTGTGTGACGAATTAATAAAGAATGCATGAATTTGAAACAACAATGACTTTATTGCCTCTGCAAGCAGAGATCAAAGTGGGGTGGTGAGGGCAGTTGGCTTACAAGGAAGTAGAGTGAACCAAGGGGGCTGGTTTTCATCAAGGAGAAACAAACAGAACTTTCACGCCGTAGCCTGGCCAGTCATGAAACTGGTTTTCAAAGCTTCTCTGATGCACAGCGTGCCCTGCTGTGCTCGTCTAACAGCCCTGGTGTCTGGCTGCACATAATCAGCAGCCAGGCAATTTGCCTCAACCTCCCACCCCGCCATAAACGTCTCCCCTTACTCTCACAGATATTGTGGAGCACACAGCAAGCAGTAATAACAATGGGAATATTGGTTTCGCTGAGGTCTAACTGAGTCAGTAAACTGCGCCAGCGCGCTTTTAAACATCCAAAGGCACATTCTACCACCATTATGCACTTGCTCAGCCTATAGTTGAACTGCTCCTTACTACTGTCCAGGCTTCATGAGCCATGGGAGCAAGGGGTAGGCTGGGGTAGGTGCGACCGTGCGGTGCTGCTGACTGGGAGAGCAGCCTGAGGCAGAAGCCTCCAGCTGGCATGATATTCCAGGCAGGACTGAATCTCCATTAGACGAAACTTAAAGAAGAGAATGACCTGGAGTCATAGAATCATAGAATATCAGAGTTGGAAGGGACCTCAAGAGGTCATCTAGTCCAACCCCCTGCTCAAAGCAGGACCAATTCCCAGCTAAATCATCCCAGCCAGGGCTTTGTCAAGCCGGGCCTTAAAAACCTCCAAGGAAGGAGACTCCACCACCTCCCTAGGTAACGCATTCCAGTGTTTCACCACCCTCCTAGTGAAATAGTTTTTCCTGATATCCAACCTGGACCTCCCCCACTGCAACTTGAGACCATTGCTCCTTATTCTGTCGTCTGCCACCACTGAGAACAGCCGAGCTCCATCCTCTTTGGAACCCCCCTTCAGGTAGTTGAAGGCTGCTATCAAATCCCCCCTCATTCTTCTCTTCTGGAGACTAAACAATCCCAGTTCCCTCAGCCTCTCCTCATAAGTCATGTGCTCCAGACCCCTAATCATTTTTGTTGCCCTCCGCTGGACTCTTTCCAATTTTTCCACATCCTTCTTGTAGTGTGGGGCCCAAAACTGGACACAGTATTCCAGATGAGGCCTCACCAATGTCGAATAAAGGGGAACGATCACGTCCCTCGATCTGCTGGCAATGCCCCTACTTATACAGCCCAAAATGCCGTTAGCCTTCTTGGCAACAAGAGCACACTGTTGACTCATATCCAGCTTCTCGTCCACTGTGACCCCTAGGTCCTTTTCTGCAGAACTGCTACCTAGCCATTCGGTCCCTAGTCTGTAGCAGTGCATGGGATTCTTCCGTCCTAAGTGCAGGACTCTGCACTTGTCCACGTTACCATTTTTGTCCAGGCGCCTCCGACCGACTTCACCAAGGACGGCCAGGAGCACCCATGTCTGCCTAGGCGCCCCGGACCAACCTAACCGAAGTTGGCCAGGAGCACTCACAGGATGACGACGACAGCTAGCAGTCATATTGCACCGCCTGCTGTCCGCAAGGCAAGGGGATGCTGCTGTGTAGCGCTGCAGTACCGTGTCTGCCAGCAGCACCCAGGAGACATATGGTGACACTGAGCTGAGTGGACTCCATGCTTGCCGTGGTATGTCGTCTGCACGGGTTACCCAGGAAAAAAGGCAAGAAACAATTGTTTGCCGTTGCTTTCACAGAGGGAGGGAGGCCTGACGACATGTACCCAGAACCACCCGCGACAATGTTTTTGCCCCATCAGGCATTGGGAGCTCAACCCAAAATTCCAATGGGCGGCTGAGACTACGGGAACTGTGGGATAGCTACCACAGTGCAACGCTCCGAAAGTCGACGCTAGCCTCAGTACTGTGGACGCACACCGCCGACTTAATGCGCTTAGTGGGGACACACACAATCGACTGTATCAAATCAATTTCTAAAAAATTGACTTCTATTAAATCAACCTAATTTCATAGTGTAGACATACCCCAACTCTTCCTAACAAAGTCTTTTCTGTTTGAGAATAATTAAGACTGTTTCAGCTATTGTGACTAGCTGACAATTTATTAACTGATCTAAATTGACCTAAGAGGCAATTTTTCAAGCATTCTAATTCTTAGGAGGATATATCGTCAGTTGCATTAATATTCTGTCCAGCTGCTATTGTATTGACTTTGTAATTCTTTTATTTTCTTTTAGGATCTTAACTTATACCTTGAAGACAAAGTCTACCTTGCCAGAAACAACTTTACTTTAGCAGATATTTTAATGTACTATGGGCTACATCACATCATAGTAAGTAATATTTAATTACTTTTCTGTTATAACAATCATAATCATTAATGCATGTGAGTAATAAACATTTCTTGCTTTAGAAGAGGGCTAGCTAAGTAGAAATACTACTTTTTCCATTTTGTAATTAACATTAATAAAAGGGCAGAGTTTTGTGCAAGTGTTTGAGATTAATTTGCCTTTAAATGTGGCTCCCTATTTAAAGTACTATTTAGCTGTGGAACAAGCAAAGGGAATATCATATCTGTAGTGTTTGGATAAATAGATTTAAAACTGTCCTTTATATAATGCGATACAAGAACACTACATGTGCCTTTTATTTCCTGACTATCCTAACTTGGTGGCAAAAGTTTGTATCATTACCATTCACAGAATTGGAGGAGGAAACAAATAGATAAAACTGGAAGAACTAAGTGACAAAAAATTAAGGCAAAACCTTGATCTTGATAACATGGGTGAAATGATACCTGGTCCGAGAAGATGCAGGTGAAGATAAGCTAAATGCTAGAAGGATGTACAAACGTGGTGACAAGATTTTGAAAAAAGAGTGCTCAGGCTTCAGGATTTGATGTTAAGACTTGATCATACATGATGATAAAAAGAACAGTGAATTTAGGATGGTAGTGACAGGAAGGAAGGAGTAATATCATGGAGGTAAATCAGTGTCTGAGGTGGTGGTTTTTGATACTTCCTATGCTATAAAGAATTAATGTGTTCTTACTTCCTGGGGAAAAATCTGGATGGGATTAGTCAAAGGTCTAAAGTAGAAAGTACAGATAATTATTTTTCAGAAAAAACACTATGAGGAAAAGGGATAGTGCAACAAGATAGATTAGCCAGTAACATTATAAAATGTGCTGCTTTTAGAAAAATAATCTTGTCCCCGATTCAGAGTAAATTTAATTGCATTCTGTAGAAATGTCCAGGAATGAAAATAAAAGAAAGGATTAAGGAAGCAAATGAAAGGGGTTCTATCTTGGATGATTTTATTAAAATGTAAGAGTAGATAATCAGTTGACTTGGAATTAATTGTGTGAAAAAAAGTGATCTCATAGAATATTAGTAGTCTAGTGTATGATTATGTTGTTAAGATTGGTTACCTTTTATGTATCATATGAAGGATTTATATACTGCCTATAAAAGTAATAGAGGATGTAAGAATACAAGTGAGATAGTACAGTTAAAAATTATTTGAAGAAAATCAAGCATGTTTAAATTCAGAGTTTGCTCCAGAGTTGACCATCTAATCAAGAGAAAAAGATACACGTTATTGCTTAGGAAAATAGAACAGGTGGTAAAAACAAATGAGTTGGTTCTCCTGGACTGTGACTTCAACCATCCATATATTGGTTGGGAAAAGTATGTAGAATAATATTGATGTCTAAAAATGTTTTTAAATTTCTTGGAAGATATTTCCTGTCTCAAAAAGTAGAAAATGCAAATAGTGGGGTAGTTATCCGAAACCTGATACAAATAGGGAGGAAATCTAGGTGCAACAAAGAACAAATTGTTTTGAATATTGTAGCCTTCTGGATATAGCCAGGTGTCAGTACTTAAATTTAAAATGACAGATGACTTTAAAACTTTGTGGGAGAAGGTGTTTGTTTTTTGAGGTGGGGGAGTACTTGTGATGACATTGCCCTACTCAAACTTCAGGGAGGGAGGTGCTGGGCTTCTTAATGCAGTACCGCTCCTGGGACCCTATCTTGTGGGCCACCTTTTGGGATCTGTATTGGCTAGTAGGCCATGAGAAATTTTGAAGATTTTCTTTCTTCCCATTTCCAGCCCCTTCTGCCTGTTGGAAAAGGAGCTGATCTGCATGCCCTTCCTCCTCTCCCCCCAAAGAGAGAACAGTTCCCAGCTCTTTCCCTTTAATCTTGGCTGCAGAAATAAGGATGGGAGGAGGACAAAGGAGTTGCCCTTCTTCTCCCTCCCTCCACCCAGAAATTTGTTAAAAGAATCTGATTACACTGTACTGCCTCAGATTACATACTACCAGTAAACACTTGATCTCCCACTGTCAGTGGTAGGTTAGTACAAAGATCAAGGGCAGAGTATGACTATTGTGAAGAAATCAAACTTTTTAATAAATAAGGAAATCTAAAAAGACTTTGTTGCATTCAGCCTCATTCATTGATAAAATTTGCTTGTTTTTAGCACTTCTGATACTTTTACTCTCTTTTTGCTCTTGCTTCATATTCTCCCTTCCTCTTCCCTTTCCCTGTGCCTTTGTTCATTTTCCCTTTTTTTCTTCACTTTGCAATTCCCCGTGGGCAATAACTTCCAATTCCTTCCATCTCCCTATTTGCTAACACAGTCAGTAATTAAACAGTTTAATATTAGTGTTCCAACTATTGTAGAGTTAACACTTACAATGAGGTGAATGAAGAAAGTGGTGTTTGCATCTGCCATTTTCAGGCTGTTAGCAAACTAGTGAAAACTATACATCATCTTTTCACTTTCATTTAACATGTTAACAATTATCTTTGCAACCAGGAAGTTTAGAAACTGAGATATAAATAAAATCTTGGGTTCTGCAGAATCTGAGTTTATAAAATAGGCCACATTGTGTAGTTATGTGAAGAGTTTGATATCCCCACACTATATGAGCCAAGAAGTCTCTTCCAATCCTACGTACGACTACGTTTTTGACATGGGAGTCATGAGTTCATGTTTAGACATTTTTTGAGTACATTTTGTGGGGGGAGATAAATTTGGTGAAAAATGGAGTAGAGCTGACAAGTTAAATCATGGGTTCCAGAGAAAACAGAAGGTTAGCAGTACTGCTAGGGGACAAAAAGGACAGTCTTTCAGTAAGGACAGAGCTTTCAGTAAGAACTTTAATTCCTCCATGGGTTATTAGTTTAGTTTTACTAAAATTGTCTCTGATATGGAAACAACCTTTATATCTGTACACTATAAGTTGGAACTGGGGTGCTTATGCTGTATGAGGACATTTGGGGACTAATCAGTAAAATGTCTGATTAGTTCTATTTAACATCCCAGTGTTGCCTGAGATAAAGATATAGACTTAAGATTACTCTCCAGTTCGTAAACTGCATTAATCAGCCATAACGATAAGAAAATATATCACACAGTAAACTACCTCTGAACTTAGCATAGAATTTTCTGTCTAACCAAAAATAAAACTATAAAAGTTTCAATCAGAGTATCAGGTTCATATCAAATAAACAAGTTCAGATCAAATAAATTACTCTAATATGAATTCTATCTAATAAACTGCGAAGATGGCCTTCTGCTCACATGCAGGTCCCCAACTTAAGACTGGCTGAAAAACTTAGTATGAGAACGAAAAATCAGTTCCCAATTCAAGTTCATTAATATTTGAACTACTTATCCAGCATTTATTGTTCATATTCCAGTAAATGTTTTGGTTAATGTCCCCATTAATAAACTTCCATCTTGTCTTAATACTGAGCTGAAATTATATGCTAATACTCCTTAACATCTATTTACACAAAATGGGGAAATAAATGTTATTTGGGGGTACAAAACAACATTAATGATTCTTAGGATGTTTTACTGATCACCATGACTTTTGCTCATGATGACTTTGTGACTTTTAATTAAAATTAAAAAAGAGATAAAACAGCCATAACAAATAGTTACCATTTTTCCTTTACTTCTGTATTCTGTTATAACAAATACAATTTAAAGTTAGGGGCCGGAGCCTATAAATCCTTACTATTGCATGTAGTGGCTCTCTATGAAGCATAGTCTTGCTGACTTTGCTGCAGGATCTGACTTGAAGTTGATATCGCATTTTTTTATTCAAAGTATTGCTAAATTTGTCAGGTGTCTTATCAAGCCATCCCAGTGAGATACTGTCAAGTTATTATTACCGTTTCCCTCCCTCCCTTCCATTCCCTCCATGTTTTTTCTAAGCACTTTTAAATTTGTACAAGTGTTTGAGCTCTCATGATATCCTTATTCTCATGCTAAAGTGTTTGGTACATAAACAACTCTGTGGGCAAGAGTCTCACAGAGTTTAGAGGGTGAGAATTTGTCTGTAACCACAGTGCCATTGAAGTGTTATACTCTTTGAAGAATGTAATTTATAGTCCTTTTAGAAACTCAGAAAATCTAGGCTTATTGTATAATGACTACTTTGGTGAGCCTTCATCAGCTCTGCATAGAAATATCAAGGGTTTTCCTCCTTTAAAAAAATCCTTAAATTGAGTGGCTGTTTGTTTGCTATTAAAATTGCTTTAATAGCAGATAATTATTTTAATAGCAGAACAGCAGCTTTTCTTAACTTGGGGGAATTATCTAATTTAATGAGGAAGAACAGAAAATATCCATCTATAACAAAATGTTGTAAAAATGCCACAGAGATGATCTCTAAACAATTAACCTAAGAGTTATAATCTGAGTAAAAACTAGAGCATGCCACAAAGTGCTTTTTAATATACTGCACCAGCAGAGTACATTATGTAAATAAGGTAAAATATCTTGCCCATTTTTTTCCAAGAGTACAAAAGGGGTTTCATTTTCAGAATAGATATTTTTGCCCTCTGTTTTTTCACTCTGCTAAAAGCCCCTAGTAGAATTAATCCTCCTGCTTTTTCACTTTTGTAAATCAAAAATAATTATTGAAGTCTTGGAGTTACTAGCGTGAGAGAATCTTGGGCCCATTGTCTGCTAAATTTCAGTGGAATTCCATATTTTAGGGCCCAGTGTCTTCCCCATTAAAAGTAGGTTTTTACCAGAAAAGGACACATTTAACTGCAGTGCTGCTACTAAAATACCATAGTTTGCTCCAGAATGTTCCAGTACGTTTTATATTTCAAATACTGAATTTTGTAAGGCCTCAGGGTGTATACACCTTGCTCTTGCCATACTCTTCATTGCTTTGTAAATTGTGCTGCTGCTTTATATTGGGTACCAGTGTCAAACTACACTGAATATTTAGGACAATTACATGTGATCAGAGGTGTCTTTTCTATGCATGTCAGAGTGCCCAATATATGGGGAACTTCAGGCAGTTTTACAGGGAATTTTAATTAAAAGACCATTCTATGCTGCTTTTAATAGTTTTCACTTTTTGGTTTGTCAGGTCTCTAAAAAGCTGAAATTTTTCTCTTACCAATTTTGTTCTTTTCTACATGGATAATGCTGATTTTAATTGTGTTTCTAGTGCAGCAGAAAAAATGGGTTCTCATTTAAGTGTTTGTGTACTTCTATCAGTGATGTCAGTTGCAGTATGCAGAGCTGATCTCACCTTTCTGCACCAGTAGGAGGCAAGCTTGCTAATTAAGTTTCAACAAAATTGGAATGGACCAGAAAAGGGGATTAGAGTTTGAATTGTTGAATTTTTTGCAGAAATATAGTGGAAATAGTATGTTTGCATTCTGGCAAGTGAGTTCCTTATCTAGGGATGTGTGGTGTCTGCTGTAAGTGATGCTGCAAAATCTACTTTTTTCCAAGCTGCTGAAAGGACTATTGGGCTCAGAGATGTGCTTGGCTTAGTTCAGAGTTACAATAATTCAGCAAAGGCAGTTCTGGAAAATCAATATTCTGAAGAGGAAATGTTCTCTTTTCTACTCTTCTTCCCTACTTCTGTCCCACCCCATTCAATCTCTGGTATTTTTACTATCCCTATGCCCTCGTATCTTTACATCTCTCACTCTAGTTCTGTGCAGTACAGCTCTACGATAGAGTACTATGGGGGAAACATGCCTGTTACAGCCAACACTTGCAGTCCCAAAAGTTGACTGTTACAAGATGAAGCTCAGCTTGAGACTCTAGCTACTGAAACTATTCAGAATTATCCCTTCTTTTTCCCACTTTGCTCCTATTATCCAGCAAGTTGGAGCTGACATATCTTCTATGTGGCTTCTAGCTCCAAACTAAACTTGGAACAGTCAGTCTTCACATGCTGTGAAGGCATATCTTCAGATACAGTAATATCCCACTGGAACATTCCTCTAGCACAATACTCACATATGCTCTGGCCAGCATGGATTGATTTAAATCATCAACTTTAATCATGTTTTGCATTTGTATTTATCTTCTTGAAAGAGGTTGATTTTTTTTTTTAATTGATTGGTAACCATTAAAACATGTTGATTTGCAATTAAAGTATAGCCTTTATACTAAAATTGGCTCTTTGTTTGCTAACCAGGAGGATATACTAACTCAATAAACATTTGTTAGCAGTTATATAGCTTAATCTACATTTATTCAGATACTTAATTTTCAATTTTCTGTTATGTTAGAAAATGGTGAATGAATCATTCTTTATTTACTAGATGACTCATTTGTTACTTTTGATTTGTGTAAAGCTCTTTTTGGATGGAAATTCAATTGAAAGTGCACAAAAATTAAAAGGTTTTTGTGTTTAAATAAACTACCTTAAATTTTCTGGACACATAAGGTGAAAAAACTTTTATCACAATATGTTGTGGATTTAAAACTCATTAAACAAAGGATTATGTGTAGTTAGTGAATTGAACTGATTATTCTGGTCACTATATTTTTAAAGATTTTTAGAATGAATGTCACTTTCACACACCTAATTTTTATTCATAGATTGGAAGAAGAAAACAGGCTTCTATCTGTACGTGTACATATAGTCTGATATGGCAGGTTCAACTGAAGATCTTCTTTGGTCCCTTCATAGTAGATTGCTGTCTACCTTTCTGGGCTTAATTAATTTTTGAGTGCCTCACTACTAGGTCAGTTAATACGGAAGGATGTGGAGAGGGAACAGAGCATTTGTAAAGCATGCTGGAAATTAAGCTGGCAATGGAGGATCTAGGAAGGGTAATAAAAAAATATATTAGTAATGGGACGATTGTAGAGAAATCCTAATCCTACTGAAAGGAGAATAGACAGTGAAGAACCAGCAGTACAGTTAGAATTTCAGTGCTTCTCCCGTGCCTTTGACTTCAAAGAAAATGTAATGGTAATTAGATTTCATTGAGAATCTTGGGCTAATTTCTTGACTGCAACCAAGAATTATGCAATGTAAACAAATGCAAAAGTGGAGTAAAGCTCACCTCTGTAGTCCTCATCCTGGATTGGCTGTGTGTCTACTCCAATCTTCAGACATACATTGAGTCAGCTTTTAAAGCTGTTCATTTTTAAGATGGTTACTGATGGGCTGGTTGCAAATAAATCCTGTTCGCAACTACTACACGAGCACCAAGGAGGGAGGATATAAAGTCAGCATAATGGCCCTGGAAGCTCCTTCTAGCTTCTTCTTCCCATGGCCAGTTAATTTACGTTCACAACTAGATTATTCCAATAACCCTAAGGTCTTTACTTGAAAACTCTTTTAAAATGTTGAACATATGTGGTGACCTGGCTATCCTAATTGTAAGGCGAGGCAGAGGCGCAAACCAGGACAAAAGGGATAATTTTAATTCTTTAGAACTTTATAAGGGAAACACCAAAAATTATACCAGGAGCATAAATAATATATAACATTACCAATGACTTGCTACTTATAATAATAAACTATAGGTTACCAACTCATTAACCTTTGTGAGCTTGTACACACTGTGAAGTTAGTACCAAATGCATTGTTGTTAACAAGAACGAGAGAACAATATACTGTGTCACTTTAGAGGAGAATCAACTTTTCCTTTCCTTGGTGGGAAGTCCAGCTCCACTCTTACAGTCCTGTTCCTTGCGTCTCTTTGACTTGAAGTGTTCCTTAGATTTGATGTTCCTGTGGCTGTACGCGTTTTCATTGAGTTTATCCACAAGCAGGTCCTAGTGCCCCTCACTTGTCCATTAGGCACCTTTGAACTGTATTCCTTCAATAGATGTTCAAACAGTCATTCTCTCTGTTCATACACTTTAGATCTTTTGTGGGTGGGCTTCTTGTTTACCATTTTCAGGATCTGTTTTAATCAAACACAGCTTTTTGACCACCTGCCCTCCTCCCCCTCCCCCCCCCCCCCCAAATTATATTTCCTTTCAGGTTTTTTTCCCACGTGATAAAATCTACAGATGTACCAGAGAGAGAGAATTTCCTTCTACTTCCCCTCTCTACCAGTGTCTGCCTGCTCACATACCCAGGTCTTCTCCCCCCCCCCCCCCCCCCCTCCGGGTTCTGACACGAAAACTTTCCTATTTTCCTTCTCACTTCCCAATCCCTTACTTTTATTCTCCTGTTCTTCTTTCCTTTTATCACATCGCCTCCCCTCCTACCCAGGCTTCAGTTCATCCGCTAGCTCATATCTCCGTTGTTCTTCTCCAATAGCTTTTTCCCAGTTCCCTGTCAGTAGAGCCCTGCGCGGATGCAAATCGGTATTCACTGAACTGAAGGGCTCTCCTGGGAACCGCAGCGGCGAAAGGGGCAGAATGTGAGGTCGCCACTTCCAGGAGCCCGCACTAGCAGTTCCTGCCGTGTGACTGTACTGCCCCATCCCTTCCACGCAGCCGTCTGCATGACTGTGTCTCCTGTCTGGGGTCTGTACAGCCGCATCAGAGGATGGGGCTGGGGTGGTACAGCCTCATAGGAGGAGCTGCCGGCATGGGGTGCTGGTTCCTGGGAGTGGCAGTCCATGTTCTGCTCCTTTCACCACTGCGGTTCCCGAGAGAGCCCTGCGGTTCAGCGGATACTGTGACGAACTGGGACTGTTCTTACTGTGGTGTGTGAATGCTGACAGGGGAGTGTGGCTAGGATAGTCTGCATTGGGGGATGGTAGACTGCCCGGGGGAGAATACCTGAGCGTGTAACATGAGAACCCAGGAAGGGGTTGGAGGCCAGGTGACACCTTAGCCCGGGAAACTGAACAAAGGCTGTGGGAGGGGTCGCTGAAGGCAGAGTCTTGGAAGCTGGGTGGTGAGATGGCTGGGAGGCAGAGATGGCTCTGACCCCCCCTGGGAAGCCCTGGGACCCCAAGCTGGACCTAACTGAGGGGGGCCCTGTTGTCTGTGCCTGCAAGACCTGTCTTGGACTGTATTCCTGTCATCCAAATAAACCTTCTGCTTTACTGGCTGGCTGAGAGTCATGGTGAATCGCAGGAAGCCGGGGGTGCAGGGCCCTGAGTTCCCCAATACTCCGTGACAACTGGTGGCAGCGGCGGGATCTACTGCACCCCGTGGACGGCGCTTCCTGCAGTAAGTGACTGGGGAGCAGTAAAACGAAGGGGGATTGACGGGGACCAGGCGTGCTGAAGAGTGAGAGAGAGACGGTTATTACCCCTGGGAGTGTGTGACCAGCGAGAAGGACTTTTGCAGTAACAGGGTCCCCCGGGAGATCGCAGCGAGCGGTCCCAGGGGTGGAGGAGTCTGCAGCTCGACCCTGGCAGAGAGGTGGTGACCTCGAGAAGGGCTGGCACACTAGGGGTCTCCCTGGGAACTGTGGGGAGCTGTGAGCACACAGGCCGGTGAGTGGCCAGCAGGAAGATGTATGCCAAGCGGCTTAAGAGCGACCTGGTGGAGCTATGCAAGCAGAGGGGACTGCGCAGTGGGAGGCTCACCAAAGAACAGCTCATTGCCCGGCTGGAGGCGGAAGATCGCGCGAATGAACGGATCCCTGTGTCTCAGGGAAGCAGCCTGGCAAATGCAGCGCAGGCCCCAGTGTCTGTCCCAGCTGGGAGTGGTCAGCCAGTTGCTGAGGGCTTCCCGAGACCCCTCCTTCCTATGCTTAGGGGAAGGGTGGGGAGGAGCCCAGCAAATACCGAGGGTGCCGTGACCCCCCCGGCCAGCAGGGGATCCTCCCGGCGAAGCTCGCCGGCCAGCAGAGGATCCTCCCAGCGACGTTCGGCATCCGTGGAGCAGAATTGGCTGGAATGGGAGAAAGAGCTAAAACTGAGAGAGCTGGAGGATCGTGAACAACAGAGACAGCATGAAGAGAGACAGCATCAGCATGAACGGGAGGAGAAAGAGAAACGGAGACAGCATGAAGAGAGACAGAGACAGCATGAACGGGAGGAGAATGAGAGACAGCGTCAGCATGAACTGGAACTGGCGAGACTGAGGGGCAGCGAACCCCCGGCTGCGGTGAGTGAGGGGGGACCCAGGACTGCACGGAGCTTTGATAAGTGCATCCTGGCCCCACGCAAGGAGGGGGAGGACATGGATGACTTCCTGGAGGCCTTTGAGACGGCCTGCGAGCTGCACCGGGTTGATCCCGCGGACAGACTCCGGGTCCTTACCCCCTTACTGGACCCCAAAGCCGTGGCATTGTACCGCCAACTGGAAGAGGCAGAGAAAGGGGACTACGAACTATTCAAAAAGGCCCTGCTACGTGAGTTTGGGCTGACTCCTGAGATGTACCGGGAAAGGTTCCGGAGTCAGGATAAAACCCCTGAGATCTCATATCTGCAACTAGCCGTCCACATGGAAGGATACGCCAGCAAGTGGGCTGATGGGGCCCAGACGAAGGAGGACCTGATCAAACTGCTGGTACTGGAGCAACTGTATGAGCGGTGCCCATCCGACCTGAGGCTGTGGTTGGTGGACAGAAAGCCAGAGAACCCGCGACATGCAGGCCGGCTGGCCGATGAGTTTGTAAAGAGCCGGTCAGGAGATAAAAGGGAGGAGTCCCAAAGGAACAGTCCCACCACAACGCAGAGAGAGAGTCACCATGGGACCTCCCCGTGGGAAAATACAGAAAAACCCCATCAGAGGGGAACATCCGGCGTCAGGACCATCCGACCCACTCAAGGGGACCCATGGGACATGGGCTGCTACCACTGTGGCCAAAAAGGCCACATACGGGCCCAGTGCCCCAGGCTCAGGGACAGGCTGAGCAGAGCGAACCCACAGAGGGTTGACTGGGTAGAGACCCAGCCCGGCGAGAGGCAGCATTCCCAGGGAAGGGGGGCTGGCAGAGTACCACCTGCTAAGGAGGGAGGAGAGCTCCAGGCCAGCTCTTCTAGGGGGCTGGATGCTCCAGACTCAGGGTTTTTGGTTTATACGGTCGGCGCGGGGCTGTCCCTCCGGAGAGAGTATCTTGTTCCCCTGGAGGTGGATGGGAGGAAGGTCAATGGATACTGGGATACGGGCGCAGAGGTGACGCTGGCCCGGCCCGAGGTGGTGGCCCCAGATCAGGTGGTGCCCAACACCTACCTGACCCTGACGGGGGTGGGCGGAACACCAGTCAAAGTGCCCGTGGCAAGGGTACACCTGAAGTGGGGGGCCAAGGAGGGCCCCAAGGATGTGGGGGTACACCCGTATTTGCCCACTGAGGTATTGATGGGAAGGGACCTGGAGAACTGGCCAAGCAACCCCCAAAGGGCACTGGTTGTGACCCGCAGTCAGAGCCGGCGAGGGGCACTGCGCCCTGGCCTTGGGGGGGGGTGCCTTGCCTGAGGCGCAGGACCCTAACCTGGTGGGGAGGGAACGCCCAGGGACACGGCTCAGGGAGGCTGCAGCTTCAGACCCAGCGGGCGAGAAAGAGCAGGTGGCCATCCCTGTCCCAGCTGCTGAGTTCCAGGCCGAGTTGCAGAGAGATCCCTCCTTGCGGAAGATAAGGGACCTGGCCGACCTCGATGCGGTACAGACCATGGGACGAGGTGGCCGGAAAAGGTTCCTGTGGGAGAAGGGGTTCCTGTACCGAGAATGGGCTCCCCCAGGGAAAATGGAGTCAGGGGGGATCAGGAGGCAGCTGGTGGTACCCCAGAAGTATCGCCGCCGGCTGCTGTGCCGGGCCCATGACACCCCCCTCTGAGGGCACCAGGGAACCTGGCGTACCCAGCAGAGGCTGCTACGGAGCTTTTACTGGCCTGGGGTCTTTGTTACTGTCCGACAGTACTGCGGATCCTGTGACCCCTGTCAGAGGGGGAGGAAGGCCTGGGACAAGGGGAAAACAGCTTTAGGACCCTTGCCCAGCATAAAGGATCCTTTCCGGAGGGTGGCCAAGGTTAAAAGGGCGGCTCTGAACCAAGAGAGCCAAAAGCACAGACCTCCAGACTGGAGCGCTGGGAGAAGACCACAGCCCAGTTGGAACCCCAGAGGTATGGGGGTGGGAAAAGGGCACAGGCCGCATAAACCTTCCCACATGCAAACTGCGAGTGCCATCAAGCACCCCTGACCTAAGGGGGGGCGTGAAACTGGAGGGGCCTGGTGTAATTCTCACCAAGGAATGGGAGGGATGCGGGGGCATCCATGGGAACGGGCGTAGGTTCGAACTTCCCCGGGTCACTGGCTAAAGTGACCCTGCTCAGTTCGGTCTCGAAGGGGGGAGATGTGACGAACTGGGACTGTTCTTACTATGGTGTGTGAATGCTGACAGGGGAGTGTGGCTAGGATAGTCTGCATTGGGGGATGGTAGACTGCCCGGGGGAGAATACCTGAGCGTGTAACATGAGAACCCAGGAAGGGGTTGGAGGCCAGGTGACACCTTAGCCCGGGAAACTGAACAAAGGCTGTGGGAGGGGTCGCTGAAGGCAGAGTCTTGGAAGCTGGGTGGTGAGATGGCTGGGAGGCAGAGATGGCTCTGACCCCCCCAAAGGGGGGTGGGCTGGGAAGCCCTGGGACCCCAAGCTGGACCTAACTGAGGGGGGCCCCTGTTGTCTGTGCCTGCAAGACCTGTCTTGGACTGTATTCCTGTCATCCAAATAAACCTTCTGCTTTACTGGCTGGCTGAGAGTCATGGTGAATCGCAGGAAGCCGGGGGTGCAGGGCCCTGAGTTCCCCAATACTCCGTGACAGATACCAATTTCTATCCACAGATATAAATTTGTATCTGCGCAGGGCTCTATCTGTTACGTGGATTCTGAGCCCCCTCTTACTGGCCAGCTCTCTCCCCAGGACATGGTTCTGTGCTGCTTCATCACAACTGCACTAGGAGCTAGTGCCAGGATGCAGATTACTACACATATGCACCTCTAACTATGGCAGACAACCCTACTAATTCATGGTTATATTTCTAATGTGGACAGATCCTCAGTCTATAGCTTTTGGTTGTGACTATTTGAATGATGCCACTTGTGTCCTAGAAACTAGTAATCTGAGTACATCTAAAGAAAATAAGTTACTGTTGCATGTGACAGTTGCATTTACGGACTTTTCTAGAGTTGTTGAACCACACCCAGCAACTATTGCTGACACTCTTAGATCAAACGGTAAAAAAATTAGAAGCATATCTTTAATTCATTTGTCTTGAATATGCTTGAAAACAGTCCATCCGTCTGTTCAGTACTGCTTTTTAAAAACGTAAACTAAGCATTTGGCCTGAAATGCAAGACTGCAGTTCAACAGACAGCTTCCTAGACTAGAGCTCAGCAGAGAGGATTACTTGTATGTCTTTCAGAACTTTTCCTAAGGATACTATATAGTAATCCCTTGTTAAACATGCTAAATTCCAGCCTTTCTTCACTTTACTGGAAGTACTCGAACAAGAACCAGGCCTGTATGCTTTGTAATCTCTGCTTTAAACCCATACAATTGAGCCTCCAGTTCTGTTTTATGTTGAATTATGCAAATTATGGTTGAAAATCTTCAGACTTCCATAAAGCTAACATATGGTTTTAAAATTCCACAATCAAAAAATATAAAATCAATGTACTGCACTGCTAGACGGTCAATTTTTCATCCTATCTAAGAACTGACTTTATAAAACTACTTTTTATTCCTGTAACTTATCATATGTTTTTGCGTTAATAGGGATATGATTATTTAACATCTTGTATTTCTTCTTCTTTAGGCTGAGCTTACAGTGCAAGAGAAGGAGAAATACCTCAATGTGTCTCGCTGGTTTAATCACATTCAATATTATCCGGGTATCCGGCAACATCTGTCTAATATCATCTTCATGAAGAACAGACTCTACATTAATGCCCATTAAAGGTCTTCTGTGCCATATTGGAAGGATGATTGGGAACTGAAAAAATGAGAACTGTTGTTCGGATTTCAAAACCACTAACTTGTAAGCATAGATGTATAACCTTCCTTATGTGAACCAGAACAGCTGATGCCTAAAGTAATAAAATTGCGTTGAATAACTATCATTTAAGATTTGAACTTCATAAAACAATGGTATAGTTTCTGTTAAAATGCAACAGTAGTGAAAAATGGGAATCAAGAATCAAGTTTTAACCTTTTTAAATTTTTTTTAGTGAACTATTCTTTTACCCATGTAATAGCTGAATCTTTAATATAAGACAAATGAACAACTTGTCCTTCAATATTCACTCCATTTTGCTATTTATTGACCTACTACATACTTAGCACTTCTTTGTTTTCATTTTATTTTCCATGGATTTTACACCAGTTTTGTAAATATTATGGTAAGAGCTATATTGTGTGCCAAGGACATGAAAAAGGGAACAGATAAATGTATCAGTTGCAAACAATATTTATGTGATCTAATAAATTTATTTAAAAAGTCTAGTCTTAATTTGGTTGTGATACTTTTATTTCTTAAAATATTGTTTGGTACAAAATTAAAAGTTAAAATATCTGAACTCAAATACAGACGCTCCCCACGCAAATTCGCACTTATGGAAAAAGTTCCATAAGCCAGAAATAGGATTTTCGAGTTGTGGAAATTTTTGCATAACATACAAGTATACGTTTCCTACTTATGCAAAATCCGAGTTACGTAAGGCTTTCCGGAACGAAACAATTGCGTAAATCGGGGGGTGTCGAAGCTTTTTTAAAAATCACTTGCATTGGTTGTTGTGACTTGGCCTACAAAAGAATTTAGATTCTGACCAGGTAGAAGCAATAGCTAATTTTTGGTTTGCATGTTAAGTTTGACATTATTTCCCAAAAATGAATCCTGAAATTTTTCCTTTGAAAAAGTTACAGAAGTGTAAAATCTGCCTAAGCAACACTATGTATTTTTTCAGAATGTCTACACATTTCTATCCAAAAAGAAATACAAGTTTGAAAACTCTGAAAACATGATTTTTAAAAATGCATTCAACTTCCCTAAGGCAATAATGGGGTACTTTACTAAAGTCATTTTTTGACTCGCATTGATTTAATTTCTATGGGTTAAAAAAAGGAGAGAGAAAAAGGGTTCTACTTGAGGTGTGTGTGTGTTTTTTTTTTTTTATATAGTAGGATTAAAATCTTTTTGATTCGAACCTCTGTTGAATAGTGTGGATTACTGAATATGTGGCTCTTCCAAGTCTTTGGAAATTAGTGATCTAAAATGGAAATGCTTAGCACTATTAATGCACTGAGCTGCATAATTTAATTGCCTAACATTACCTTCTGCATACTTTCAGGCCCTTTTTTTTCTTTTTTTCTATAAATAGTTACTGAAACAATTGTTTAGTTCGTATAATTTAGTTTCTACAGTTCTGACTGAATCTGGACCAGAATGCATATCCTGCATTATGTGGAAACTTTAATTTTGGCATTTCTTAATTTCAGTGCACCTTCATTTTGTAGCATATGGTGTTAATATAGCTTTTTATATGGAATCTCTTAAAATTATGCTAGATAGTAGAAAAATACTTTCAACCCCCTCCCCCTCTCCTTTCCCCTCCCCCCACACAGAGGAAAGGGCTCACTCAAGGTACTGCCTTATGGAGTGCAGTTTTTGAGTTTTGAAATAAATATGCCTCTTGGGTAATAGGGGAGCAGTGCTGGGCTCAGGGTAGAGCTAGAGGGATACTCTGGTCCCATACTGTCAAGTTGTCCTGTAGTGGTTCAGGAGCATGAGTACCAACCTCAGGGCAGACTGTTAAGAAGCAGGGCACAAACCTGAAATTGGCTGAGAGTTCTATACTTAAATTTCACCAATCAATTATCAAATGTGAACTCCTCAAGCACTATTAACAGCCTTAACATGGAGTAAGTCCGATCAGGACCGGATTTACATCTTATACGTCCCTAGGCACAGCATCTTTAGTGTCCCCCCTGCCTATAGCTGATCTTTTGTGTTTTCCATCAAAAAATACATTTAACCCAGTTTTAACTTTTAGGTGCCCTTGGAACGCTAGCACCCCTAAGCACATGCCTATTTTGCCTAATTGGAAATCCGGCCCTGATTCTGATCTATCTTGTCACCCAACTAAACTTGCCTTTGTGTTAGATGGTCTCGTACACGAAGATCACAGCAATATTCAGGTTACTCCTGTAGTAGGAAGAGGGCCTGAAACGTAAGCCCATGAGGTCTGGGCTAAAGTAGTCAAAACCTTGCTGATATAAAGCAAAAAGTTCAGTTGTGAGCAAGAGGCAGGCCCTGCTCACAGAATTTGGCAAGCATAAGATTGATATTGCAAAAACACTCGCGCAAGCACATTCCAGAAGGGTGGTACCAGAACACCCTGATAAACACATTCCCCAAAGATAACAGGAACATGCTGCCCCATCTTAGGGATAAGGTCAGGATGACAGCATGATGGATAGAGATGTTTTGATCGAACCTACAGATATCAGGGTGTCACCCATTGCCTTATATGTCAAGGGGATACATAACTTGTTTGTATTGGGGTATAAAGATGTATCTCAGAGGGAGTGTCTTTATCCAGCTGAAGGGGCAGTGGAAAGTCTCACCACTGACTGAGCTGCATCCATTGCCACAGGCATACAGGTGCTAGTGTAATTGTAGACATTGATCCGGGGAGCTAGGACCATGCTTTGCTGACAATAAACGTGACCAAGCGCCTTTGTACTGTGGATATTAATTAGTATGGGTTTTGGCTTGCCAATTTATTAAATCATTATTAAAATTAACAATTAATTAAAAAATTAAATTTAAATTAAGTGGATGAATTAAATCAACACTACTCACACACCCCAAATCTGGCTACAGCACCTTAATGGATTTTATGGTCATTGGGCAGTTCGCTCGAGGTCTGCTTTGTCAGCTGTCTGCGCAGAGCTGGGACAGCACACAGAGAACACGCATGCAGCTGAACATCTGATAACTCCCAGTCCCAAAGGGCCAGTCACTTACCTCAGGTCTGTTGCACCTTAGATCTCACACCAAATATAATGCTTGTAGCTAATACTATTGTGACGGGGTGGATCACAAAAACCCCCTTGTGGCTGCCAACTGATGTGCCAAGACTACTACTACCCCTGCTTTCCCTGCCAGCTTGGGACTCCAGCACCCTGTCTTGTTGAGCCAGACACCCCAGTCTGCTCCAACACAGACCCAGGGTCTGAACCACATGCCCCAAATACATCCGCTTTACCCTGGATAAAGCTTATACAGCGTAAACTCATAAATTGTTCGCCCTCTATAACACAGAGAGGTATGCACAGCTGTTTGCCCCCCCCCCCCCGCTACTAATGCATACTCTGGGTTAGTTAATAAGTAAAAAGTGATTTTATTAAATACACAAAGTAGGATTTAAGTGCTTCCAAGTAATAACAGAACAAAGTGAATTACCAAGCAAAATAAAATAAAACAAGTCTAAGCCTAGTATAGTAATAAAACTGAATACAGATAAAATCTCACCCTCAGATGTTTCAATAAGTTTCTTTCACAGACTGGATGCCTTCCTATTCTGGGCACAATCCTTTCCCCTGGTACAGCCGTTGTTCCAGCTCAGGTGGTAGCTAGAGGATTTCTCATGATGGCCGCCCCCTTTGTTCTGTTCTACCCACTTAATATATCTTTTGTATAAGGCGGGAATCCTTTGTCCCTGTGGGTTCCCACCCCTCCTCAATGGAAAAACACCAGGTTAAAGATGGATTCCAGTTCAGGTGACATGATCACATGTCACTAAGTCCCCCAAGCCTTCATTCCTCCCAGCCTGACTCACAGGAAGGCCTACCTGCCAACAGAGCTATCCACAGTCAATTGTCCTGGCTGATGGGAGCCATCAAGATTCCAAACCACCATCAACGGCCTACACTTTGCATAATTACAATAGGCCCTTGGAGTTATATTTCATATTTCTAGTTTCAGATACAAGAATGATACATTTATACAAATAGGATGACCACACTCAGTAGATTATAAGCTTTGTAACGATACCTTACAAGAGACCTTTTGCATGAAGCATATTTTAGCTACATTATATTCACACTCATCAGCATACTTCCATAAAATCAGAGTGCAATGTTACAACTATAATAAACTGTCTAAAGATTTATTAAGTTATTTACAAGTGTGAAAGTTATTAGTGACCCCCCCGCCCCGTTAACAGAGTAGCCGTTATGTCAGCCAGCGGCCATTAGGGGGAAGCAGACACTTTAAGGACACAGTAGCCTGAACTTTTCAACTGTCTTCCCTTCAAGGCCTTAAGGTAGTTGGAGCTGGTCCCAAGCCGGTTTTCACTGACCAGATAGCAAAAGCACGGGGCTGACCACCACCAATCAAGTGTTAACACTGCAAAAACCTTGGTCTGAATGTGTATAAATGATCTGTAAAATGTGTGTGAGACAGAGTTTTTGTACTAAGGTGCAAAGCTCTCCTTTCTTCTGCAGAATAAAGCAACTCTTCCTTATCCCTGTCTGGCTGTTATTGGCTTTCAGCTAGGTGGACCCGATATTTCGGTAACAGTTTCTGGCGACCCCAGATGGGACCCTCCTAGCTCGGACATTGGACTCCGGACGGCTGCGGCGAACTGGGAACGGCGCCAACGGGGTGTTTCGCCCCTTTTCTCTGCTTCACCGCGGCCCCCGGGGTTCGTGCTCCGATAAGGTGAGTCCTAATAGGATAAGGAGACACTATCTGGTTCTGGTCTGGTTAACCGGTTTATGAATTTCTGTCTTATACATTGGGTGTTAGGTGTGTATTGGTAGAAATTCCTGTAATAGGATCCTATTAGACCATAATTCCTTCTGTTCTCTGTGTAATTCTCTGTTAGAGTGTCAGCAGGCAGATAGGTGGGTCTCTGTTTAGACCATAATTCCCTCTGTTCTCTGTGTAATTCTCTGTTAGAGTGTCAGCAGGCAGATAGGTGGGTCTCTGTTTAGGCCATAATTCCCTCTGTTCTCTGTG
Organism: Chrysemys picta bellii; assembly: GCF_011386835.1. NCBI lineage: Eukaryota > Metazoa > Chordata > Testudines > Emydidae > Chrysemys > Chrysemys picta. Next base: position 176,039,765 of record NC_088792.1, on the reverse strand, counting down.
TAATTCTATTTTAAGAGTGTCAGCAGGCAGATGGGTGGGTCTCTGGTAAAACCCTCTAAGGATAGTCCTTTGGATTATATGTTAAGCAAATGGCCCTTACCCGGTGTTCAAAAAGGGATGTCAAGGAAGCGTTTTTTACAACTTTGCACCAAGGACTGGCCAGCCTTGGGGACTGCGTGGCCCGAGTATGGCTCCTTTGATATTCCTACCCATTTAACCCCCTTACGCCTGACATTGGAAAACCAAGCGCCGGGGCAAATGGACTATTGGTTTTTGTGGGACGATGAGGCCCATCGTCGCATGAAGAAGGTACAGGTTCAAGCCCCTCTATTCCCGAAAGCTTCTGTCCCTCATGAGGCTGATTATTTGGAGGATATCCCCCCCATATATTGCTCTAGACCACGCCCATCCCCGGCGGCAGCATTACCAATTAGGGGGGACCCGGTACCCTCCTCAACGGAGACCAGGACAGCAGGTCTACCGAGACAGATATTACCAATAAAGACTGAGGACACCACAATGCAGGCAAGCAAATCAGCTAGTGGAGCCACCAGCAGTGGGTACACTACCTCCCTGTCTGTTCCCAGCCTTAGTCCGTCCCATACAAGGAAGGGGGCACTTTATGGGGACGAGGTAATTAATGTCCAAGCACCCCTCCGGACCATCCCAGTCCCTACAACGGATGGGAATGTTGTAGACCGTTATGTTCATGTCCCCTTTACCACTGCTGACCTTATGAACTGGCAAACCACTACACCTCGCCTTAGGGACGACCCGGACGTCGTTCACAGGCGATTCCGTGCCATTTTCCAGTCTCATAGTCCTGATTGGCAAGACGTGGGCCAACTTTTAGATTGCTTATTGCGCACGGAAGAGAAAGAGCGGGTACTGAGGGGGGCCCGGGAGGCTGCAGAGGCTGCCAACGACGGTCGCAATTTTATAAGGCTCGCCAATCCGCCCCATTGGAACCCGAATGATTTGACCCAACAAGCAGATCTGAAGAAATTCCTAGATTATATTTTGACAGGCATAAAACAAGCGGGAGAAAGAACTTTAGATTGGACAAAAGTTCATAATACTGTGCAAGGGAAAGAAGAACACCCTTCTGACTTTTATAAAAGACTTTGTAAAGCATTTTGTATCCATACTAATATAAATCCCAAGGCCATGGACACACAGTCCACGGTCAGGCTTATTTTTATTTCCCAGTCAGCCCCGGACATCAAGAAGCGGTTGCAGCAGCTTGAGGGTGCTGAAGGAAAATCCCTGGAGGAACTGGTAAGCGTGGCCACCCGAGTATATCATACAAGGGAAAAAGTTCAAAAGACCAAACAGGTGAGGATGCTAGCAGCCCTTGTAAACACTGGAAATGAAAAACAGGGAGGGAGACAGGGACCCCCCAAGTGGCAACCAAAATCAGATTATGGGGGGAACCCGAGACATGCCAATGATATATGTAACTACTGTAAGCAGCTTGGCCACTGGAAGAGAGAGTGTCCGAACAGACCTACTGGACAACAACCCCGTCGCCCAGACCGACCTCAACAACAGATGGCTGTGACAAGAACAGACGCTGTTGCTAATGAGGAATGACGGCAACCAGGGGGTCCTCTTGTCACCTATTCAAATGATTTTACCACTTATGTTTGTTCCTCCACAGACCCCCAGGTTCGCCTAACATTGGGAGGAACCACCTATTCTTGTCTTTTGGATTCAGGGGCTGCACTTTCTACTGTTACTGCCAAGCCGGAGAGAGGAAGCCTTACAGATAAGAGCATTCCGGTAATGGGTATAGGCGGGAAGCCATTTGACTGTTCTGTATTACAGGAGGCTGCTGTAGAAATCTCTGGTGTCTCCTCCTCCCATGCCTTTCTGCTAGCCCCGGATTCCCCAGTTAACCTCTTAGGCAGAGATCTGTTGTGTAAACTACGTGCTCAGATTTTCTTTTCAGATGACAAAATCATTCTTCGGTTGCCTCAAACCCAACTTCCCCAGCTGTGTGCTGTTCTAACCCAAGTTTCAAAGGACCCGATCCTGCCTGCGGACCAAATCTTACCCGAGCGACTCAGACAGGAGGTAAACATCTCCCTGTGGGGCACTTCAAGGGCAGACTTGGGGACTCTCCAGACAGAGCCAGTGCGTATAACCCTGAAGCCAGGCATTGAAATTCCTCGGATTCGTCAGTATCCCATCCCCCAAGAAGCTCTGCTTGGCCTCCGGAGTCTTATCACCACATTCCTACGGTTGGGAGTGCTGGTTCACACCAAGTCTCCTTTCAATACTCCCATCCTGCCAGTAAAAAAACCTGACATGGACTCAAAGGGAAAACCGGTATACCGATTTGTCCAGGACTTACGTGCAGTAAATAAGGTTGTCCAAGCTAGACACAATGTGGTACCAAACCCTCACACAATCCTGACTGCCATTCCAGCAGGTACTGCTTGTTATTCAGTAATAGACTTGTGTAATGCTTTTTTTAGTATTCCTCTAGATAAGGACAGCTGGGATATCTTTGCATTTACATGGACGGACCCAGAAACTAGGAAAGCAGAACAACTGACCTGGACTCGGCTCCCGCAAGGATATGTTGAGTCCCCGACTATTTTTTCCTCTATCCTGACACGTAACTTAGCTAATATCAGCCTACCGGGTGGGTCTACATATCTCTTGTATGTGGATGACGTCCTGGTTTGTTCTCCGGATCAGGTAACATGTGAAACAGACACTATTTACTTGCTAAATTGCTTGGCAGACAAGGGACATAAAGTATCTCCTTCTAAGTTGCAGTTTGCCAAAGACAAGGTAACTTATCTTGGTCATGTACTCACCCCTGGGTATCAAGCGTTATCTAGTACCCGTATTCAGTCAATTCTTAACATTCCCCGACCAGAAACAAAACGCGAAATGCGGGGATTTTTAGGCCTGGCAGAATTCTGCCGTTCCTGGATTCCAGGTTTTGGGGAGATGGCAAAACCCCTCTTTGAACAGATCACCCATGATGCTAAGGAGCCCCTTCACTGGGATTCTGGGGCCATCAAAGCCTTCCAGGGAATTAAAACAGCTTTGGTCTCAGCCCCAGCCCTTGGACTCCCTGATTATCGCAAACCCTTTGTTCTCTATGTACATGAGCGACTTGGGGTGGCCTCTGGTGTCCTTACTCAGGCTTTTGGACCCAGAGAACGACCTGTGGCCTATTTCTCCAAAAAATTGAATGCTGTGGCACAGGGCTTTCCTGGCTGTCTCCGAGCAGTGGTTGCTGCTGGTCTCCTGGTACCCCAAGCGGAAAAGATTACCTTGGGCCATCCACTGACCTTACGGACCCCTCATGCAGCTCAACAATTGTTGGTCCAAAAGGGCACGCAACATTTGACCTCTCAAAGATTAACGCATTTGGAAGTTTCTTTATTGTCCAGGACCAATTTAAAAATTGAACAGTGCCATACCTTGAACCCTGCAACCCTTTTACCGTTCCCGGACTATGATTATGAGCCCTCACATGATTGCCTTCAGATAGTGCAACATCAAGAAAAACCTCGAGTATACTGTATACTGATGGTTCAGCACGGGTCATGGAGGGCCAACGGGTATCTGGGTTTGCAGTAACTACTCAGTTTGATGTATTACAGTCTGCTCCCCTGGGACCTTCCACCTCAGCTCAGGCAGCAGAATTGATAGCCCTCACCCAAGCATGTGAGTTGGCAGCAGGTCAGTCGGTGAACATATATACTGACTCGAAATATGCCTTTGGTGTTTGCCATGCCACAGGCCAACTGTGGGCAGAGCGTGGCTTTATTACCTCCAGTGGCACTAAGGTGGCCCATGGGCCCTTAATCCTGAAATTATTGGAAGCCATACATCTGCCATCTGAGATTGCCATCGTCCATGTTCGGGCTCATCAGAAGGGAAACAATCCCACCGTTAATGGGAATCGGTTGGCTGATTCAGCTTCAAAAGCAGCCTCCCTACAGCCATATGTTACCAACCAGATGGTACTCACATCCTCCACCCCGCCAACTCCAGTCCCAGCCCCTTTTACCCCTGAGCCATCAGAGGTCGAGCGTTGGAAAAGCATGGGGGCCACCAAAACCCGAGGGGGGGAATGGCAACTGCCAGATGGAAGAAGAGCATTGCCCCGAGCTGCTCTACGGCCTGCCCTATTTAAATTACACCAGGAAACCCACGGTGGTGCAAAGGCCATCCTTTGTTCGTGCGCTCATTCCTGGGTTGGGGGTAGCCGAGCTAGAAAAAGCAGTAGTAAATATTTCTGCAGAATTAAAAAAAATAGCCAATGCATCAATAAACGCTTTGCAGAAGTTGAAACAGGAGATTAATGAGGTGGCAGAAATAGCTTTGCAAAATAGACGTGTGTTAGATGCTATGAATGCTGAATTAGGAGGGGCTTGTGCTCGCATCGGGGAAAAATGTTGTTTCTATGTTAATCATTCTGGCTTAATTGAGCAGGATTTACAAGCCATTAAGAATGCTGCTGTTGTTTTCCATGCTGTATCTCTTGATCACACTTTTAGTTTTGAGGACCTCCTCCCAGACCTTGGGTCATGGTTTACAGGGCTCTTTCGAACAATTGTTAAATGGATTCTTTTTTTTCTTTTCCTTCTATGTGTTATTTGGACAATGATACAATGTGCCAAATGCCTGTGTAATGCTATGATCAAAAGCTCTGCTGTCCATAAGAAAACCCAATATCTGTCCCTCCAGCTTGATCGCAAATTGCGTAACGGGCCTGACAATTTTTGAATTTGCCAGGCCCGAAGGGGGGACTGTGAAAGTTATTAGTGACCCCCCCGCCCCGTTAACAGAGTAGCCGTTATGTCAGCCAGCGGCCATTAGGGGGAAGCAGACACTTTAAGGACACAGTAGCCTGAACTTTTCAACTGTCTTCCCTTCAAGGCCTTAAGGTAGTTGGAGCTGGTCCCAAGCCGGTTTTCACTGACCAGATAGCAAAAGCACGGGGCTGACCACCACCAATCAAGTGTTAACACTGCAAAAACCTTGGTCTGAATGTGTATAAATGATCTGTAAAATGTGTGTGAGACAGAGTTTTTGTACTAAGGTGCAAAGCTCTCCTTTCTTCTGCAGAATAAAGCAACTCTTCCTTATCCCTGTCTGGCTGTTATTGGCTCTCAGCTAGGTGGACCCGATATTTCGGTAACACAAGGTTAAAGCAGGTAAACATATAAATACAAATGAGTTCCAGTCTGAAGTTTCAAAAGGTAATAGAAGCTTCTATAATAAGCAAGCACTATCTGTCCTTTAGGGTTTACCCAAGCCAAGTACTGGGGATCTCTTGCTTATGCTTAGTAACCCTTGCCCCCCAGAGTTCAAGCAGCACAAAGATAGTTTATCTTTGTTAGGGCCTTTTATGCCTCCCTCCCTTCTGCTTCAAGATGCAAGTTCAGCTGTTGGGAGGAATTCAGTTGCACCTTTCCTCTTCATGGGCGGGGAGGGAGAGACAATCAAAAGTCTTTTCTCCGCTGTTCCACAATGGTTTGTCTGGTGTTGATGGGCCTTCTTTTGTTGAGCAGGGGAGAAAAACCTATGGCAAACTAGTATTTCACACTTGGTAATGCTTCTCTCCTGACTGGTGATTTACAGATCAAACACTTACATATTACCTTGTATCATGGGATACAAATATTATAAGTGAGATTTATGTATGTGTCAACTTACAAGCATTCCATAAAGTCTAAATGCATTTGTAGAACTCTAATACCTATTTTAACAATACTAACATATGTGAGCCAGACTGGTTCCAGCTATGTATGTCAGTGTTCACTTGAGACCTAGGGGCCTTGACATGAGCTGGCACCTGGTCTGTCAGCATCACACACACTATTGCCTTTTCTATACATCTTCTAACCCTCACCTCCCTAAGGAATTTGAGACCAGTTACAGTCAAGAGTCTCCCTGGTGCAATCGCAGTGGAGCAAAACTACCAAGAATGCAGGATGAGGGGAGGCCTGAGGAACAGGGTCCCAAGTGAATGTCTGGCATCCTGTGGATCCTCTGGGATCAGCAGTGGGCCCCTGTGGCCTTTTCGAAGTGGGAGGAAGCGGACTTCTACAGACTGATGTTGGGTGAACTGAGAGATCCTCACAGGGATTTGGAAAATTCTCTCTTGCTGATTTTATCACAGAACAAGATGATGAAGCTCATTATTAATTATAGGTGGCATAGTTTGCAACATCTATAATAAAGATTACACAACACTTCCCAGTATAGGACCCTGTTTTCAATTGCTCAGAGCTTTGCCAAATTCAAACTGGGCTGAAATTATCCATGTTTGGATGTCTGCCTCTGGCTAAATATTTTAGGAAAGTTTCAGGTAAAATGATTTACCCATTTCCAAGAATGGAGTTAGGGAAAAATACATGTTATTTGCTCTTTTAAAAAAAAAATAAATTTTCCAACGGTTTCGTTGGGAAACTCTTAGCACCCCCATGCTTTGGATCAGGAACATGGAATTTGGCAGTGTTCTTCTGCTGTCAGGGATGTGCCTTTTGCTATGTCTGAAAGAACTGGGGAAGGGGTGACAGGCAAAAGATGGGATGGGAGCTAAGTTCCCTCTAAGCTGCAGGGTGGCAAAGCAGTCTATTAAATGACGCACAGGTGCTCAGGCTGCAGCGGGGAGAGATGCCTCTCCCCCACAGCCCCGGACCTTCCGCAGCCGTGGAAGAGGGGCCCTAGCCCCGGACCTGCCATGGCCAGAGAAGAGGTGGCCCGGACCTGCCACGGCTGGGGGAGAGGCCCTCTCCCCCCCCCCCCCCAGCCCAGGTGCTGCTGTGGGGGCAGAGAGCTGGGGGGGGGGGTAGTCCTGGGGGGTAGCGCAGAAGGATGGCACAGTATGTTATTGCCACCCTTACTTCTGCGCTGCTGCCTTCAGAGCTGGGCCCTCAGTCAGCAGCTGCCACTCTCCAGCCACCCAGCTCAGAAGGCAGCAATGTAGAAGTAAACGTGGAGTGGTATGGTATTGCTACCCTTACTTCTGTGCTGCGGCTGGCAGGGTGCTGCCTTCAGAGCTGAGCGCCTGGCCAGTAGCTGCCGCTTTCTGGCCACCCAACTTTGAAGGCAGTGCAGAAGTAAGGATGGCAATACCGCAATTCCCTACAATAACTTTGTGACCCCGCCCCACAACTCCCTTTTGGGTCAGGAAGTGCTGATCTCCCCCATTAAACCTATATAGTATAGGGTAAAAGGACACAAAAGACCAGATTTCAGTCTGTGATGCGTTTTTCACGGCCATGAATTTGGTAAGGCTCTACCTACGACTGTCTAGTAGCAGCTGCAGAAACAAACCAGAGGAGTTAATGCTGCTTGGAGCAATATTAATGCCCATTCAGATATTTGGAGGAGAACATGCTACAGAATTGTGGCTCTACTCCATCTCCATCCACTCTTATTCTCAAATTTTCCTGGATCCCCAAAGAGGCTTCCACATCATCTTGAACATCTTGACTGCATTGCATGGATCCAGCACTCTCCCACCATCCTACACCTTCCAGCATGTGTTGTCAGTTTTAGTTCCTCTCAGCTAATAGAAATGGAGGAGGTTCAACCATCATACTGAATAAAAGGTTAAAAATATCACAAATATTACCATAAAACTAATACAGTAAATAAAGGTGATTATGTATCATTCTGTTGTCACTATCTTAAAAATGTGCCTAGAAATGTGGGAATTAGAAGGGAATTAGTAAAATGAACATTATTCCCAATGGCTGGAAAGGCATTTGCTCAAGTAGCATATATTCTAACTTCAACATTACAAGCACGGTTAGAATACTTGATTTTTTTTATTCTCCACTTAGGATTTTTTTCAGAATGGAGTGAAAAAGGATGGGTTAGTAGTACTTTTGCCTTAAGAAAAAGCTGATAGAATTAGATCATATTGATTTATTTTCTATGTTTATTTATATTTTAGATTGTTAGAGGCAATTAAGCTTATAAGAGAATGTTGAGAAAACATGACGAATAGTGCAGCTTGGCCTATTTAAGGTTGTATGGGGTACATTTTTAAAGATAAAATGAACCTTCACATGATGTACAGCTGATGCTTATTTATTAATGTAGATCTTTGTGAAATTGACATTCTGATAATTCTGTATGGAATGCAGATGGATAAATACTCCACTCTTTAAAGACAGTTACTCCTTGTCCTTCTGCTTTGTAATAGTTCATTATACACTCACTAAACCTCAATAAAAGTGCTGTAGTTTTTCCTTTTCCCCTCCCCTTTCCCTTTCTTAAACTTCTGTTCGCTTAAGGGTGCAATAAATAGTGTAATGGTATTTTACTTTGTTTTGTTGTTTCACAAACTGATGATTATGATGATGACCATAATGATGTGATGAATTTATTTTCACAGCATTTCATAAACAATGACACTCTTGTTTAATGCATCTCATCATTGCTTATTATTATTATTGCATAATTGTTTGATCCAATTTATTCAAGGCCTGACATGTTATGGTCTTTTAAGTATGTGCCTCTGGGATTTAAGGTTGCTGCCATATGGTGTGATAGCACTGCATGAAAACCTTTCAATAACTGAAGAATTCAGTAGAAGAATAAATGTGATCATTGTTAGTGTGCACTTAAACATCCATTTATCATGCTGGCTTGACTTATTGTACTTCCAGGGCTGGCCTTACCATGAGGCGAACTGAGGTGACCACCTCAGGTGCCAGACTGTGCGGGGGCACTGCTAGGACCCAGAGTGTAGAAAATTGTGTCTGGTGCATATGTATTCTCTCTGCTCTATATGCACAGAGATGGTGGAGTTGTCACACCCCAATGGCCCCCTCCCTCAGGGAGTCCCCAGGGAAGGCAGATCAGCATTGTACATGGCTAATGTTGTTGCAAGCATCGCAAAGCATTTTGGGGAGGGTCAATGGTGTGTAGTGCGGAGTAGAAGTTTTCTCAGCAGGTATGAGAGGCCTGCAAAATCATTCATTGCAATGCAATGCATGTATGGAGGCAAATTTTACCAGTCACCAAATGGGAGTCAGTCACCCAACATTTGCCTTTGGAGCACTTCCAAGTCCCAACCTTCCTCCCCAATTGTACCTGGGGAGGGTCACCCTCCAACTTGCCCTCCTTACCCAAATGGAGCTTCCCCGCCCCCGGAAAAGGCAGATCCTAGTGGGCTCCTTGTGGGACAGGGCCAATGCGGCAGCTAGTATTTGGAATATTCAGCAAGGGGCCATGAGAGATAAACAGTTGGAACAAAGCCATGGGGCTGGTAACAAGTGCAGACCTTACTCAGCTTACAGTGGCTACTGCCGCCCTAAAACATGCTGCCGAATTGGCCCTCCACACGCGGGATACCTTACAGGGACTAATTAAGACCATAATTGAGGCTGGGGATCAATTAGCATGGAATTCGGTATGCTCCCAGCTCCAGCAATATTTAACCCAATAAGTCCGTAGCATCCAGGAGAATGTGCTCCATGGAGTCTGGCCCGGGGAAATTCATGCCCACACAGGAATTCCCCGGGAACAATGGCCTTTTCGCCACTTCTGGAGGCTCCCTAAGTGAAAGTGCACAGGCATAGCCTGTTCCTTCACAGCTTTCGGCCCCATGAAAGGAGTATGGGCCCCTGCCATGAAAATCCAACCAGGCATCTGGGAAGGCTGCCTCTTGGACAGGGTGATCCATCGTGACATGTGGGAGGTGGATGCTCCCCCAAATGACACGGCTAAGCGATAGTCCAGGGACGCAGTCAGCACCCATCAGCACATATGGATTGCAGAGGGCAACACTTGGCAGCTGTGGCCTATGGAGCCCCCTCAAATAACATGTAAAGAGAAGGCAATGCCAGGCCACTTTTATGAGGTGGGTCAACACATCTGTAGGGAAGGGGAGGCATTAGGATGTGCCCCCACTGCAGCATATGTGTTTACCAATACCTCTGTGGGTGTTTGGAGAACCATCAACCCCTTTTGATTTGCTGTTAAGATCATGAACACAAACTTTTTCAGTGCACTGGCCCATCATTATGCAACAGACTGTTAATGTTTCTAACTATGTTGTGTTTAATTGTTCATGGATAACACCCAATATGTTTCTGCTGTTGGCACACATCCAAGAGCAGCTTTCAGTATTCCAGACAGATGCCTCCTCCTTCATGGTGTTACAACACACGTTTAACCAGAAGAAAGCTGCCTTTGCCACCACCATTCAAGTGGGGCATCTATTACAACAAGGAAGTGTTATGCTATGTTAATGTTACTAATGAAGCCAAAAGTCATTATTGGCTGGTGTATGCAATTGTTGCTGTCCTAACAATTTGGTGCATACTGTATTACTTTTAGGTAGAAGACCAACAGTAACCCTTGCCACCGTAGCGGGGGGGGGGGGGGGCAGGAGGAAGAGAGTGGAAACCTAAATGGTGACCCCTCCCAACAAAATGTTGATTGAGGGTCAAGGGGGGGAAATGTCACACCCCAATGGCCCCCTCCCTCAGGGAGGCCCCAGGGAAGGCAGATCAGCACTGTATGTGGCTAACGCTGTTGCAAGCGTTGCAAAACATTTTGGGGAGGGTCAAAGGTGTGAGAGTGTGGAGTGGAAGTTCTCAGCAGGTACAAGAGGCCAAGAGGGAAGGGAGAAAGAAAACAGCAGAGAACGAATTAATTCAACACTCCAGCTAGCTGAATCCGAAGATAAGAGCTGGCCCCAGCCAGCCCAAGGACACAGCTCGCAGCCAAGCCTTGGCTGCGAGCCAAGAAAGACGGGGGTTTGAATATTCTCACAGCTGCTCAGAAAAAGAAGAATCCTACTGCCCAGACCTGCAAACCGTCAAGGCCAACTAAAGAAGATAACCAGCAAAATGTGAAAACACAAACGAGATGACAAAAGGGGGGCGCCGAGCCAGGCATCCCTGGAGCCGGTGTGTTTTGGGCAGCCGAGAAGGCCACAGCAAGCCAATTGGGATTGGTACAAAGAGCACCAGGCACAGAGGGCCCTGGATGACGACACTCCCAAAGGAACCCAGGACTTAAAAACCCTCCCGAGAGCTGGAGCAATTCGGAGAACACAGCAGATTCTTGGATGACCTGGGCCCAGGACAGCACTCCCCATCCACCCTCCCTCCCAGCTTCTTCTGACATTACACCTAGACTTGGCCAGTCTGGGTTATGCGAGTATGAAAGTGGGTTAGGGCTTGGGGCATTAACGCTTTCTTCCTTCCTTTGAGTGACATGGAAGCATTTCCCGCACTCTCCACTGTTATTATTATATCAATAAAGCTTTAAAATTCAGATGTGTGGTGTGCCTTGTCATCTCCTCCCCAGAAAGATCCTGTGGTCCCAGCCTGATCAACTATGGGCCCAGTCAGATTGGTAACGAAAATCTGTCACACTGTGCTGGAGGAAGGAGGGCACAAGAGACATAAGAGGCAGGCAGGCAAAAAGGTGAGAGGGAATAACAGAAAGCAGCAGGAGCTGCAGGGAGAGAGAGGAGGAGGAGCTTCTGATGTACCTCTCTAGCACCCCCAGGAGCCTGGACTGATTAACACCAGCTTCTCAGGGAGCTTCCTGCTGCTTCCCTGAACCCACTTGAGGAGAACAGGCAGTCAACTGAAGTAGTAGGAGCCAGTTAGGCCCTGAAGATGCTGATATCTTCCCTCACTCAGGCCCTGCTACCAGCCTGCTTATTTGTCCCCTTCAATTGGGTGTTGAGAGCCACTATAGCTGGCACAGAACAGCAGTCATGAGTGAAAGAAGAAAATGCCCCTCTGGGACAGCATTCAGAAAAAGAAAGCAAGCAAATGAAGCTTTTCTATCTAAGCAGGAAGGAGCTCTCCTGAAATACACAGACACAAATGTTCACAGTGAGCCTTCCTGCCCCAGTGAGGATGTGAGTGGTGAGGAGATGCCTGATCTTCCAGTTAGTCAGAGTGCAGGTGACCTGGCAGCTACTGCAGCATCCATATCTCCATCTCAAATGGATGTAACCATGCACATTCCTGAAGAAAAGTGTAGATCAGAGAAGAGTGTGGTGGAGGCGTAAGAAACAGCTGCTGCTGAGTTTAGTTCCTTAAGTCTAGATGATCCAGCACTGTGGACCCACTTGAGCAGTAGCCTGAGGCCTTATACTGCATGGGCCACAGCAAGTGAAAAACTTCATGTTCCCTAAAAGGAAATGAAAATACAAGTTTCCATCCAACACATTACTGGCATGAAATCCCCAATGGTGACAAAGTGGAGAGGCCACGGCTTATGTACTCAAAAACCCAGAATACTGCATACTGTTTTTGTTGCAAACTCTTCCAGTCTAATGTTCCAGCCACATTGGGTTCTGCAGGAACAAAGGACTGGAAAAATCTGGCTAGAAATCTGGCATGCCATGAAAAGGCAGCAAGTCACCAGAGAACTTTCCATGGGTGGAAAGAGCTTGAGATAAGATTAAGGTTAAAGGTCACTGTAACGTGGCGGGACTCACCCCTCCAGCGCCTCCTGTCGGTCATCCTAGGAATTAGCTCTTCAACCCAGGAGCGCCTTCTGCAGGCCGGTGTCCCACTTGCTGCTGGGAGCAAGTCCCTCATGGAGTCCAGTGCCCCTTTCAGGCCAGGGTGCTGCCCCCTGGCAGTACCCCCACAGATCTCAGTCTCCCCTCCCCAGGGAACCCCCACCCTCTATCCCCACCTCACCTCAGTCTTTGGCTACTGCCAGTCACCATCTAGCCCCCGCTCACTGGGGCAGACTGCAGTATAATTGCCACTCATCACTGGCAAGGAGGGTTTTGGACCTGCTGCCTCTGCCTGCCCTTGGGCTGCCCCTCTGCAACCCCAGTACCTTCTTTGGCCTTTAACAAGGCCTGCAGCCTGGGGGGGTTTCTAGGCTGGAGCTCCCCAGCTCCTCTGGCCTTCTTCCAGTCCTGCTCCAGTCTTGGTATCCTCTCAGCTTCCAGGCAGCCAGGCCCTTCCCTCTCTATCACTAGAGAGAGACTCTATCTCTGGCTTCTGGCCCCAGCCCTCTTATAAGGGCCAGCTGGGCCCTCATTAAGACAGCCTTGGTCTGATTGGGGCATGGCCCCCAGCTGAGGCTGCTTTTCCCAATCAGCCCCACTTTTCCTTCCCTGCCACAGCCCACTCCCTGGGCTGTTTTAAGCCTCTTAAGACAAGAGCGGGTGACCACCCCGCTAGAGCCATCATAGATGATCAGCGTCAAGAGAAGATTGCATCAGAGTCTCTTTACTGGCAAATGTTCTGAAAAGGCTCATTACCATTGTGAGAATGCTTGTTATCCAAAACCTAGCACTGCATGGCACTTCAGAGCAGCTGTATGTGCCAAACAATGGAAACTTCCTTAAAATTGTGGAGCTGATGGCTGAGTTTGATGCTGTACTCCAGGAGCATCGAAGACGAGTCACCACCCAAGAAATGTACACACACAACTACCTTGGAAAAACAATTCAAAATGAGATCATACATTGGGATTCCAAAACGTTCTGAAGAGTGCACAGAAGTTGGCAGAGGAACTTCACACTGAAGCTATTTTCCCACCCATTCAAGACTACAAGAGTCACCAAAGAAGACGACATTTTGATTACGAGGCATGGGATAATCCCATAAGAGACCTCAAACAACAATTCAAAGTTGAATTCTTTAACTGGGTGCTAGATTGTGCAATACAGTCAGTTGAAGAACGTTTCATGCAGCTCAAGGAACACAGCAGTATATTTCGGATGTTGTATGATATTCCAAAACTCCTCACTATACCTGAAGAAGACCTACACCAGCAATGCAGGGCACTAGAGACAGTGTTGACACATGATAACATGCGCGATATTGATGCAAGTGATTTAGGTGATGAACTGAAAGCCCTTTCAAGATACATTTCAGCAGGATCAACTCCAAAGGCTGTTTTGGAATATATGTGCACAGATAAGATGACCACCCTCTTTCCAAATGCTTTTGTTGCTCTGCGCATACGTCTAACACTTCCTGTAACAGTTGCCAGTGGAGCTGAAGTTAATAAAAACACATCTACGTTCCACATTGACACAGGAGAGGCTGGTTGGCCTTTCAACCATCTCAATAGAGCATGAGCTGGCCCAGACTGTGGACCTTCAGCAGAAAGCAGTTCAAATCTTTGCAACCAAGAAGGCACGGAAAGCACCACTTTGATTATTCAAACAGATAAAAATGCCAGTGTTTACTATGCAGACAAGAAAAGTTCATTTGCTGTTCAGGCGTTTGAAAGTTAAGTATTACTTAAAATTTTTGAACAAAGCATTTTAAGTTGTTAGTTCTCCTTTATTGGGGTAGGTAGCAGAGCAGTACCATGAGAGGAGGAGATCAGGAAGAAGGCAGAATTGAGACCTTTCAATGTTTTGGCCCAAGTGAGGGGGTATAGGGGCATCATTGGAGCTCCCCGCCTCAGGTGCCAAAATGTTGTGGACAGCCCTGTGTACTTCTGATTCCCAGACTCCCAGTGGACCAAAATCAGGCTGATGATCACCACTTTCAGACAAAGTTGAAATTGGTGACCAGGTACCCCATTGGTATATTAGAAATACATAATTATATACGATTTACTTCCTTAGTCTTTACATGTAATTTAATTTTTGTATGGGTAGTCAGACCAGATCCTGCTTTTGGGAGTCTGAGTGAGGAGTTTCTTCATTCCAATCTACAGGACAAATCAAATTAAATATGTGACTATGTAATGTGTGTAGGGAAGGAAAGAAGAGACTTGAGGAGATGAGTGGAAAGGAGAGATGTAAGAGGATGGAGGACTCCACATAATTATGAAACTAGTCTAGGTTTTTTGTTCAGGAAACAGCATCATATAACAATCATGACCACATTCATGGTCATGACCCCCCACAACAGACACAATGGTCATCAACAGGGATCAAAATATGAGTCCTTTGGCACCAAAGCATGAGCTAAGAAGAACTCTGTTGCTGTGTGTAAATAATAAGTTGTCATAGTTACTGAGGCAGCAACTAGAGGGGCACATAATCTCAACATTAAGTCACAGTAGTAGTATAACATGCTCACTTTTCATGATTTCCTTCCTTCTTCATCATTCTCCATTTTCTTTCTGTTGTGTTCCATCTGTCCCACCAACCACCACAGTATGTCCCAATTGTGTGCACAGAAACTAGTTTGCATAGATATCTCTTCTGGTTAACTAAAAAGAAGTTCATCCCACAGTCCACTTAGGCAAGTTACCGGAAAAGCTGTAGTGAAGATGCTACCTGTGCCAATGGGAGGGCTTCTAACATCAGCGTAGGTACTCCACCTCCCCAAGAGCCAGTAGCTATGTCAATGGGGGCGTTCTCCCATCAATCTAGCGCTGTCTACATTGGGGATTAGATTGGTGTCACGCAGGAGTGTGGATTTTTCACATCTCTGAGTGATGAAGCTATACCAACCTAATTTCCTCGTATAGACCTAGCCTCTGAAAGGAACAACACGCACAAAAGGAGCATGTAGGGAAGAGGGTTCTGGAACTGGGTCACTCCCCCTTATCTTTGTCGAAAGGGTCTGCTCCCCACAGCTGTGAATTGCAAAAAAATAAGGCAAATAACTCACAAGAGTGTTAGCAGAGAGAACTACCAGAGAAAGTTGGAGGTAGACCCATAGATAATAATGATTGATAGGAATATCTACAGATGCATCAAAAACTTCACCTAGGACACCCATCCCAGTTCGAAGGGGTCAAGTTATGTCTCTACCTATATAGATCTCTGGGGCCACTAGCATCTTTTCTCTCCCCTGTGCTTTCCAGCTTCCTGCAGCTGAATAATGGTTATCTGCTGCATGGATGTGCTAGTGGGAGAAGGGGGCTTGCTATGCCTTTCCCACAACTACATTTGCACTAGTGTGGCCATAAATTGTTCTTATATGTGTGAGTACGTAAACTAATAAGTAAATAAAATTGTGCTATTTTATTGATACTGTTAAAATGAGACATAATGTATATACCTGTTCATTTTCCCTTCTACTTTTCCATTTCATCATTTATTTATTTTAAACTCAGGTATATTTCATGGTCTTTATCGACAATATAAAAGTTGTGGAGATGTGCCTGTTTGATGGATTAGTACACTTATCTTTTGCCCCAAATACCAATATTTCTTCTTAGCATCCATGTTTAGCTCATCTTACTGCTGTCTGTTACTGGAGATGTAAGTTTCATATTCTCCATATATCTGAGCACACTTCTATGTATTAAGCAATCTTCATTTTATTCTTAATTTATTGAAACTGAATTATACTCCTTGCCCTTCTTTGAGCTCAGGGTGAATTTTATTGCAAAAGCAATGGGTGTAAAGTTGCCATCATATATTTCTTGGCTGAACAAAGCTTTGGGATCCACACAGGGGCTTCATGTCTTGTGTATTGGATTTATAACACTGTGGGTCCCACCTCTAGAGTAATAAATAGGGATATCATAGATAGCAAAGAGAATTTGATTGTGCAGTAATAATTACTTGTTGCTTCTGTGCTCACATTCCTGCAGACTTTGCCTTTATTTCATGTACTGGTAGTGACTATAATAATTCCTTTTATTGCAGAACACAGCCAAGCTCATCTTTTACTGGGCAGGGAGGAGGGAAGTTAGTATTTTTTTATTGTTGTTACATCTTAAGGATTCCCCTTTCCCCTCCCACATTACCTTGGCCCCTGTAGGACGATTTTGATCTATTAAACTTTCCCTTCTCTATTGGAAGAACTAATCTTTTTTAGCGTTTCCAGCCTGGTGATCTAATTTGACAGCTCTTCGGTGATGTCTATTCCACTTCAAAGAGGCAGGTAGCCTAAGGCTAGCCAGCTGTATTGTGGATTCTGCAGATTTGGCTTGCTGTTCCTGCTGGGTGTCATCTGTCTTCTTAGTCTTGCAGTGGATAATTTTTGTCCTCCCTAACATCATCTGCCTGAGCAGTTTCTGCCTGGCAGGCCTGTCTGTCCAGGTTGAGCATCAAATACAGTAGCCATACAGCTAATCTGACAAGGCACTACTCCAAACAGTACAGCCCCAGGCCTGCTTTGACCAGGATCAGCATCACGGCCCACAAACTTCCAACTATCATGACTGCAGTCTCAGTCTTCCATCACAGATGCAGCCCATGGACTTATTCTGCTCACATAAAGTATGTCCCCCACTCCCTTCTCTTAAGGGATGTCATTTCAATTCCTTGTATCTCAGGAGAAGTCTGCCTCAACAGGTTTGGGTTTCCCTGCCTGTTGCCAGCATTTGACTTGGACACCGCCACTTGGATGAAACAATCCTTTAGTGCATTATTATTGCTAGACAGCCTGTGGGAAAAATGACAGGATTCAGCATGTTAATCTGAAGATTTTGCAATCCAGAATGCTGCTAACACTAATAGCAAATGGCACAATGATCCCTAAAAGAGAAAGCGGGTTCTATTGCAAGGCAAAAATGACACAGTTTGTTTAGTAAATCTTCCAAAAAATACATGATGACTACATATGTTGATTTTCATGCTCCAAGCCATAGATATTTCCATATTTTTAAGACTTGATGACTATTTCTTATAAACTGACAGGTAAGGGCTCCACAAATATTGTCTTTTTATAGTAATCACCTCCTTCAGCCTCCCTTAATTTTTTTAAATATGCTTTGTTAATAAGTTAGACAAGGCTGTGTGAGCAAGGTGGGAGGGGGAACATGGAGCAGCAAATAAAGCATTTTTTTAAAGGTAAGAAAAAAGCAAAACAAAGAACAGGGATAATTTCAGGATACTAGCTCTGAAGACTTAGGCACTTATCTGTCACAATATTTGCCCTTGGTTCAGTCCTATAATTCAGAACCTGACATTGTTCATGATACAAAAATTCTGTCCTAGAAATGAAGTGGTTCTAAACTCTTGGTCTTTCAACTACAGGATTTTCCCATTAGCAAATAAGGGGAAAGCTGGATTCTAATGCTTGGAGGCAAGGAGGGGTAGAATTTGCCTGGGACACACGGGGTACATTTACACTGAAAACAAAAAAAACCAAAAAACCCTGGGGAAGCAAATCTCAGAGTCTGGGTCAACTGACTTGGGCTCATAGGGCTTGGGCTATCGGGCTAAAAGTAGCAGTGTAGATATTCCTGTTCGGGCTGACCGCTGGCCCCAGGCTTTGAAACCGGGGGAGGGGAGAGGGTCTCAGAGCCTGGCTCCAGACTGAGAAGGAACGTCAACACCGCTATTTTTAGCCAAGTAGTGTGAGCCCGAGTCACTTGTCCTGGACTCTGAGACTTGCTGCCCTGGGGCTTTTTTGCAGTAGAGATGTAAAGAATGTGGAACCTTGAGAGGACTGCTGCTAGGGTTCATCAGGGAGAAAATCAGTTGAGCAGCTTTGTCCATTATCAGTAGAACAAATAGAATATCCTGTAGATGTTAATAATGCAGTCACAATAATAATTTAATCAATTAATTATTGTAATGTGCTTTGGGATCTTTGGATGAAAGTGCAAAGTAGCAGTAGTTATTATTACTTGTGAAACCCCTGTAACTTCCTAGGACTTTAAGTGATGAGAGATTTTTTGCTTATAATATTTTATCTCTGGCAAGAATAATCTGGCAATAGCCTTTGGCATATAATATTTATGGAACATGCAATACTTAGAGAATAAAGAACAACATTTTTAAATTGCACATTATAAGAGAGCTTTTAAATTGCACATATTATAGGTGAGCACCACCTACCCTTAAGGTTGCCTGACCTTTCCAATTATAAGACCTTGTTTTTAGATGCTTATCTCCTTGCCAAACTTTAACCATTCAGAATGAAACTTCCCATGCTGTCAGTTGTCAACTGTATATATCATGATGCATACACGCAAGGTGGCTGAATTAAGGTTGTACAGGCAACCTTAATTCTGGCATCTAGCTTTTGAGAGCTTGATTTTGCAACCATAACAATCTCTGAATGATTGTCCATATGCACATTCCATTTGTAGTGCAGCCCACACTCATAAATTCAGAGTCTTTTAGCCAGCAATGTCTGTGGCAGCCACACGT
This sequence comes from Chrysemys picta bellii, assembly GCF_011386835.1. Lineage (NCBI taxonomy): Eukaryota > Metazoa > Chordata > Testudines > Emydidae > Chrysemys > Chrysemys picta. The sequence goes on along the minus strand of NC_088792.1, from coordinate 176,020,759 downwards.
GCACCTTGAGTTTACTTGTTTGCCGTACAAGGGCATAAAAGGGCAGAGTGGACTAACTACCATTCAGTTCCTCTCACTGCCTCCTGGCTTCAAGATGGAGCTGCTTGCTATCCATTGTTCAACAAACTGCTGGCTCTTTCTTCAATTTGTAAATAGTACAGTTAGTTGTTGCCCACTGACATTTTGTTAATTTGTATTAGAAATGGGTTTAATTTTACCAGAAATAGCTATTTGTTTCTGGTATTAGGATGACTTCTTCAAAATCCCCTGAGGAGCACTTAAAATGTTTGTTTTGGTTGGGACAGTAGCACCTCCCTGGAAAACGTGCCATTTGAAAGTCCTCACTCCTCTGATCCACAAAATAGGGAAGCTCAGCTCCAAATCTACTTAATGCACAAATCAATGAGACCAGCTTTGGATCCTAAAATGCTAATACCAGGTCTGTAACTTCCCAGGCCTCCTCAGTATCATCTCCTGCTTCAAAATCTGGCAGGTCAACAAGAAACTGTCTGCAAGAGAGACACAAAGCAGGGGAGAGTCCAGAGTAGGTCCCTGACTATGATTTACTTGAAGACAAGGGTGGCTTCCGCACACCACTGTGAGACTTCAAGGTCTAGTATGGTTACTTCTGAAGCTTGACCTCAGCATGGTACCAAAGTTTAGGTACTACACTGGTACTATTTACGGTCTTCTTTCACCGAGACTGATCACCCCACACCCCAAAACCAGGCAACATTTCCACAGGAAAAGACTGATTGCCTCTGCTGCTTGTTCTTTGCAATCTATATCTGTACCAAAACACTCATTTTGATGGGACAGTCGAGATGTCAAGGCATTTCCAGGGATTCAGAAACCCCAACCCTTCCTTTTAGGGACCATTTGACTCCAGTGGTCCTACCCCCTCAAACCATTGTGTTATGGACACAATTACTGTGGGATATCTAGTATAACACTGTGCCAAATCCCACTTCCATTCCCCAAGCCTCTTCAAGGACCCATCTCCTGAGGACCTACAACTTCAAGAAGTTTTCTTGCTTCTTTCCCCTGGAGCCCCAAAAAGGGTTTCCCCTCAGTACCAAGGAAAAGAATTTTACAACAAATACTTCCTGATCCCAAAAAGAAAGGAGGATGGGAGCCCACCTTGGACGTAAGAAGGCTCAACACCTTCATGCACAGGTTGAAGTTCAGGATGGTCCTGCTAGCACCCATAATTCCCTATCTGGATCGTGGGGGCTGGTTTGCCTATCTCAGCCTTCAAGGATGGATGCCTAACTCTTGGGGTGGAGAGCTCACATGGATGGTCTACAGCAGAGGTGGGCAAACTTTTTGGCCTGAGGGCCACATTAGGTTTCTGAAATTGTATGGAGGGCCAGTTAGGGGAGACAGTGGCCTGCCCCCGCCCCCTATCTGACTCCCCCTGCTTCTCGCCCCGATGGCCCCCCCGGACTCCTGCCCCATCCAACCTCCCCTGTTCCCTGATGGCCCCCCCAGGACCCCTGCCCCATCCACCCCCCTCGCTCCCTGTCCCCTGACAGCTCCAGAATCCCTGCCCCTGACTGCCCCCCTGGGACCTCTGCCCCCATTCAACCCATTCCCCGCCCTCTGACCGCCCCGACCCTATTCACACCCCTGCCCCCGACCACCACCCCAAACTCCCCTACAGCCGCGCCGCCCGGCAGGAACCAGCCACACCACTGCGCATCACAGAGCACCAGGTCAGGCCAGGCTCTGCAGCTGCGCTGCCCCAGGAGTTCGCAGCCCCGCCACCCAGAGCATTGCGCCGGCGGCACAGTGAGCAGAGGCTGCGGGGAGCGGGCCTAGCCTCCCGGACCAGGAGCTCAGGCCAGGCAGAAGGGTCCCGCGGGCTGGATGTGGCCCACGGGCCATAGTTTGGCCACCTCTAGTCTACAGGCTCAGGATTTTTGGACCACATGGGAAGTACAGATGCACATCGTTCTGGTAGGCAGTGCTCAAAGCTTGCAAGTCCTTTCTCCATCACATCCAGAGCAATCTGTCCAAATAACGATGGACAATACACCACCCTGATTTATATCAACAAATCGGGGAGGGAGAGGTGAGATCTTTCCCATTATGGCAAGGAACAGTCAGGTTATGGAATTGGTGCATCAGGCACCAGATTTCCCTCTCAGCAGTACCCTTACCTGGCCTGCAGAAAAGCTAGACAATCTGAGAAGGCTGTTCTCGAATCATGAGTTGGAGATCAAACACTGGATCCTTCAGGATTTCTTTTCAGATTGGGGCCATCCTCTTCTGCCTATTCACAACTCACAAGTGTCAGGTCGTTTATCTGAGAGGCTATCAGATGCCAGGCTATCATGCCTTTTTAATCTCTTGGTTGGGAGGCCCTGATCTATGCTTACCCACCAGTCTTAATGATTCCAAGAGTGATGCGCAAGATAACTGATATTGATAGCTCCAAAGAGGCCAAGACAGTTCTGGTTCCCAATATTCTGAACTTTTCAGTGTGCCAGTCAAAGACTTAGCCTCCACTTCCAGAATTGCTTTCACAGTGAGAAGGAAAGATCCTTCATCCAGATCTGAAGTCTTTTCATCTCATGGTTTGGCAACTGGATGGATGTTAAACTTTTAGAGAAGTCCAGCTCATCTCCTATACAAAATATTGCATTAAACAGTAGGAAAGATTCTTCAAGACGTACGTTTCCTGGTGAAATGGAAAGGGTTTTCTTCCTGGTGTCTCCAGAGGTCTTTGAATCCACAAGAAACTTCTGTGCCTGATATTTTGGAATACCTACTTGATTTGAAACATTAAAACCTGTCACTTTGCTCAGTCCTGGTTTGACTGCTATTTCTGCACACCATCCTCCAGGGGATGGACAGTTTTTTCTCATCCAACTGTAGTGATTTTTGAAGAGTCTTATTGTGGTGTTACCACCAGATAGAGAACTGATCTCTCCATGGGACCTCAATTTAGTGTTTTCTGCTCTAATGGGTCCACCCTTTGGATGGATGGCAACATGTTCATTATTACATCTGTGTATGAAAACTCATTTTTAGTCACCTTTCTAGATACAGTGTTTCTTGGGAACATCCTAAATTCCTACTGAAGGTTGTCACAGACTTCCATCTGAATCAACAGCTTCACCTGCCTATATTTTCCCAGAACCCACATGCTTCTAAAGCAAAGGTTTTGCTTCATACATTAGATGTCAGATGTGCTTTGGCATTTTATTTGCAAATAACAAAATCTTTACAATCTTCACCCAGATGTTTCATCTCCATTGGAGACAGGATAAAAAGGGAACCCCTCTCATCTCAGAGATTGTCCAGATGGATATCTGACTGTGTGAGGACCTGTTAGGAAGTGGCTAAAATGGATCCTCGTGCTTCTCTCAGGGTTCACTCTGTCAGAGCTTAGGCAGTCTTGTCAACATTATTGAGAAATGTTTCTGTTGCAGACATAAGTAAAGCAGCTACCAAGGACCTATTCACACATTTATGAAGCATTACAATATCAGTGAAACCTGCAGATCAGATGGTGTGTTTGGAAAGGCGGTTACAATCTCTAATTTCTTAAGACTCCAAGCTCCCATCTTGATTACATTGGTCCACTGTCTGGGAGTCACCATAAATGGAATGTGCATGGACAATCACTTGAAGGAGAAAGGAAAGCTACTTACTTGTACAGTAACTTGAGTTCTTTGAGCTGTTGTGCATATGCACATTCCACAACTTGCCCTCTATCCTCTTTATCTCAGTCCTATACCACCAACCAAGATTCTACAGTGGAGAGGAAACTGAGTGGCGGTTGGCCCACTCTACCTTTTTATGCCTTTGGTGTGGGGCATGAGGACACTCAGTGCTCATACACAGCTGGCCAAATGACTCTTGAACTCAGAGTCCTGGGGCACACATGCACTATGAATGGAATGTGCGTGAAGTAAACTTCCTTTCTTTTAATGTACTTTGCAGTGTGTAATATTTCAGAGTTTTTGAAGATTTGAACTCTTATTTCATCTCTCTTCACTGTCAAAAATAGTTTAAAGGAGTTGTAATGGAAGGGGAGGAAATGGGCCTAAAATAATACTATTATATTTGTTACCTTTTTGCCAGGCAGAGACGGTGTTATTTGTGAAGCCACAAATTAATCTTCTAATGAGGGAACATGAAACCATTATGCTTCACCCCTCTGCTATTGTAACAGTAGCTGCTACAGCTACTTTGGCAGATCTCTGGTGTTCCTAGTACAATGAGTGCTGCTGCTGCTCTGGTATTGTTATGGGCCAGCTTTTTAGAATATTGTATTTAGTTATTATTTTGGCATGCTGTATGGTGTTTTATCTGGTGCAAATAATAAAAATATATTATTAATTATTATTCTTATTATTTATTTGTACTGCAGTAGTACATAAAAGCCCAAGCAGGGATTTGGGCCAATTCTACTAGCCACTGTACACACATGCAAAAAAGACAGTCTCTGAAAAAGTTAACAAGATGCAAGTTGAATTAAACGTGAAAAAGTTTATTGAAAATAATATCACACTGATAGTCTCAAATTACTTTAAAATTCCACAGTTGGAGACCTTTTCTTTTTGTTGTTTATTAAATGTCACCCACTTTATATATATATGCCAGAGGTGGGCAAACTACATCCAGCCCCTCAGACCTTTTAATCTGGCCCTCAAACTCCAGCCGGGGAGCGGGGTCGGGGGCTTGCCCCGCTCCACGCGGCTCCCAGAAGCAGCGGCATGTCCCCCCTCTGCTCCCACGCGTAGGAGCAGCCAGGGGGCTCCGAATGCTGCCCCCACCCCAACCGCCGGTTCTTCAGCTCCCATTGGCCGGAAACCACAGCCAAAGGGAGCTGCAGGAGCGGTGCCTGGGGACAGGGCAACGCGCAGAGCTGCCTGACCACGCCTCCATGTAAGAGCCAGAGTGGGAGACATGCTGCTGTTTGAGGTAAGCGCTGCCCAGAGCCTGCACCCCTGACCTCCTCCCGTGCCCCAACCTGGAGCCCTCTCCTGCACCCTGAACTCCTCATCCCTGGCCCCATCCCAGAGCGAGCACCTCCAGCCAGAGCCCTCACCCCCTTCCGCATCCGAACCCCCAATCCCAGCCTGGAGCCCCCTCCTGCACTCCTCATTTCTGGACCCACTCCAGAGGCCACACCCCCAGTCCTCACCCCCTCCCACACCTCAACCCCCAATTTCATGAGCATTCATGGCCCACCATACAATTTCTACACCCAGAAGTGGCCCTCAGGCCAAAAATTTTGCCCACCTATGAGATATGCTTTCTGTTTTGTTAGACCATGCATCTACTTGTTTTTCACTATGAGTGTTTCTGGAAAAATACTTCACATTGTGTGAAGAGATGCTGTTATCAGGACATTTTGAGATTCTATACTTAATTCTCTCACACTGTGAAATTCCCTATTCAGTACTCCTCATCAAATTTACTCTGTTTACAAGTTGACTGTTTCTCTTAATTCCAGCCCTGCAAATGTAGCCTGCAATCTGAAAATGTAGTTATTCTTTCTGCGTAAGATGTTATCATATGGTAGAGTTAGTATTATTGGCTATTTTCTGTACATTTTGACCATTGTTGTCTGTGGGGATCACAGAGCGGAACAGGGGTGATGTGCAGACTGTACCTCTCCCAAGAAACTGGCAGCTCACCAAAGAGTAGCATCACAGAGTTAAAGGGTGTTCTTCATTCCTTTAGCAATTTAGGCAATGGATATGGTATTGTAAAAAGGGGAAATTAGGACTTATTATAAAGGGATGTACGTAAAAACCCTGTGAACCTCACACAGACAAATAACCATATATCTTATATCCATTTTCATTCACTTTTTGTCTGGATGGTGAATGAACAGAAGATTTATGTTTGAAAAAATATCAAAGTATCAATTTTTAAAATAGCTGGTATTCAAACCTCCTAGGCTGTCTTTCTAGTAAGCTAACATAGAAAGGGACAGTCAAAAGAAAAACGGAGGCAAACAAATTAATTAAACAAAGAGGAGTCACGGGATAGGGGAGCTCAGTGCCATAGAGTCACAATTATGGGGGGGTTTACTCTCCATGGCTCTGCTAACTCCCAGATGGTGACACTAATTACCATACCACCATTGAGAGCTGCTCGCCTAATGTACAAACCATGGACCATGCAACTCAGAAGACCTATATTCTATTCCTGGATTTGCCACTGGCCTGCTGGGTGATTCACTTTGCCTCTCTATACCTCAGTTTCCCTGTTTGTAAAATAAGGATAATGATACTGAGCTCCATTGTAAAGCTCTTTGAGACATACTGATGACAAATGCTTTATAAGAGGTAGGTATTCTTGTTTGTTTATTGTTGGAAGACAATACATAGAGAACCTATCAGCTGATTTATCTACACTTCCTCTTACAGAGGCAGGAAAAATAGACATATTTCTGACTACTTCTCAGAATAACTTCCTGAACCAGGACTCCTTCCCAAATAAGAGAAAGTTCAACCAGTTGAGGGATGTGTGTGAGTGGCAGACCCATGGCACTGTAGCACAAATCCAGTCAGCACAGTATTAATTATTTTAGTTTCCTGACCTTCAGAAAGATGTATCAAAGTGCGAGGCTGAGAAGCTTTACACTTGTTTCCCTGAATGACCCTGTCAAAAATTTGATGAGCATCCTTCTATCCCATTTCATACATGATGAAAATTGTCCCATTTTTCCTTAAAAAACAAACTACTCTTACATATGATTTTACATTAAGGTATTTCATTACAAGCATCCAGACTACTGCAACAGAGGCTATTTACTAAACAGCACAATACAAAAAACCCTGTACATTATGTACTTTTTTTTTTTAAACTCTGTCAGTGCCTGATAAAGGTCCATTTGTAATGCAGAGGCACAAGAAGGCAGAGTTAAGGTTGCTGGGGAAAACTGTACTCTGAATTCCCTCATTTTGGTACGATTTTCGGTGGCGCTGTTTAGATTTCAAGCTGCAGCCACCCAGCTGTTGTATAGAAAACCCGTTTTGCACTCTGTTGGTCTGTGGCCGCTGTACTGAGCAGGTGAGTGATGACCCCCTGCAGGGAGTGAACTAGTCTGGGGTGAGAAAGCCTTGCCAGGGTGAGCAGCTGTGTCAGCAGGACCGGTTCCTGCCAGGCCGGCAGCCGGGCTGCCTTGTCAAGGAACAGGGCCTGGGGAGAGGCGTCACCTCCCGGCCAGCTTGGGACGGGCTGGCCCCGCGGCGCGACGCTGCTGTGGCACGGGGAGAACCAGGCTGGGGCCAGAAGCCGCTGCTCAGAACCAAGGCCCGCCGACGCCGTGGTGGGATACAGCGAGGGCGGGGCCTACCCAATGGGTGCCTGCGGACAGGTACCCGGGCCCAGCTTAGCCACTGGGGTGCTGCCACCGTCACAGGCGTGGGGGCGTGTACTCTCCACGACTCTGCCGAATCCAACAGGGTGGCCGCGGTTGCCATGGCGGCAGCGCGAGTCATTCACCCTAACGAAGGGCGGCCCGGGTTTAAGTTCTGAGGCCGGAGTTCGGCGCAGCCACGTGACGTCATACCGAGGCGTTGGGAAGGAGGCAGAAGCTAAGAACCAAAACGGGCTGCGGAGAGCTACGTCACACCGCCGGAACGCCTCAGCGCGAGCCCCGCGCTCCTGCCGCGCCCTCTATCCGCGGTGCGCGCGCGCGCGCATGTAGTAGCTCGGTGGTCGCCGCCCCGCTGCGGCCGGAGCTGGAAGTGCGGCAACATGAGCAGCGGCCCCGGCACCCCGGGGAAAGCTGCGGGATCCCCGCTCCCCGCCGGCAGGAAACTGGACTCGGTGGGGGCGGCGGCCCATCCCATTATCAAGGGTAAGGAGGGGACCTGGCCCCGCCCGCACTGAGACCGCCCCTGTCCCAGGGTGGAGACGCCGCGCTCAGCCCCTGCTGTCTCCGCCTGTCTGTGTCCGGGGGTCTGCCCCGCCCGGGCCCGCTGAGCGTCGCGCAACGGCCGCTGGGTGAGCGCGCGGGGCTGTGTCCGAGTTCCCCCGGCCACCCCCGGAGTAGCGCGAGAGTCGCTCCCTCCCCTTTAGCACAATTCGCCCCTGGAGCTTGTGGCACGAGGTGGCGAGAGGCTGAGAGCTCAGCAAGATCGAGGGACGGGTCGGAGGTGTGCGGCTAAAGCGCCCCCGGGATGGCATTACAGAGAGGACGGGGTGCCGGTGCACGTATTTAACAGCGATATATATACTCGAGTTTCAAGCCAGAAAGCCAGTGCTAATCGCCTGGTGTTAGGCAGAAACTTCCCTTATGGACAAGTCATTGCCTAACTTTTCAGTACAGCCTTTCTTGTACCTTCCTCTGAATTAGCTCATACTTGATTGGTGGCCATCTAGTCATGTAGCCTGCCTCTGACAGCAGTGTAATCTGGGACGGCAGTTTTTATTATTATTTTTTGTATATAACACTTGTTTTCTATATCTTCCTCCTGATGTCATTCCTGAGGTTGCCCTAGCAAGGATAGCATTGTTAATCACTGGCTGGCATTGCTGCCTTTTCATTTTCTTTGTATCTTCTGCAGCTCAAATGCTAACAATTCATAAACCTGCTTCTTGCCTTCATGGTGGTGCTCTCACCTTCATGCCTTTTCTTGCATTGCTTTCACCACCTGAAATGACATCCTGTTTCTATGTAGTAAGGCCCACATTTTCAGATTTAGGTGTCTAACTTTAAACCCCTTAATAGTTGTTCTGATCTTCAGAGGAGCTAGACACTCACATTTGCTTTGAGTAAGTCAATGGGACTCTTGGGAGCTCCCATATCGTCAAAATTTTGATTTAGGGATCCTTGCTCCTTTCCTTTCAATTTCTCCTTGGAAGCCACTTCTTTTGCCTTCCTCTCTTTTCTGATTTTTGTCCTGCTTCAATTTCTATTTAAAAATATCTGAACTTACATGAGTCATTCAATGATACTATTTAGCATTTTACCATACACTCTGTATTTGTTGCAAACTTTGTCCATCTTTTCCATTTTCTCAAACATGAAATAATCTACTTATCTGTGTCAGGTAGGAAGTTTTTGTAGGTGAGTTCCATCAGCTGCTGAATCTAAGCTCTCATTTAAGAAAAATATATTTGTAGGCATTATAGTTGCGAAGAAAACTTTCCAGACTAGTTCTAAACTGATGTAGTACTGTCTTCTAGAGTTGTGGCTGTGCTTTCACTGATGCTTACAGCTTTCCCAAACTGTTGCCGAGTGGAAACTGACAAGAATCAAGTTAGTTTCACTCTACTCTGCTCCTTGTCAGTTATATGGAGCAGCAAAGGCAAATACTGCAGCTGTCCTTTGGGGATGAGGCCTCCAATAGTGGGTGATAGGTGGGGGAATGGAACCCCCTCATGCACCCTCGTAGCAGTCAGGAGGGTCTGGGATGGCAGAATATTCTTTTTTTGTGGCATTTATTTTAAGATGGTGGGTTTGTTGAATTAGCCAGAAAAGCCATCTGATACTATCATAGCATTAGTTGAAATCTTGTATTAGCTTGCTTGTCCTTTTGGATAATGGTGTCTTTTTACTTTTCCTCCTTTTGAAATATTCTATGCTTCACTGTGTTGTTTTTTTACCTAGTATGGATTGTGTCTTTAGAAAATTAAAACTTTGGATTTCATTACTCTTCTAGACATTGGAGAAATTCATTCCCGACTGCTGGATCACAGGCCAGTTATTCAAGGAGAAATACGTTACTTTATTAAAGAATTTGAAGTAAGTATTTGTTTTAAAAGAGAAGATCTAGTATAATTATGAAACTTCATTTAGCGTGCTTTTATATTACCAGTGGCCTGTTATATATACTGAGATTTGAAACAGTTTTAGCACCTTCTTAGAGAATCTTGTTTGACATGCATTTCCTGCCCAGAATAGATGTATACTACTTCTTCGAGTGATGTCCCTATGGGTGCTCCACTTGTAGGTGCAGCAGCACCCCCTGCACCTGGGATCAACGATCTTCATCAGCAGTGCCTGTCAAACTACACATGCATATCTCCCTGCTCTCACACTGTGAGCGGGACATATAGAGAGAGCTGTGCGGTCCAGCTGCCCCCAGTTTCTTCTCTACCGCCTTTGGTCTGGGATGGAATCTGCAGCCGAGCCCACTTCCTGTTCCCTCAATAGATAATGCCTTATCTGTTATAGTGTAGTTAGTATTTTCTTTTTGTTCTCCTTTCTTCTATCTTAAAAAGAAAATGTTTGTTTGTTTGTTTTTTAACTTTACCTTTATAATTATTTCATAGCTTAGTTTTTTTCTTTTCCCCGCTTCGTGCCCTTCCAGACTGAGAAGCTATTTTTCCCTCACCATTATGCCTGGATCCCCTGGGTTTAAGAGGTGCTACTCACAGAATAGTCACTGTCTGGAAGAAGGACATGTCCCACAAAATTGGTCCCACTGCCACGGCCTGACAGCCAGAGCCAGAAAAGACCAGGACATTGGGTTAAAATTTCTCCTCATCGGGAAATTGTTATGACTGTATTGGACCTGGGCCCAGACTCTCCTCCTGTGAGGCCCTCACGCTCTGCCAGGTTGTCTGCCAATCCTAATTCCCCGCATCCCTTGAAGAGAAAGTAATCTCTTTCTGGCTAGGACTAAAAGAAATGGTCTCCCTTCTCAAACTTTGAGGCACAGCCCATCAGAACACAATCCCCTGTGAGGTCAGTTGCCTCAACATCATCTGACAGGAGATGTAGCTCCAAGGCCTATCCAAGTACCTCTAGTAGTGATACGAAGAAATTGTCTAAAGACCATTACTGGGCAGACCTACAGTCCTCAGCCGTTTCTCAGCTCTGACCGACTTCAGAAGCTACAGCACTGACAAAACCGCTGGCACTGGCGTTCTTTTCGACACCAGCCAATTCCTCCGCACCGGCCACATTGGCACCGACCAAGTCTCTTGTTCCATCTACTGTATTTGTTGCTATATAAAGAACAAAATAACTTAATTTTCCAGACACCTGCAAATGTAAAAGTGTATTAGAGGGTATTATAGGTGAAGTACAAATATTTTATTTATTTGGAAATGTACACTGGCACTTCTCACCAATGCATCTTGGTCACTCTATATCAATACAAGCAATCAATTAAAAATGATCACACACATTCATTGTTATTACAAAGGTCTCTCAAAAGCTTTGGCTGGATGCAGTGCAGTAATCTAGTCTAATGTTACAAAGTCACTGATGTGGATGAATCATCAGAGGAATGGTTGCAGCCTCCTGGTTGGCTGTAGATGGAAAGGCTCTATTGCAACAAATATCTGAGATTTCAGGAAAGCAGTGGATCCATACTGACTCTGAATGCTGTAAATGAAGAACTTTTTTTTAAAAAAGCAACAGAGGGTCCTGTGGCACCTTTAAGACTAACAGAAATATTGGAGCATAAGCTTTCGTGGGTGAATGCCCACTTCATCAGACGCAGACTTCATCTGATGAAGTGGGCATTCACTCACGAAAGCTTATGCTCCAATACTTCTGTTAGTCTTACAGGTGCCACAGGACCCTCTATTGCTTTTTACAGATTCAGACTAACACGGCTACCCCTCTAACTTTTTTTAAGATCCAGAAAGTGTGTAGTAAATATGTATAGTACTATCAAGTTTATCTGAATGTTCTGGGGAACATATGAAACTTTTGGATAACTGGGCATTCAGATAAATAGAAGTACTATTTTGAGCTGGGTTCTAGCTGTAGGCTGGGAGGCAGTAAACAGCTGGGAGTGACAGCTGGTTACAGGGGCTGTGCTTTGAACTGGACACAATTTTGTGTCATGGAACCACTTTGTGAATGGATACATTGTTATACTGGTGTAGCATGAATTACACATCATGTTTTCTATAATCGGAAGGATATGTATATCTATCCTTAAGAATGTATTGCTTATGATTGATAGATACCTGGGGCACATGTGGATTCGGATAACTAAGATTTTCGGATAAAGGGAATTCAGATAACTGGGAGTGTAGTGTAGCTGTTTAAAAAATGTGATTAGTTCTTCTTTCTCCTCCGTCGTCCCTCCCAAAAAAAAGTTTTGAGAGAGTTGGTGAGTGAATCAATGAGTTTTCCTTGATTGTCTGGGAGTTGTGAGCACAAACTAACTTAAAGTAATCAAATTTTGTTTGGCACATAAAGGGCTATTCTCTTAATGTGTGCATCTACTTGTGTGTGCTGATTAGATCCACCTAGTTATTCGTTTGGTCTAATGGCTATTTAAAAGTATCTTTGCACTGGTGTGTGCTATATTTAACCTATGCATAACACCTCCATCCTGTGATCTTACTGGATCTTAAGCTAAACAGGGTCTGACTGGGTCATTAGTTCAATGGGAGAATGTATTGCTAGATAAGATGCAGTATACGACAACCTTAATTCATAGCATAATTTTATGGGGATCATTATGAGAACTGAGGGGTTGAGCCTTAAAAATAACATGAGTATTTGTGGATATAAGTGCTGCAAGATCTTTCAATATTGATTAAGGTGTTAGCCCAGGTATCCTGGTGGAAGTCCAATTTGGTTAATTGCTTCTGTACACATAGTAAACTTACCCTGCAGTTTTCAAAGAGTACAGAATTCTTTACTTCCAATCCTACTCTGTTGTATAGGTGCTGGTGATTGTTTTTAAACAGCTACTAGTTTCATTGGTGGGTGACGTTATCTTGGTTATACTAAGACTTATTTTGGAAATGGATCTTTGTGGGAGGACCTCTGCACCTGGGGTGGGGGGCTGGGCTGGGCTATGTGCCTGTGTGGAGCCCCATTGGTGTCAGTGGAGCTCTCCATGAGTGCAGGGGTCTGTCTGTATGGAGCAGTTTGCAGGTTCAGTGCATGAATATATTTATGAATCTTTCATCATGAAGGATTCCTGACATGCTTTACAGGGGTATTGTGTGTGGAAACTGGTACAGGGCCTGCCTGCATTATGACATTCTAACCAGTGCTTTTAGTCATAATTTGACTGGCCATCAAATTTATCTGTATTTTTAAAAAGAAAATGTGTTTTGAAGTAATTTAGTTGTTGGTGTTCTGTGATGGAAATGTACTTGTTACTTTCTATGGATTGTCAGATTTAAAAACAAATCCAGCCTTAATATATTGTATATTTATTTATGTATTTGTTTGTTTGTTTTATGGATGTCCACAATGTGATTAACTTCTTGCAGAATATTCAGTTGTTGATCTTTTATATTTTACAAAAGGTAAGAGAACAGTTAAAGAATGATGACTTGTATCCAACTAAGAACAAGGTTGATATATTGTTGAAGGAGAAAATTTTTGCTAACTCAGTTTTGAATGAGTGAAAAATAATTGCCACAAGATGGCAGCAAAATTTAGGAAAAGTAAATAGTATTCTGTATTTCTAAAAGATTAATTCTAAGAATAATTGTTTTCACACACATCTACATTTTGAAGGAAAAGAGTATGGCTTTGAAAGGGTAAGATATCTGATTAGGCTGATATAATATGAAGACTTCCTTTAATATTTTTGCTCAATTTTTTCTTTTACAAACATTGCTTAATGCAATAATGAGGTTGTCAAGCTGTCTAGAGTAGCTCAAAAGCGTAAGTGCCACCCTCAGGGGAGACTGTCAAGGATCAGGGCACAAACCCCAAACCTCATTCATTCAACAGGGCAATTGATTACAAAGTGGGGGGAAGATCTTAGTCTACTTCTAGCAAAAGACAATTTTCTTTTACCTTAATTATACTACCTTAGGGGCCCACTATAACATATTACCAAGGTTCAATACCGTTGTTTCGGTGGGGCGGTGCTGGGGAAGGAGGGTTTGTTTCCGCGGGGCGGGTGGCGCTGGGGTGTGTGTGTGTGTGTGTGTGTTTCAGTGGCACTGGGGGGGGGGGTTGTTTCCGTGGGGCAGGCGGCGCTGGGGGGGGGGTTGTTGTGTTTCAGAGGGACTGGGTGGTGCTGTGGGGGGTCGGCGGGGCCGGGCATTTCGGCCCTCAGCTGTTTTCTTTGGAGTAATAGGGCCCTCGCCGCTTTACGAGTTGTGCAGGCCTGACATAAAGTCACAGACAGTCCCCTTTGGCACTCCAGTCTATCTTGCCACCCACGCAAGCCTGCCTTTGTGATAGATGGTCCCTTACACCAAAAATCCCAACTGATCCCCAGTCCCAAAGGACCAGTCACTTGCCCCAGGTCAACTGAACTTCAGATCTCAAATCAAAGGCAAGGTTTGTAGATAACCCTATAATATTAACTAAAGATGTATTGAAAAAGAAATGAGTTATTTTACTTCCGGGGGAATTCTACACCAAAAAATTAAAAAATCTGTGCATGATATTTTAAAATTCTGCAAATTTTATGTGTCAAAATAACACTACATAATCATGCCAGTTTCAATTATTTTGGTAATTTATTTCAAAATACCTGTCAGCAAGTATGTCTGTAACTATACAGACACACACACACACACAAATTCCTCCAGGAGTAGAGAATTAAAACACACCCCTATGACAACCCAGTTCCTGTTTCTCTATTTCCCCCCCTCGCCCCTCCAAGCCCAGCTGGGGGACCATACACCCACACCCCCTTCTCCCCAGAGCCCAGATACCCGCACACACACACACCTACAGCCCAGCTGCAAGGCCTCCCCTTCCCCAGGTACCTGCACCTCTTCCCTCCCCAGAGCCCAGGGATCCAGAGGGAGAAACAGCCTGATACTTGGTCCCAGGTTTGTGTGGAGTTTCCTGCGCACTGCCATCTCCTTCCCTCAGGGCGAGCGGGAACTGTAGCTGCCAGGAACCCTCTAGCTCTCTCCCCTGGCAGTGTCTTCTATGTGTGAGCTGGGCTCTGCCGGGTCCAGCGGCACTGTAGCTCATTTCTGTGGGGGAAAAGAAATTCTGTGTGCACAACATTTTCTGCAAAATTCTGCATTGCGCAGTGGTGCAGAATTCTCCCAGGAGTATTATTTAAACAGTTAAAGAAGGTAAGCATACACACAAATGAGATACAGTTTTAGGTTCTAAAGGGCAACAGAAGCTGCTATAATATGCAAGCTCTGTATGTCCTTTAGGGTTAACCCAAGCCAAGCAGCTTGGGGATCCCTATCTTATATTTATAAATATTGCCCTCTCCAAATTCCTAGCAGCACAGGGATTAAAAATCTCCTGTCAAGAAAAATTATTATCCCCTTCCCATAGACCTCAAACTGATGGGACTAGAGTTTATGCACATTTTCACTTTCTGTGTGTGTGTGTGGGGGGGGGGGGGCAATCAGTCTTTTTTTTTTTTTTTTTTTGTCCACTGATGTTCCACAATAGCTTGTCTGATATCTATTGGCCTTCTTTTGTTGGGGACGAGATGATGCCTCTTGTGATGAACTAGTATTTCATACTTGGTAATGCTTCTCCTCTGACTGTAGGGTTTTACAGTTTTCACAAACTTTTATAGTTACAAAGCAAACATGGAAATATTACCTTATAGCATAGGATACAGGTATTATAAGTAAGATTAATATATGCAGCATCCTACAAGCATTTCATGAAGTCTAAACACATTCTTATGACTCTGATATCTATTTTAGCAATACTAAAACAAAGGCGAGGCAGACTGGTTTCTAGCTATGCATTTGTCAATGTTCAGTGAAGCCGAGGGGCCTTGGCATGAGCTAGCACCTGGTCTGCCAGCATCACAGAGGTGGTATGCCCTTTAACTTTTATCCTCTTAAATTCTAATAGAAAAAGTAGCTATAAATCTAAACATGCAGGATGCAGATCTGATGGAAAAACAAGATGCCATTTTTAGTTACATTTTAAGTGGATTTAATTTGTCTCCATGCTAGTTTGACAAGACAAATCTAGAAATTTATATCCATTTTTCCTGCCAGGAGAAGCCCACTTTGCTCCATACACACATTTTAAAATTGCTTTTCACCAAAGTTAACTAATAACTGTTGTCTCTAATACATAAATGTCCTGTGCAGCTCTTCAGAGGATTTATCACTTCAATTTAAGTTAGGGACTACAAGGATAGGATAGACTTTCCAGCCTTAGGGCTTGATCAGAAGCAAACTAAATTAACATAGCTGTCAGATTACAGCTAAGGTTTCATTGTGCTAATTTCAAGTATCCTTAAATTCTTGCTGGAAAGCTGATTTTTTTCCATCACTCTTATCCTTCTAGTAAGAACCACCCTTTCTTTTATCGAAGCAAAGGATAGTTTACACTTTCACTTTTACTTAAAGCAGTAAGGCTTAGATGTAGGCTATGTCTACACTAGCTCTTTTGTTGGCATAAGTTATGTTGCTCGAGTGTGGGGAAAAAACCCCACCCCTGAGTGACGTAAGTTTCACCAGTATAAGCACTGGTGTGGACAGAGCTGTATCGGTAGGAGACACTTTTCCACTGATATAGCTACTGCTGCTCGTTGAGGTAGTTTAATTATGTCATAGAGTGGCTACATGAGTGAGCTTACAACAGCGCAGCTGCATTGCCACAGCTATGCCGCTGTAAATTCACTAGTGTAAACATGGCTTTAGTTTAGAGTTTTTCCTCAAAAGCTGACACTTATCTATAGTTTTGTGGAGTGGTCTAGTGCTTCAGGTCTGAGGGGTGTTTTCTTTAAGTGATAAACTAGCATACACTAAATAGTGACCTTTGGTGAGAACACTAACATCCTTCACTGATAAGAGTTTCATATTTGGAGGGATTGTAATCTAGTGAATATTGGACTAAGGATGAGAAAATCTGGTTTCTATTCGTAACTCTTAGAGCAAGTCATGTAACCTGTCTGCATTTCCGTTTCCCCATCTTTAAAATGGGAATAATGATGCTTGACCACATTTATGAAGTACTATGTAAGAGTATTATTAGTTGCTGTATTATACATTATTGTATAGGCTGGTGATTGGCAAATTACAATAGAGGGATGGTTACTTGCAGCTCTACCTGCCAAAATGTAAAGACCAAGCTACAACAAAATCCAGGATAACTTTATGTATTTTTGATTTCTTGGGATGGTCCTGTGTTGCAGATCAAGCATAATTAAAAAGAGCAAAACGCCATTGGAAAAACAAGGGCATAGTGGTGCTGTGTTGCCGGAAGCTTTATTTTAAAAAGCTTAAGCAGTAGAGCCTAGGCAGCTCAATTAGTAAAATGCCATTAGCACTGGGTTTGCTGATCAGCAATGAGTTCAGAAGAGATGCCACCTGTTTAGTCATTAGCATTACATTATCCTTTAGTTTTGATTTCATCACTATACTTCGGTGTCAAAATCTTACTTGCCTTGATTTTGGCCCTGGATCTTTGTCAGTTCATGTACACTGCCAGTATTATCACATTGCTAAACTAAAAGTGAAAGCTATCAAAAGGTAGAACTATTATCATTTAATTGTTCTGTAATCTTTTATTAATCAAATGCATAAGCGTGTGATGATTTCAGTTTTCTTGCCATACCCAACCCTTATTATAAATCTCAGATATCTAAATTACTATGTTTTCTCAATCCATCATATGTTATGTTATAAATAACTTCAACATTTGTCACAGGGAACAGCGGTGTTGCTACATTGCACAAGAAAGAAGGGGACTTTCACGTTTGTTAATAAAGCTTGTAAATAAGCAGATGTGATGTTTTAAGTGGCAGTGATCTCTTTCATTCACTGTGATGAACTGTGTTAAACTTAATTGTTTGTTAACCTGGGAATCACATTATACCTGCAAAATGGATTTTCATATTAACCCATGATTGCCACCTAATTATCCATTTGATTTCTGTTTGTTTTGTATGCATGACATTAAAGCTAGTGGGGTCTCCAGCTGTAGTTTACTCCAACTAAATAAAATGTTTGAGGCATATTCTAGCTATTTAAGAACAGTGTGATATGTTATTACAAACCTTAAAAAGTCCAGTTAGAGCTAAATAATTACAAATAGCTTCATATGAGTATCCGCTAATGAAAACCTATGTAACACATGAAGAGCTTTCCTTTTTTACTTTTCCTAACAGGAAAAACGTGGCCTCCGAGAAGTGAGAGTTCTTGAAAACCTAAACACCATGATCTATGAGACAAATGGCCAAACTCTCCCTAAATGTGAGGAGGTGATGCATGGCGATCTGAATGAAGTGTTGAAGAGATGTAAGCAAGAAGCTATTTTTTTTTGTGGTGTAGTATTTTAAAAGGAATAATTTCAAATAATTTGAACTCAATATATGATCCTTGCTAAAATTGCTATTGTATAATAAGCCTTATACATGCAAATGTTTAATTCTCAGCTCTGTGCAACTTTAAAAAAGACTTACAGAACGTGTATTTCTGCTCTACTTTGGTCTTATCCAGTTCCTGTTAATGTTACTTTGTAGCCTTTCTACTGACTTTTAAGTGGGAGTTTTCAGATCCTAAAGGTGCAGCCCAACTTACTGTGTAAATGGGAGGCAATGTTGCCTGATAGATAGAACACTGGACTGGAACTTCAGTGCTCTGACTTCAATACCAGGCTCTGACATCCTGTGGGATGATCACAGGAAGTCACTTCACTTTTTTGTGCCTCATCTTTTCAATCTTTAAAATGGAGATAATGATCTCCTTTGTAAAACAACACTGTGTGTATGTTTTTTAAAAAAAGCTCTTAGAGCACTTTTCATCCCTAGATCTCAAGGTATGGTTTTACAAAGGAGATCATTATCTCCATTTTAAAGATTGAGAAATGGAGGTTCAGAGAGATGAAGTGACTTGCCCATGGTAACCCCGCAGACCAATGTTAGACCCTGGAATTGAACTCAGGGCACTCCTCCAGTATTCTATCTACCAAGCTTCACTGTCTCCCATTTGTACAGTAAGTTTGGCTGCATTTTTAAGGTCTGAAAACTCCCACTGAAGTCGATGGAAGGGCTTTAAAGTAACATAACAGGAATTGGATAGGGCCAAAATGGAGCAAAAATGCATTTTTTGTTTGCAACTTGTTTAAGTTGCATACAGATATGTTGTATGTGGATACAGTGCTAGTTTCCTAGTCATAACCATCCAATTATATCTTTTATGGTGTAGATTTTATGTAATGTGCTCTCTTCTAAGGTCTATATTTTACTAGCTTTGTCAGTGCCTCTGTATTTTATACTTTCATTTCAGCCAGCAGCACAACCTTTCTTAGACACAAATTGGGATTAGGTAATTAACTACAAAATTCAATCTAGCTGTAAAATTAGGTAGTTTATATATGTCAATAATATTTCACTTTGTTATAATCAACTTGTAATATGTATAAGCATGGTCTCTGGCATATATAGAGTAGTACACAGAAGGAGATACTACACACGTGTAGTAAAGATTGTAGAAAAATATTTATACTTTGCATACTACTACTCAAAGAATGCAATCATGTAAATAAAGCCTGTATCCAAATATATACACACTAGGGGGCATAGCAACCTTGAAATTGCCATTACCTGACTTCTGAGTGCTTAGCTGTGTAATCTATACGGTAGTACTACTGCTTTAATGATTATAAGAATAAATGAGTGACTGATAAATATTTCAGGAAACTAAGTTTTGTGTTATTGAATGCAAGACACCTGTTGAGGGGAAAGATGAGTCTGTTCCACTGTGCACAGCATGTATGGAATATGATGTCAAACGAGTCTGAAACTGGCTAGAAATACAGTTACCACTGTTGCTAACACATTTTGGTAGAGCTAGGATCACAATGTAGAGGAGACTAGCTCCAATTTAAAAATGTTCTCCTTATATAATTTTTTACTAAATCATTTATATTTGGAAAAAAATAAGTAACAAAGAAACAACCAAAACTTAGTGTTCACTCCATTTGGTTCTAGTTATTGGTTTACAAGACTTCTAGATCTTTTCTGCGGTGCTGAGTAGCGCACAGTAACTTGTCAGCAATATTATGGAATATGGGCACAGGAGGACTTGGCTGCCTTTCCCGTTTGGCTTCTAGAAAGCCCAAGGGTACAACTTAGTGCTCTATGTCCACATAGTTAGCATTGTAGAGTGCTTCCTACAAATACTGGGAAGACTTTTCAATCCAAAGGTAAGTGACCCCAGTGGGCAAAACCCACAGTCTTTTTGTGTACAGTGATAGTGTCCCAGTAGCCTCATGGGTTTTATGCCTCTTTCAGTCAGGTTTCTCTTTGAGCTAGGGCAGCTGATTAATAGACTCCAATTTGTTTGTTTCAGTGCAAGCAGCCAACCATAGGATCCTCAGACTCCAGCAGAGGGAGCAGGAAGAAAGAGAGGTAAAGACAGATGGGTGGATTTATAATGTAACCTAAATATAAGACCCTCAAACTCATCCACAGCAAATTTTCTTGCTACCTAAAAATTCTTCAGTAAAACATAATTTAGGAATATGTTTTTACTGTCATTTGCTAAAAATTCAACTTCCTTTGGAATGATATCTGCAAATGTAAGAAGGAGCTGAATAAAGCAGCCAGCAGTCCGTGTTATAGGAACACAAGACTGATAGAGCCACCAGCTCCTCCCTCACTCTCCAAATGTTTGGAAATATCTTAAAAATGTCCTTTTCAATATTTTCCCCCTCTTTGCTCAGAGTGGTATTTGTCACATACCGGAGAAATTAAAAAAAACAAAAACAAAAAAAACCCCACCTTATTTTCTGTGGAACAAAAAACACTCACAAATCTACCAGAATGGAAATGTAAAGCTTTCCTGGTTAGCTAAAAACATTGAGCATGTTATTGCTTGTTGAAAAGGAAGCATTTCATGCTTGTGCACTGGTTATTTAATGAAAGGCCATATTATAGGAATATGTGAATCATTGGAATCCCTCAATTGGCTGCACTTTGCTTGTTTGAATTACATCTACTCTAAACCTCAAATTTGGAAAATTGTACAAGAAATTAGTTTCCTATGGTACTTCTGTTCCCATTTCACCTTTCATAATTGTATTTCAAAATGGTACTTTATAATTCTGTGGAGATGCAGAAAATGCCAGAACTGAGTCACATGAACTAAGACGTGCAGTGATGTGTATCAGCAGGTGTTCAGATTTTTCCTTCTTTTCCTTGCAATATGTCATGCTTTTCATGATCATCAGAGATGGCTAATCTAGCTGCAGTAGAGTACTGACACTGTGTGAATAGTATCATGTCATGGGTCCTGCCAACATTTAGGTTCATTGTACCGAACACTGAAATGTAGATAGGAAACTAAATGAACCTACTGCCTCTTGTAGTTCTGCTATTCTTTCTGAAGTGAAATTGAAAAAGGTGGCTTGCTCTGTTTCAGAATGTTCATATTACTATATCTCCCCACTCAAGTATCAGGTTTATAGCTGGAGCACTAATCACAGCTACAGTTAAGGTTGTGTGCATGTTTCTTTTAAGGTGTGGTAAAACTTTAACTTCTTGGGTTGAAACTTCCCAAGTCTGGTCACTATCAGGGAGGGTGACTTTTTATTTATATATTTAATTTTATTTTAATTTGAATGAAATGATTCAGCCACTTTAGAGAGAGAGAAGAATGGGACAAAATGCTTTCCCTTATTGCATAGCTTTTTTTTTTTGGTTTTGTTTTAAATAAACTATTTTGGCTTTTTCTATTGCGCTAATGTCAAAATGGCTGGCGTTAGCAACTTGAAAGTAGTTGGGGAAATACTTCTCAGTGAGGAGGGAAGTGCACTTTGAGTGTTCCAATGAAAACTGGGTCTTGTTTGTGGTATTAGTTTTGAAAATACTCTCTCCAGTTGTACAATTCCACTTAGCTATTATTATGAAACTTCTAAATGAAGAAATGCTGTACTGTGCATACATATCTGATTAATTTAGGTGTAGAGTGATTTTTGTGTGCTGCCAAAGGTGTCCATTGAACGAGGTAGCGCTCTATGGGCTCTCATCCACAACTGGGTGGTCTAGTCATATAGTTCCAGGTTATGGAATGTTTTCCCCTCCCTCCCTCACCCCATCTTTGAGGATAGGTAGGAAACCATAAAAATATCTATTAAAAAGTTTTGAGAACATGCCTGTGAATTGCATACATTCTTTTTTCTTTCTATTTTTTGTGTATGTATGAAGTGGAGCAGTGCCTGTAGATAAGGTTACCTAACATTTCCAACTATAAATCCCCATTTTCAATTGCTTTTAATTTTAAACATTGGGTGAAATTTTCCATGTTTGGTCTCTGCCTCAGTTTGAATCTTTTTAATAGTTTCAACAAAAACAGTTCAACTGTTTTGAACAGCGAGGTTAGGGGAAAATAGGTATCTTTGCCAAAGTGTGGCTTTTTGGTTTGTGTTTTTTGTTTTCATGTGGTGGTGGTGGTGGTTGTGGTTTTTTTTTTTTTTTTTTGGCATTGCCAAAAACGTAACACATTCAGAACAGATATCACGTCTCAACAGTACTCTAGAAGATCTCGATTTTGCTACTGACATAGCTTTCGATGACAGTTCAGCCAATATGCAAGTAAAGACTGGAAGACTGTCCAGCATTGCAAAAAACAGGGTTAATACTTACTTATGAAAAGTAAATTTGAGAAACCCAGCAACGCCCAACTCAAGTATTTGATTTATGAGGCAAAGGAATACAAGAAGGTAGTCAACTTGCATACCTTGATAGTAAAGTGCAAATCAGTGGCGATGCTCACAAGGAAATAACATCACAAATTGGCCTGGTGGAAGCTGTGTTCACCAGTTTAAACAAGATTTGGTCATAAAAAAAATCTACAACTTAAAGAACAAACTGAATCTTCAACTCAAATGTTGGTTCTATCTTAATGTAAGGATGTGACAACTGGAAATCCACCAAATGGTACAGACAGATATCTAAATGCCATGCAAAACAAATGCCTTAGGAAAACACTAGGTATTAAATGGAATCAATGTATAACAAATACCATGATTTGTCAGAGAGTTCAGCACCTTTTTATTTGTGAAGTTCCCAGAAAAGAAGATGGATATATCTGAGACATGTTAAGAATGAAACCAGAGAGTCTACCATGTCATGTGTGCTATTGGACAGCTGGAAGAATATGCAAAAAGGGTTGACCAAAGGAATGCCTCCAAACACCACTCATAGGGAAACTTATGGGACTGAATGACAGAGGACATGCAAAGAGCGAGTCAGGATAGACAAAAATGGCACAGAATTGTTTGTCCACTAAGCAATGTTTGATGGTGCAGGAAGGGTTCAGAATTTTTAATAATAAAGCGTTTTTTGCAATGTAGAGCAAAAACTTAAAATTTCATAGGGGGATAGCAAGGTGCCTTTTGCTATCCCTGTGAAAATCACTCCAGATTCTGCCAAATTAATGAACAGCCAGGAGAAATTGCCATTTATACAGCATAGTAGAACTTGTTCAACCTGGGTGAAAGTATGACCTGTATTTTGAAAGAGGTCAGACTAGATGATGGTCCCTTCTGGCCTTAAAATCTGTTAAAGTATCACTCTCTTATCTGATGGGTGGTCCACATTGAAGATAACAGCCTATCAGAGAAGTTACTCCTTTAGTTTAAGTGGTTAGAGGTCTGTGTTGTTGGTCTTGAAATCCTTGTTTGAACCCCGATGATGAATAATATGTGAGGGCTATTTATGATTGCACACAACAGAAATTCTGAGTTTTTTTTTCAAGTTATTTTAATAAAATAAAACTAAGAATGAGGCAAAGGGCCTGCAAACAGCCTCATTGATTATGCAACCCTGCATCAGGAACAGGCAATCTTAATTCTAGAATTTCTTGTCTTCCGAGTGGTTGGCTTTGCGAACTGAATGTTTTTAAAGTATTTATTTTATATGGAAAAGAGATATAGATATAATCTCCCTTATCCCATTCATTGCAAACTTTTTTAGAATATGATTTATATATTCCTCTTTATTATTTTTTTATTTTGCCGATTGGATTCTTATGCCATACCTGTCATTGTGGTACCCGATCATCTTAAAACCCATAATATCATGTATGTACAAGGAGCCATAGTGGAGTTGCATATATAAGCTTAACTATGATCTATCTTGACTTCTGAGTTTCTAACAGTGCAACCTTACCACTCTCTTAATGTAGCTTTGCTTATGGAATATCTTTTTCATGTGCCAATATAGTTGCATTGGTGTGGCTTAATTCACTTCAGCTTCAGAATTTAACAAAGGTCATAACATGGCTTTCTATTTTTAAATGTCATCGCTTCCCTGCCACTGTCTCTTAGAAACTGCAAATGGTGCTAATCCAGCTGTTTTGGAGATTAGAAGACAGTTGAGGATTATTTTATTTAAAAAAATTGGACTTGAAAATTCTTACTTATTCTATCTCTGGGTAAACTAAATACATCTATATTTTATTCTTCCCACGAGTGTCATTAATTTTTCTGCAGTGTGATGTCACAGAACTTATATAAAAGTGTGTCTTTTTAATACATTTTCTTTTTAAATGGCTTTTTTTTTTTTTTTTAATTTTTGCCCAGTACCACATTGCCATGAAATGCTGTGGACATATTTGAACAGCAGGAAATTATTGGCTTGTCTAATACTTAAGACATAGATTCTTAATTATAGCTAACCAGGAGTTAAAATATGACTTTACCTAATGATTCCTGGCTACATATCCTAGTAGAATTGTACAATACTATGAATTATTTAAGACTTTTGTTCTGATCAGGTGTAGTTGGGTGTGCATATATGAACTTGCATTTCAGTTCTTCCACATGTAGGAAGGCATTGGCATGCTATGTAGTATTGTATCCTTGTGTCAACACACAACAATTTAGGTCAGTATGCAACTTATTACATATGATGATGATGCATTATACTGTGGCCACATAACATCTGTAAAGAAAATCATAGGGCTTCTTGTGTGTGGATTCTTTGATCGTTGGATTGTGATGAGTAGGTAGTGCCGTCTTTTATTTACTTAGGTCTGACTTAATTTGCTTTTTGGAACACTAGAATGTGCATTAAAAATTGGTAAGCGCTCTATTTTAACTTGCATTTTAGGAACTAAGGATTTAAATTATAGAACTTTCAAAGTTTTTTCAGTACAATGAAAGAATTTCTGTACAGGCAGTCTCATGCTGTTGAATTAGGATTGTTGCACAAATGACAATACAGAAGTGAAGAGTTAAAATTAGATTATACTTTGAAAAGCTACTCTTTAAAAAAACATTACAGTGAGTTCATTCTTTGTGTCTCTTATCCAATGTCAAACATTGTCAGTTTTCAAGTTAAAATGTCTTTTCTAACTGGCAGCCCTGTAAACTTATGGTGAGATTTGAAAATCAAGTTGGTTCTTTTTGGTTTATTCATCATTCTTTGCAATCCAGAATCTGCAATTGGAAGTTTAAAAACTTTTCTCTAAAAATACCCCTATTCTCCTGGGGGAGGGGAGTTTATTCTGCTGGTTGTGTCAGGGCAAGAATATAATCAAGCTCACATTCCAATAGCTGCATTGGTTCTGCAATGCTAACAGAAATATAAAGTAGTAAAAGCTTATAGAAAAGTAAATAGTTGTTACTGTGACTACATATAAGGCACAGATCTGAGGGGGAAAAGGTCCTGTTTTCATAGTCACTTTTATTAGTATAACTGCATTTTAAAAATGTAGGCGTCATTTATAACTTTGCAGTAGTAAAGGCTTTGAATTTAGCAAGTCAGAAGGAGTTTTCTAGATGTGGTGACATTTTTTGAAGATTACAGAAAGTCTAATCCTTCTAGCTCCTAATATGTGAATATGAATTTTAGTTTTGTTATTTGTAATAGACGCTTCACAGTTGGAGTACCTATATTGTAAAGGAACTTCAAGTTAGCAATACCTTAAGTTTTGTATGCTTAGGAGTGTGCCACTTCTAATTATCTGTGGAAGTTCCCTGCATTATTATAGAAGGGGGTGACTTCCAAAATGCAAACCTCCCATGCTACACATAATTCCTTGACCTGGTGAATATAGATGTTTCAGAAATTACATGACACAGTAACATTACGCACCTCAGCTGGGGAAATAATGAAAAACATAAGTGTCAACAGAATATGATGTTTGCTTTCTCATTTATTTCCCCTCCCCTCCAATACCCATAGTGATTAACTACTAAATCTAATAACTTCACTGCCTAGTAAATCAGTCCGCTGTGTATTAAGATCTTCAGGTACCTTGCCTATATAAAGCCAGTATTTTTGTGGTATATGTTCATATTAACATTTTGGAACTCTAGTAGATTTTCATTTTTAATTTATTTCCCTTTCCTTTCAGAGTATATAGGCAGTGGAAGCACAGCTTCCCACAAAGGTTGTAGTATTTACATGTTAACCCTGCTCTGTTTTATTATTCTGTGTCCAGAGGTAGCTGAATTTCCATCCAGATCTCCCAGTCTTCAAATATTTATTATCCCTTATGACAGGAAGAATAAGCTTTGGAAAACATTGGTTCTCATTTGGGCAGTCTATATTTACACATGTGCAGAATTCCATAAAGATCTTTTGGTTTGTTTGGTTGTCACTTGAATTTAAATATAGACAGAAAAATATTAAATGCTTGGGTTACGGTAAATATTTTTGCTTCTGTGGCACATTAGATAGATAAATTTATAATCTATTCTAAATTTAACTTTGGCTTTGTAAAGGAGTCAAAAAATAAAATTTGAAAATTCTGGAAATGAAGTATCCAGGATATTTCTTGCTGGCATTGCTGAAATTACAAATTAACGTTGTAAGGCTCCCACTCCAGTACCCCAGTTGTCCAAAGCAGAGGTCCCAAAACTGTGGGGTGTGCCCTCCCATGGGGGGCACAGAGGAACATTCGGGGGATGCATGGTGGTGCCCAGGCCAGCCCCCATCGGGTCAGGGAGGGAGCGCCACACTTCCAGACCAGCTCCACCCCCAGCCTTGCTCCTCCCCCAAAGCTCCACTGCTGAGGAAGCCTTGGCTGTGCAGTAATGGAGGGGGGTGCAGACAGATTCTGTTACTGGTGGGGGGTAGAGGGAGTGCAACTGTTTGAGTTTGGGCACCACTGCCCTATGTTATCCACAAACTTCAGAGTTGATTTCCACAAACATAAACCAGATTAGCTGAAAGAGTGCTGTGAAGCGCTCCAGCGCATGAAGAATCTAAGATTGCTGTCTTTACAGTGGTTCTAGCTCCTGCTGACCTGAAATGCCTGGCCACCAGACTGCTAGGCTAACATGTTACTCCTTTAAAAAAAAAAAAAATGCAGATGTCAAAATTTCAGTCAACATTAGCATTGGAACTGTGATGCACATGAGCTTTCCTTCCATAAAATCCAGTTTATATCACCATGTTCAAAGTACAGGCTGATTAGCAGGAGTACTCAGCACATAAATGTGTCCTTAACTGAATGGGTATCTTGTATTCTTTTTCAGGGCTAGGTCCACAGATCCTCAGTGTAGCCTGTCTGTAGATGTAGGGTTTAGAATCAAAGCTGATTGGACAGTTGGTGAGGGTCTAGCCCCTGCTTTCCAAAGACCCCCTCAATTTTGTTCTGCCTCCTGCAGGTACTGGCAGGGAAGTGGAATCCAGCACCAACTACAAGAGAGCGAGAGATCTTTTGTTAATGAGTAGTTTGGATAATCTTTGGTCTAATTTGGATGTGTTGGTCAGCTGCTGGACATCAAAAAATCTTCCACAAGATATTTCTACTCTATGAAGTATTTCTGCATCTGGGCAAGATAAAGGTTCTGGTCCTCACCAGTCTTTCATGCTCTTTATTCTATACTGCTTTCATCTCAGACAATCATTTCTCTCCCTCAGCTCTGTAAAGAGTTTTCCTGGCTGCAGTCTCAGCCTTTTATCCTTCAATTCAGGATTTAATGTATTTTCTCATGTGCTATAGTGCCAGGATTCCTAAAATGCCTGCTTCATGTGTTGTCTTCCATCTGGGAGCTAATGCTGTCTTGGGACTTAAATGTGCTTGCCAAACTAATGGAACCACCACTTGACATGTGGTTTGATTGCTCTCTGTACCATTTCTTACTAAAGACTGTTCTTAATGATAATCACATTGGTCCAAAGAGCTTATGAGATGTAGACATTAATGGTTGACCTACCATATACCATGTTCTTTCTCACCTGAAGTTCCCTTTTTTACATGACTTCTGATTTCCACTTAAATCAGGCTGTTAACATGCTTGTGGTGAACCTCTGCTTCCACCTGTTTCCCAGCTACATGTGGGAACACTAGGTTGCATTGTCTAAATGTCAAGAAGATCTGAATTCTTACCTGAGTAAGATTAACTTGTTCTGTAAATCACCCAGAGTATGTATAGCACATGGAGTTTATGCCAGGGGCCAGTGAACTTCCACTCCAAGACTATCAAATTGGATCAGACTCTGCATCCACACATGAGTAAGCAGGGATGCTAATGCCAGCTGGTCTGAGGATGCATTCCTCCTTGTCTAAGGTGATCTGTATTGCGAGTCTCAAATGTCTCCAAAATACAGGGTGTATGCAAAGCTGCTACCTGGAATTCTATCCATATTTTACAGCATTACTCCCTGGAGTTAGCATTTAGATTTGTGTACTCAACCTGGGAGAGTTAGACCTATAATCTCTTTCAAGCAGTCAGACCCACCTCATTGTGATCTAGGGAGCTGCTAGTCACTCACCTACTTGCATGCATTTTCAAAGAAGGAAAAAATAGATACTTACATACTAACTGGTTCTTTGAGAAAACTGACTGCCTGGGTCCACAATTCCCATCCTCCTCCCCCACTATTTCAGAGTTTTACAATAAATTCTTTAGTGAATGGAAGAAATGGAGTGGCATTTGATGCTATGCTGGTATATTCTCAAATGGGGAAACATAAAGACAAACATATGGATACCCAGCTCCAATGGACACTGCTGTTGGAGAGTTTTGAAATGGCATGTATGGGTGTACATATTCCTACACCATGGAACTGTGCAGGTAGGAACTACAGTCATGCTGATAAGTAACCATCTTGTATCCTCTGTAGTATATTATTGTTTTAATTGTAATTTTCTTTATTTTAAACAAACTAGGCTAGTTTTCCTTTGTTGGCCACTTATTTCTGGTAACACAGTAAGGTATTTCTTCAACACATGGATCTACGTACAAGTAACAATATTCATTGACAAAGGATAGTTCGTTTGAGCTGTCTTTATCCTTTCTACAGTGAGATCTTTTCTTAACTAGTTTTCCAGCTGACATGACCGAAGCACGGGGAAGTGGTGATGTATTCAGGTTGCACAGTAAGCTAGTAAATGTTTCCTAAATGCCAGTCTTCCTGGTATTTCTGAGAACCTATAGCAATTGCAGAATGAAACATTAAAACTTCTAACATTTTTATTCATCGCAGTTGGTTTTAACTCATAAGAGAACTCAAGTGCTCATATAAACAAAATGAGATGATTTAAATGTCTGGACATAAAGTTTGGCTGCCTGATGTCATACCTGTGTCAATAAACTCTAGTATACAAACACTCTGTTTCTTTCTTTTTCTTTCTTTCTTTTTTTAATTTGTAGCTTACATTAGCAATAGGAGAGGCTATATTTGTCAGGGAGATTATTGCATATCTTGAATGATCAGTCCCCTTTTAATGATATGCACTGTAAAATCCTTGTGCTGTGTAGCTTTTATTCAGCATGATGTGAAAATCAACTAGTGCTTCACAATGGGGAGTCTTAATTGTCAGCACTAAGAGGTTAGTATTTTGTCTGGCTTATAAATTAACACATATGGTTAAGGTTATGCCATAGGCTTGCAAGTGGTTTGACTTTGAGGTGTGAGAAATATAAAGTGAGGGTGTGGGGTATGGAAGGTTCCCAAGGAAGAGAATATCTCAATTGGAAATAACCTGAAATAACATTCCTTTAAGATGAAAATAACTTAGTACTTTTCCACAATCTTGCAAATTCTCATGAAAATTTACCAGGACAGGCACAAAACGGACTTGTGC